>NW_024070212.1:89958719-90458320 GCF_014754425.2 Oryx dammah | reverse complement strand
CCAGTCTGTTGTTCCATGTCCAGTTAGACAGTTAGGCAGGTTAGGTGGTCTGGTATTCCCCACCTCTTTCAGAATTTTCCACAGTTTATTGTGATCCACACAGTCAAAGGCTTTGGCATAGTCAATAAAGCAGAAATAGATGTTTTTCTGGAACTCTCTTGCTTTTTCCATGATCCAGCAGATGTTGGCAATTTGATCTCTGGTTCCTCTGCCTTTTCTAAAACCAGGTTGAACATCAGGAAGTTCATGGTTCACGTATTGCTGAAGTCTAGCTTGGAGAATTTTGAGCATTACTTTATTAGCATGTGAGATGAGTGCAATTGTGCAGTACTTAGTGGAAATTTTGTGTAGCTGTTAAATATAGTAAAATTCCATCATAATGCAATTAAGGGTGGTCCAAAATCTTCAATTACTTTAAAATGCAGAGCTCTGTTATTCTAGTTAAGTTTAAAATGGTATTTTTGGTGGCTTTTCCGGTTAATATGTGGGGAAAGACGTTTTCATTTATTAGATATGTCAGAAACAGCCCACTTATCACAAAGTACACACTCCATGAGGAGCTAAGAAAACCTCAAATGGTTAGGAGGCAGTAACTTCCTAAACCCATAATCCCCTGCAACCTCCAGAGAAAAGAAGAACTCTCTTGTGAAGAGGCTGGACAGAAAACAGGAGCAACGGACAATGGCCACTCATGTTTTATATGAAGGCATCTTATCGCAAGGTATCTTATCATGGGTTTTATTGGATTTACTAAAGGTTTTAATTACAAAGGAAAATAACTTTTAAGAATTATATTAAAAGAAGAAGATTCAAAATTCCATGTACATGAAATTAAGTTGGATAGTAAAAAAAAACAGAAAATCAATACATCAAATATTAATCATTCACTATTGAACATATGTCTATTGAATGACGACTCTGTGCCAGGACGAGGCACGGGAATGCAGTGATGACCAAGGAAGGAAAACCTCTGTTCTCATGGTGCTGAATTCTGATCAGAGAGAAGACAATTTCAAAAGTCAAAACATAAATGCACGCTACAATATCAAGTGGGGACAAATGTAAATTAAATTACTGATAACAAGCTAGGAATGCAAAGAGATGAGGACACTTGGGGTAGGTTCCTCTGAGAGGCAGACATCTGCACAGAGGTTTGGTGAAAGGAAGGAGGGAGGCCCCCGGACATGTGGGGGAAGAGTTTTCACACAGGGAGAAGCAGGTACAAAGGCCCCGAGGCAGGAGTGTTCCCCGGAGGTGGAACACAAGAAGGCCAGGTGTGACTGGAGCCTAGCCAGCCAGGGTGAGAGAGATGGGTGATGGGGAAGCTGGGCCAGCCTGCAGGATCTTGAGAGTCCTGCTGAGGCTCCAGGTTGGTTTGTTTTTCATTGTGCTTTTTGTTGCTGCTGTTTTGTTTTTGTTTGTTTGGGCCACTCCCAGTGAAGCATGCAGGATCTTAGTTCCCCGATCAGAGAGCGAACCCAAGCCCCCTGCATGGACACATGGCGTCCTAACCACTGGACCACCAGGAAAGGCTCAGGGGTCCAGGTTTCATACCGATGTAGCAGAAAGCCACGGGACCGTGACAGCAAGAGCAGCCAGACTTAACTGGCAGTGTGGAAGAATGCCGGAGTTTCGTGTGGAAAAAAGACTTTGAAAGAAAAAGAGTAGCTACAGGGAGAGAGGTGGCTTTATCAAAGCAAGGCTTTCTAAAACTTCCATTCCTTTTTGAATTGAGTGCATTACTCTGATTCCTCATTGTAACGGTGACTGCATTTGTCAAAACTCACAAAACTGTTCACACACACACACTTTTTTTTTAGTGAATTTTTTACTCTACATAAATTTTAAAATATTTTAAAATCGCTGTATTATATATTTCAAAATATTTCATATTGTTTCAATAACTGAAAAGACTGTGCCAAAAGCCATCCTTGAGAATAGACCAAAGACAGAGCTGGGATAGAGCGGCCCCTGACTTGGCACAGGCCATCCTCCAGCACATGGGTGTGTGAACAGGTCCCGTCCCTTCCAGTCCACCACCAGCAATTCCAGGGCAGCGGGGGAGTGGGTACTCCCAGATGCTGGCCCAGAGGACCCCTGGGGTACCCTTCCTGTTGAAGGTTTACAGAAGATGACAGCTCTAAGGAGACAGGAGCTTTCACAAGACATAAGACGGCTGACGAGGGATGCACAGCCCGGGGAGTACTCAGGACCCGTGGCTTCCTCTCCTCATGCTGCTCTGCAGGAGCCTCTGTTCTCTCCCTGCTCCTCCTGCAGTATCACAGCCTCCCACCTCCCACCCTCCTTCCCCTCCTCTCAGATCCTCCCCTGGAAAGGCTGTACCTATACTAGATGCGGGCTTCCCAGGTGGCGCTAGTAGTAAAGAACCAGCCTGCCAATGAAGGAGACATAAGAGACCCACCAGGTTCAATCCCTGCGTCAGGAAGATCCCCTGAAGGAGGGCGTGGCAACCCACTCCAGCATTCTTGCCTGGAGAATCCCATGGACAGAGGAGCCTGGTGGGCCCCAGTCCATAGGGTCAGAAAGAGTCAGACATGACTGAAGCGACTTAGCACAGCACAGCACACTAGATGTAAATGACTGCTAGAGTTCCCAAGGAAACACACACACACACACACACCAGATTTCAACTTGAATGAGTGAGGAAGCAGCAACACAAAGCAGGGACCCAAAGGCTGCCAGAAGAGAGCATGGCACGTATTCAGCATAGTCATGTATTTCCCAGGGGTGGGGGAAGAGTGGTCTAGTAAATAGACTCTGATATGCCCTAAAATTCTCAGACTTTACATTTCATCATACTGAGTCATCGTGGTTCCAAAATCTAAGATTAGAGATTTATACGCATCTGGGATTCTAAAGTTCCATGATTCTCTCATTCTGTGATGATGCAATTATATACAGCTAAGCATTTAAATTACTATGGTTCTAATATTCTATCATGTTACAGATCAGATATAAGGAGATTCTCTGATTGCAAGGTTGTATAATCCCCATGTTTCTCAGTCAGAAGGCCTATCACTTCCTAGGGTGCCCTGAACCCCACACGAGTCCCTGCTTGGCCTAAACCATCAGAAAGTAACAGTTATGGTCACCAAAAACCCTTTGTTTCTGTCCAAGTCCCAAACAGGAGAGTAATGGGATGACAAGAAATCCAGAGGAAAAGGCTGTTAAAATCTATAAAAACTTCTTGAAGACAAACATATTCCATCTGTGTTTTTTCAGTAAATACAAGACCATAAATGTTTATGTCAGGCATGTATTTATTATTTCATATTTGGCCTTTTTACAAAAACTCCCTCCCCTTAAATCAAGCTAATTAGGTAACTCCTATGCCCATTATCAGTTTTCCCCCCAACAGATGAAATGTCCCTCCAAACTGCTGAAAGTATCTATAAAGCAAGAAGGAAGATATACAGCCAATGAGGGAAAATGCCCTAGCTTCAGGCGGCTGCAGGCGGGTCAGGGCGTGCCAAGGTATCAGCACCTTAAAATCCTCTCCCTCTCCTCAGGTCTGTTGGGGAGGATCAGTTGTTCTAACTGGAAAAAAAAAAAAAACACACCATGCTGCGGAAGATGCCCCAACCTTCAGGAAAGCATTCAGAGTCGCCACACGGAGCAGTGAGAAAGGTTCCTTATACCTCAGAGAGGCTCAGAATTTCTACAATGTTGGGAAAGATCATTTGTTCCACAGTGTGGACAGAAAGGCTGGCAAAGCCTAGTAAGGAAGTCATAGACGTTACCTTGGCTTGTGAAAAATCCCCTCTCCCGGGACCCCGTGCTGAAACCATTCAGCTCCCAGGGTCCCTCCTCCAGGAAGCCCTCCCTGACCAGCTGTGACCCACAGGGCTTTCTGCTCTCCTCCTCTGCCCTCCTTGGGGACCTACAGCCAGTGCTCCAGTCTGCACCCTCATCCATCAGGGCACAAGGTGCCCGCCCACAGTCATCATTGCCATAGGGGTTCTCCAGAGTGGAGGTTCCACCCCAGGGGGAGGGGCACGCCGAAAATCACTGGGGGGAGATCTGGTGTCACAAGGACTGAGAGTCGCTGTTATTTAGTCGGGAGGAGCCAGGGAAGAGCCAACTCACTGCCCAGGGTGGGTTAGCCCTACACTAACTTGTGAATATGCTTCCAGACATTCAAAATATCTGTAAACAAGCAACCTGGTCATCTAAGTCTAAAACACAGCTCCATTTTACACATAAACCCAAAGTATTACTTTTTTCATGCTTTTCCCATATACTGAATTTTCCAGGAATGGAACTACCACATAAATGGAGGAAAGCCGGTACTGTGTTTTGTTTGGAACTTGACCAGTTGTTCACCAGTTCAGAAAGTGACGTCACCCTCAGTCACTCCGCTTGTGACGTCTCTGCCTCTGTAGCCGGCAGGTCTGGTCAGGGATGCCAGGTGTGAGTGACTGACAACTTCTCTGGGCACTTATATGGGAAACCACAGATGACTAAAGGGTTTCTTCCATTTCATTTCGCCTTTATGATACAGTTGAAATATTATATGGAATTTGTAAGAACTTTTGGTGTAATGGATTCCATTATCTCTAAATTTCATTTTAATAGCATAAAGGAGGCAGTACAAAGAGGGTTAGAAAGAGGAAGCACTGAGAACCACTGACCAGGCCAACTCCTCGTTTTCCGGATGGGGAAAGGGAGGTGTCCTCCAAAGTCACACAGTGAGGTGAGCATGGAGGTTGGGATTCGGCCAGGGATGTCTGACTCTGCAGCCCTGAAGACCTGTTTCTGGATTCACTGACACACAGAGAGCCCTGAACCCAAAAGGACCCCAGGAAGGCAGGCTCACAGTTCCCACCAGGGCTCTCCAGGGAAGGCAAGTGGGCAGCCCAGGCCCTGTGCCAGAGGGCAGGAGGTGGCAGGGGGAGGGAGGGGGTGTCAGGCTGACCCTGGAAGCCCCAGGAGAGGCAGGTCAGACAGAGGGTCTCAGACAAGTGAGTCTTCCAGGCCTGGAAGCAGAGGCTCGAGACCTGGGAGCAAGCTTACCTCCCTGCTCCCTTCCTCCCCACACCACATCTTCCTCGTCTCCTGCTGTGCCCCTGACCCAGTTCCTTCCGCTCCCTCAGCCCACATGCCCCTCACTTGACAGCTCTCAGTCCATCCTTCCTCCCCATCTTCCCTGATCTTGCTTCAGTTCAAACCACCACCATCTTTTACCTGGACGCGACGCAGCCTCTCCTCTCCAGCCGGGGTGATCTTCCAAAAGCACAAACATCCATCTGGTCTTCCCCCTGCTCCTCACCTTCCATGGCTCCCACTACCCCACAAGATACCTTCTGAGTGCCTAAGCCAGGCAGGACCTAAGCCTGCACCTTCTATTCATTCCCATTGTCCAGCCCCTTTGTCGAAGGTTCCCAACACACAGTCAGCCGACAGCTGCGCCCAGCTGCCCACAGCTCCCTAGACCTGCCCCGTAAGAACCGCCCTTGCCCTGGCCATCCTCCAGCCAAGCCAAGCATCCATCACTACTTGTCCTGCACGACCACCGCCCCACGAGGCCCCTGTCATGGCTCGCTTTGCACTGTTTGTGCAGCCCACATGTAAGTGCGTCAAATGACAGTCTGAAGGACAAATGGCAGAGAACACATCAGGGGAGAGCGGAACAAGGCCTTGAGTGACACTCGAACCTCTGCTGCCTGGAAAATCAAGACAGACGGAGGGCTTTTCTCTAAGACGCAGGCCCCTGAGTAGGGAATGGGGAGGGGTGCTGGCCAGGCCACAGACCCCACTCCAGCCATTACAGCTTTACTGGCTGAAACTCACTGATTTCCCTGGAGAGGTGGGAGATGGAAACATAAGGAACATTTCCAAAAACATGTTGGAGGGAACATGAAGCAGCACCTCTCAGTGTTTTCATTCCAAACAGGAGCAGGCCTCGGTGAGGGGCTGAGAGACTGCAGGTTCAGCCCTGGCCCAGCCTGGGCTCTGCTCCGGGCTGCCCTGTGCATGCAGGTCCACCCTACTCTGATGTTTGAGGCTGTAAGTGTCTAGGAAGATACGGCTGATGGCACAGCCCATTCAGGGACACGCCATCAACATGCGTTGTTGATAAGGAAGGACCACGAGGTCCCATTTCACTCCATGACAGGGAGCTGGGTCCTCACCCAATATGAATGAATCAGTGCTCCCGAGTTTGGTCCAGTTGCCCCCGAGTTTGGTCCCAACCCCTCTCCCCATACTTCAGGTCAAGAGTCCAGAGCAAGGCCTGCCAGGCAGGGAAAGCCAACCCAGCATTCTGGGATTCCCAGAAGACTCGCTACATGTCTTGGGCAGCCCCCAGCCCCTGGGTCTCAGTTGCCTTTGCTGTGAAACAGGAGGAGTGGACTGGAGGTGTCTCTAAATGTTCCTGTTCTCTTCTTATTCCAGAGAGCGATCGTGAATGCCCTCTCAAGAGGCCTCATTACCCAGAGGAGGGTCTGGTCTTAAATAGGACCCTGACTTCTCCCTCCCACCAGCCCTAGCATTCAAGACTCCTCACTGCCTGACATGCCTGCCACTTCCCACAGGAATCCACAGCTTTCTCAGAAATAGGCTGAAGAGAGCACCGGTCCACCCGCTGATCCTGAGCTCCTATGTGTGCCAGACCTGGGCACGAGGACACAGAGGCGAGCCAGACACTGGTGTTTCCCTCAGGAGCCCAGAATCTGGTTGAGTGACCTGCACCCTTCAAAGGAAAAGACTCTGGGATGGGTCTGTGCCCGGACTGAAATCCATCCCTCTTTCCTGCACAAGGATGAGGGAGCTTACCTGCCTTCCTTTACCCTTCCTCCAGCATGGTCACTGCCTCTATGAAGCCTTCCCTGATTCTGCCACCCGCCCCCTACACGGTCGGCCGCCCCCAGGCACTCTGGGGATGACCCCCCGCCACATCTCCTTACCATATGATGTAAGTGTTGTGTCGGGATTTCGGAGGGCAGAGCACTGTGCTAAATGTTTCATCCAAGCCTCTCCACAGTCTTGTCAAATCGATCAATTAGTCCATTTTACAGATGAGGAAACTGAGGCCCAAAAAGGTGAAATGACTTCTCCTGAGTAACACACTCAAAAAGAAATGGACCTAGGCTTCAATCCCAGGGCTGGTGATTCCAGATGAGTGTCCTCATGCAGGCTACAGTGATCGCTGCACACCCCTCCACAGGGCTGCTCACAGGTCCAGGGGGCCCATTCCTAGGGGGGAAGGAAGTACACACTAACTGAGGAGCATCCCTCATCACTCTCCTGTAATACACCAGGGCTAAAACAGCCCTGAAAGACCATCTAATATCAGCCTCCTGTTTTACAGAAAAGGGACACCAAGGCCCACAGAAAGCAAGGGGCTTGTCCAAATCTACACAGCCAGTGGCCAAGTCAGGACCAAACCCAGTTCTCTGGAGTCTCCATCAGGCATTCACTCCATGTCACCTCACTCCTTCCTCTTACAGGAGCTGGAGAGGGTAATACTCCCTATAGTGTCTGGCAAAAATGCGACACTCAAGGACAACTTACGAGCGTGTCTTCAAGCTCCTCCCATAAGCTCTGGTAGCAGTTATTGAGAGATAAGGAAACTGAGTCTGGAAGGTGATGAGAGTGAGTCTGGAAGGTGATGAGAGCCATGCCCGGATTCAAGCCAGGTCTGCTTGGGGTACAGCCCCAGCTGCCTCCAGAGGGCTGGGCCGTCAGCCTCCAGGACACGGCACTTCATGTGTACCCAGATGATCTCATCCAGCCTCACTGAGGCCCATGGTGAGCCCTGACCTGCGCTCCTGATGCCAGCTCAGTGCCCAGCATCTTTTCTTCAGACCAACCCTGACGTCACAGTGTACCGTCCTAACAGATGTATCTGGTTACAGGATGAGGTAAATAGAAACTGGGATGGGGGGCCTCCTGGGCTCAGGGTGTGATCTCCCCAAAACCCTCCTGCTTTCTTCTCACCCATCTCACCGCCAGCTTTTGCCGGGTGAGCTGTGACAGCTCCCGGCCAAGCACAGGGACCCCATCAGCGGGCAGGCTGTGAATGAGCGCAGTGTTTGGGACCAGTCAACAAGATGGATGTTGTTTCGGTTCGGCTCCGTGCACCATAAACATTCCATGGCAGACGCGGCTCCAGGTGGCTCGCTGGCTTGCGCCCGGCAGCTGGGCCAGCCTGCAAAGGCCCATTAACGTGGACATAAACAAGGAGGGCTGGCGGATGGAAGGCAGGAGGCCACTGGGGTCTGTCCCACTTTTAGAGACAAGGAACCCAAGGCAGAAATCCCGGAGCCAGGCTGGAGATAGAGGCAGCCAGTGGGGAAGAACGAGGCCCTGCCTGGTTCCAATCCTCGCTCTGACGCCAATGTCCGGTGCCCTTTGTTTTGACAAAACTCACACCTTGTCCAGGCGTCAGCCTCCTCATCTAGAGAAACAGGAGAGGGCCCCAGGCTGCAAGGAGATCCTCAGAAATTCCTAACAAAGGAGCCGACTGCACTAGTAGCTGCTTGAGGACAAGAACTTCGTCCGATCCATTCTGGCCCAGTGGTGAGCACAGGCTTTAGAGACAGACAGCTTACCTAGTCTGGAATCTGAACTTAGCCACTGGTGTGCTAGTAACTCAACCTCTCTGAACCTCCCTCATCTGTAAGATACAAACGATCCTACCTGTTGCACATGCCTGCGATGATGGGCAAATGAGACAACACCCACAGGCGCTTTACTCAGCCTAGCATGCAGTAATAGAAAGTCACTCTCATTCTGTTATGATCTGTGTGCCTCAAATCTCACACAGCCTTGCCCAGCTCAGGCTCTCAGGATGAAGCCTGTAGCCAAGGCTGGGGAGTGGTCAGTTCTTCTGGATTCTCCCCTCCTGATCCAAGATCATCTCTGGATCCCTGACTAAGTACTCAGCCTGCTAGGCGCCCATGTGGGCCTCACAGCCTGGCCCCAGACATCAAGCCCCAAGCCCACTGTGGGAGGCAGTTCAACTTGACGAACATCAATTTTCAAGTGCCAGTTGGCCAAAAATCAATGTGTCAAATGACCAATTCATCAAAAGCCAATTAGCCACAAATTACTTCGCCAAGTGGCTACATTCCCAAATTATCCCAACAGTTACCCAAAACTTATTTATTTCAACCATTTATAAAGATGACAACCATTTGTGTTGGAAGAGATGGTTTTAGTTTTAGTTAATAAGTTCTGATTTTGTGTTCAGAGCAGCATTTAAAAAAAAAAATTAAGGAGGTCAAAATCAAGGACCATGGGTTGGTTTAGTCATCTTACTTAGTGTGCACTAAGGGACTGCGAGGAGATCCAACCAGTCCATCCTAAAGGAGATAAGTCCTGGACTGATGCTGAAGCTGAAACTCCAGTACTTTGGCCACCTCATGCGAAGAGTTGACTCACTGGAAAAGACTCTGATGCTGGAAGGGATTGGGGGCAGGAGGAGAAGGGGACGACAGAGGATGAGATGGCTGGATGGCATCGCCGACTCGATGGACATGAGTCTGAGTGAACTCCTGGAGTTGGTGATGGACAGGGAGGCCTGGCGTGCTGTGGTTCATGGGGTCACAAAGAGTCGGACATGACTGAGCGACTGAACTGAACTGACTCAGTGTATTTCATTATGAGATACCAAACTTCAGTGTTTCACACAGGAAATCTTAAAGTTACACTCGGCAGTAGGTTGAATGGTAGCTCCTGAAAAGACATGTCTATGTCAAATTTCTGGAACCTGGGAACGTGACCTTATTTGGAAAAAGGGTCTCTGCCAATGTAATGAAGTTAAGGATTTTGAGATGAGGACATAATCCTGGTGGACCCTAAATCTGGTGAGAACGGTCCATATGAGGAGAGACTCAGAGAGGAGAAAGCATGAGCACAGGTACAGAGATGGAGAGCTGCTGCTGCTGCTGCTGAGTCACTGCAGTCGTGTCCGACTCTGTGCGACCCCACAGGCGGCAGCCCACCAGGCTCCCCTATCCCTGGGATTCTCCAGGCAAGAACACTGGAGTGGGTTGCCATGTCCTTCTCCAGTGCACGAAAGTGAAAAGTGAAAGTGAAGTCGCTCAGTCGTGTCTGACTCTTCGTGACCCAATGGACTGCAGCCCACCGGGCTCCTTCATCCGTGGGAAGACTGGAGTGAAGTGGCCACAAATCACAGAATGGCAGAAGCCACCAGAAGCTGGAACACAGAATGCATGCTCTCCCTGAGCCCGCAGAGCTAGCTACCTTGATGCCAGACTCCCCCAAAACTGCGAGAATAAATTTTTGTTTGCTTTAGCACCCAGTTTGTGGTAATTTGCTACAGCAGCCTCAAGAAACTAACACACAGTTCTTCGATCATCTTCTGTTTTGTCTATTCTTACTTTCATCTACTCCTACTTTTGGGGTTCTTTTGCTAACTTCTCAAGAAACTTATTTAGTTTGCTTTTAGCAACTAACTCACAATGGTGAGAGGGCTGCTCAGGCTACTCCTTAGTTTATTACTTTACCTATCTTTTAGCACTTTCTATGGTTTACAGCCAACTTCTTCTCATCTTTACAGTTTCATATTTGATTGAAGTATTATCAAACTTGATACTTCCTCTTTTTAAAAAACCAAATCCAGCAATACATTAAAAGAATGATTCATCACGGCCAAGTGAGGTTTATCCTCAGAACGCAAGGTTCTAGATTAATCAGCATGATACACTAAATCAAAAGAAGGAAGGAGATGCATCTTATGATCAGCTCAACTGATGCAGAAAAAAATTCGTGAAAAAATTTTCAGCACACTAGGGATAAAAAGAATTTCCTCAATATAATAAATTATATCAATGATAAACTATAGCTAACATCAAGCTTAATGGTGAAATACAATGGTTTCTTCTAAGACTGGGAACAAAATAAGGATGACCATACTCACCACTGCTATTAGAGGTTCCACAGCTAGTACAACTAGGGAAAGAAAGAAGATGGCATGAAAATAGGAAAAGAAGAAGCATAACTCTTTATTTATTTTCAGATGACATGATTGTTTATATGGAAATTCCTAAGAAATCTCCGAAAACAAAAACATAGAAAAGGATAAATTAACTTAGCAATGTCACAGGATGCAAGGTCAACATGTAAAAGCAATTATAATTCTACATAATGGAATGAATGGAGCAATGGAATTTTAAAAGTACCCCACATATAATAACACCAAAAACCATAAAATTCTTAGGAACAAAGTTAAAGAAAGTTTTGTAAGATCTCTACACTGAAAACTACTAACACTGCTGAGAGAAAGTAAACAAGACCTAAATAAATGCGAAGAGACACTACGTTTATGAATAGAAAGATTCAATACGAAGATGTCAGTTCTATCCAAGTCGATCTATACATTTAATGTCATCCCAATCAAAGTTACAGCTGGCTTTTTGGTAAAAGAGTTAACTCTAAAATATATATGTAAAATATTAAGGACCTAAAATAGTCAAAACAATATTAAAAATGAAGCACAAAGTTAGGGAAGTCATACTACTTGATTCAAGACTTTCCATAAAGCTACAACCATCAAGTTAGCACGGTGGTGGCTTAAGAACAGACTCACATGCATAGATCAGTGGAACAGACAGAAAGTCCACAAATAAACCCACACTACTATGGTCAACTGATTCTTCCCTAACGTGCCAAGGCAAGCCAAAGAGAGAAAAAAGTCTCTCCAATAAACATTGCTAGGATAACTGGATACCTGTACAGAAACGATGAACCTTGGCCCTTATCTCACACTGTACCGCCAAATTAATTCACAATGCATTGTCAACCTAAATTTAAAGTTAAAACTATAAAACTTCTCGAGTATACCTTAAGACAGACAAAGGTTTCTTAGAACACAAAAAGCAGGAAACAAAAGAAACAGTTGATAAACTAGATTGATTCAAAATTTTAAATCTTTGTTCTTTGAAAAACACCAGTTAGAAACTGAAAAGGCAAGGCAGAGAATAGGAGAAAATACTCCCTACATGTATCTCTAACAAACTTTCATTCTGAATATAGAAAGAACTCTCCCGATTCAATAATAAAAGGATAAACAGCCCAAATAAAAATGAATAAAGCACTTGAATAGATTTCTCAAAGGAGGATAAACACATAGGAAGATCCACAGATGCTTGCATCTCCAGCCATCAGGGAAATTACTGTAAAACCAGGGGACAAGCAACACTGGCCTTTTGGAATGCGGGTAACTGGACACCCACTGAAAGGCTAATGATTACTCCTATAATAAAGGCCTGTCTTCCTGCTGGCCAGTTCTGAAGAGAAAACAAACCACAAGTCCGGCTTCTGGCAGGTCCAGGTCTGAATGACACACCTGGCTTCATTGGTGTGTCTTCCTTTTCTCATTTCTGAGCAGAAAAAGGTCAGAAAAATCTCCTACAGGAGATGACTCTTGAGCTAAATACTGAAAGATGATTTGCCAAGATGACAGGGCAAGAAGAGCATCGAAAGCGCAAGGACCAGACACACAGGAGAAGCAAGTATTGGAAGCTTTGATTATTTCAGAGCTGGGATTAGGAGGCCCAGGAACTAAGATGAGCAGGGGCTGGAGCAGGTTGGGGCTGGTGAGCTACTTCAGTAACCTTGGGCTTTATCCTCCATCATAATGGAGTCACAGAGTCACAGATTCTATCACGTGGTCCTGGACCAAACCCCAACATACAAACTATTATCCATGCTTTCTACATTGACTCAAGTATTCACTCAGCAAACATTTCCTGGACACCTGCTGTTGACATTATCTCCCCAGCCTAAAGAGCATCCTGCATTCTCAGCCCCAGGTTTTCTCCGGGATATACAGCCACTATAAAATGAGCTCCTGCTAAGTGCCCGGAGTTGGGCCCAATACTACATAAGCAAAATCTTATTTAATCTTCATGTTTTCTCCATTTTTCTGATGAAGAAATCAAAGGCTCAGAGAAGAAATTAATTCAAACCTTGGCCTATTGATTTCCAAACCCCCATTCAGATTGGTCCATCCATCCATGATACCCACGTACAGAATGCAGGCCAGGCTCAATGGCCCACATAGGGGCACAGGTGTTCACAATGCTGCCCCTGAGTGCCCACACTTGTCTGCCTGTAATGGCCTCTCCCATCAGAGATCCTTCCACCTTCCCTCACAGAGGTCCAGACCAGCCCCCAGATGCCCAGGCTGAGTGATCTTGGAGCTATATGGAGGGCGCTGGCTCAGCCTCACAAGCTCCCCTCTCTATCCCCTCACAACAGTAGATGCTCTATCCCTTTGCCTCCTGGTGAAACCACCAGGCCCAGAGTGGGGGATGCTCTTGGGAACAACAAAGGAGGCATGGTGCCAAGGTCCAGCCTCTTCCACTCCAAGCCCACACCTCCAGACCCTGGGCAAATACTGAATTTCCAAGTACTGCAGCGATTTGTTAATTCATCTAGAAGCAAGTCAAATAAACAGCTTCCCCAGGATACAGCTCCCCATGACCCTCTCTGGAGCTCCTACCAAGTCTGTCCTCCACAGCCTGGCAGCCACAGACTCTGCACACAGCCAGCTCACCCCCAGGGACCCCCAATTCTGCTCCAAACCATCTTCAGTGGCCCCATCCCCCAGGCCTGATGGTCCCTAGCCTGGGTCCAGAGGATCCCTGAGGTGGCCAGGCTAACATCTCTGCCTGTCAGCCCCTCACTTCTCTGCTCTTGCCATACCCACTGTGACGGACCGAAGGTTTGTGTGCCCCCAAATTCACATGTTGAAACCCTACTCCCAGTGTGACGGTGTTAGAGGTGGGGCCTTTGGCGCATGACCAAGACTAGATGAGATCACAAGGGTGGAGCCCTCATGAAGGGGATTAGTGCCCTTAGAAGAATCCAGAAAGAGGGGCTTCCCTCTGCTCTCTCCTTTATGACAGAGCACAGTGAGGACGTGGCCACCCATGAGGCAGGAGCCAGGTCCTTGCCCAGTCACTGGATCTGCAGGCACCTTGACCTCAGACTTCCTAGCCTCCAGCACTGAGAACTAAACGTTTGTCGGATTTCTGTTATAGCAGCCGGAACAGCGGAAACACCTGCCCTGACCCAAACATCTCAGCAGCGTTGCTCTTCTAGTCTCTCTGGCTTCTCTTCTCCCAGGCCATGTAGCTCCATGCCTCTGTTCACATTTCAGAGCAAATGCCACCTCACCCAGAAGGCCTTCTCTGATTTCCTGGGAGCCCCACTCCATGCCATCCAGTTTCATAATCTATATAGCACTCATCATTTAAAAGCATCTTGTTTCTTTGCTCACATGTTTATTTCCTGCTCTCTGAGGGCATGAACTCTCTGAGGGTCTGTTTTGATGACCACCTGGATCTGAGCACACTGCTTCAGAATAACAGGAGTTCAACAAGCAGTTATCACCTCCATGAATCCCACAAGGCCCAGCTGAAGTGACGCTATCTCTGTGCAACCTTGCTGTACAGCCTTGCTCAGATTCCTCAGAGGTGCAGACCTCATCACCCACTCCTAAATCTCTCCCCCTGGTGCCCAAAGGCAGGCCCACAGCTGACTCACCTCTGTGTCTGGCACCTCCTATAGGGACAGTATGCTTTCGAGGTGGAATGAACACATTTTCACTGAATAAATAAATGAATGCAATTCAGCTTCCCCACCAGTGACAGATGTAGAAGGGCTCTGTAAATGGTAGAGTGCAGTGGGCACTCATGCATGTATGTGCATGCACACACACACACACACACAGTCCAGGGCCTGACATCAGCAGGGTCTTACAACAGCTTGCTAAACTGAATTCTGGGCAATTCTGCCTGCGCCCTAATTCTGGGGTCCACAGCCACAGCCAAACACAGGGCCCGTGCAGCCCCTATTAGAGTGGGTGTGAGTCGGACAACTCATTACCTGAGCAGCCAGGAGGCAGAGGTTAAGGAAACCTCAGGGCTGAGCACTCTGAGTCCTGGAGGGGGAGGTGAGGAGAGCTGCCTACACATGTGAGCAGCAGATGGTCAGCCCGGCTGATCTGGAGGGTTCCATTTCAGTGACAATTCATTTTCAGTAATTATCCCTCGCTCCTTTAAAGTCACCTAAGGCAGCCCTAGTGGGCACAGCAGACCCCTTCCCTGGGCAAACTTTCAAGCTATTTGCACTTTTGGAGATGCGTAGAATTAAAAGCAGATGTGCCAAATTGAGCCTCCTGCTTGCTGCTCCATCTCCGATTTTTTTTTCCTGCCGGCCCACTGTAAATGTTTTTAAAATGGGACTCCAGTACTAGACATGTCAAACAGCTGAATTCAAGGTAGAGGAGGCTGCCAGCGGAGAAGACGGATGAAATTTAAAATCCCTTTCGACAGATTAACTAGAGACACTTTGAAGCCATAAATCATGCGGACAGTCTAGAAGAAGCTAATAGTGGATTTGGTTTTATTCGTATATTTATTATCTCAAAGAGATAGCAGAATGCCGGGCCAATGAGCCTGGCTGGGAAGTCCACCAGGACTTCCTACAGTTGGTTATCAACCAGAAAAGACGTAGGACAGAAAGGGAGGAGGAACTTCAGAACAGGCATTGATTACCTGCTGTGTGCCAGGCACTGGGCTTGGCATGACTTGTTTTATTTAAGCCAACCATGTGAAGGCAATATTGTCCCCATTTTATGGATGAAGACTCTAAGATGCTTCAAGATGACTTGTTCCAGGCCACACAGCCTCACCTCCCTGACCCTAAAGCTCTACTCTTTCCACCCAACAGAATGTAGGAAAACAGATGGCCCAACACGAGAGAACAGATGGCCCAACACGAGAGCACAGATGACCTGAGAGACGGACAGACAGACAGCAAGGATGCCAGCTTCTGCATCCCGAGGAGCCAGTGCCCCCAAGGATCTGTGCCTCTTCCCACTGCGGGGCCTTCAGCCTTGCTGTACCCTCTGCCTGAGGTGCCTTCAGTGGTCATGTCCTGAGCTCCCAATCATGCCAGGACCCAGCCTGGATCTCTGCCCTCAAGAGAGTACCTGAATTATAGCATTTTTATATTTGTCTTATTTATCCCCAGAGGGCTTACATTGAATAAACATGACCCTATCCATTCCTGCATCCTGCCATGGCTACCCAGGTAATGGTTAATGCTGTTTTTATCATTCCCTGATGCCCCAGCGCCTTGAACACCAGTGATGGCCAGGGCGAGACACTAATGCTTATGAAGCACAGTGGTAAAGAACCCACCTGCCAGTGCAGGAGACATAAGAGATGAGGGTTCCATCCCTGGGCCAGGAGGATCCCCTAGGGAAGGAAATGGCAACCCACCCCAGTATCCTTGCCTAGGAAATTCCATGGACAGAGGAGTCTACATGGGCTACAGTCCATGAGGTCACAAAGAGTCAGATAAGACTGAGCACACACACACACAGGGTTAAAAAAAAGCAAAACAAAACTAGGAATGTTCAGGCCTGCGCACTGTTCTGTTCTCTCACACATTTTTGGTGCCCACTCTGTACCAATACCAGGGACGAACCATCAACCAAACATAGTGCCCACGTGGAGCTTACACCTAAGTATCAGCCACTTTCTATGCTAATATTATCCTACTGACCTAGGTATAATTACCCCCAGCTACCAGACCAGGAATCTGAGGCTGAGAAGGTGAAGCAACTCTGTCCCTGATCAAATGCGATACATAACCGCTCTGCCCCATCAAAGCCCCATCCCACTCACCAACTTGGCAGGTCTAAGCACAGTCTGGTGTGTGCTGAACTTCAGGCATTAGCACCACAGCATCACCCAGTGGTGCAAAGCGCAGGGTGGGGACAGGATGGATTTAATAAGCAAAGGCTCAGGACAGGGACAAGCAACACCCTGAGAGGTCCCAAGAGACGACCATCAGGGAAGGCCCCCAGGGCAAAGAACAGGGTCCCAGCTCTCCCTGTTTACAATTCTCAATGACTCTTTGTCCACAGTGTATACCCCAAACTCTGTGGCACGTCAGAATCACCTAAGGGACTTTTGAAAAACATATCTGGGCCCTGCCCTAGAAAACAGCAAATGAGAATCCTGGGGCCGGGTTGGGGGGAGGCAGGTACTGGGGTGAGGGCCAGGGTACGGCCAAGGAAGCTGTTCTTCACGAGGGCTCCAGAAAATCCTGCTGAGTTCAGCCTGCAGCCAGCCTGGTGCCAGCCCCACCAAGTGCTTGGCCACCACCGAACCTGAGAAGAAAAATCTCCCTCTGTCCTGACACACTCAAGGCACTTCACAGGCTGACTCCAAACCACCTCTCTGGTCTGATCTTCCAAGACTACATACATGTGTGGGTGTACACACACACCATACAGTTATACAGTCATACAGTCCAGGCCCAACAGCTTTGTACCATTCCCCTGATAAGCCCTAAAAGTGCAACTCCATCCCACGTTTCATGCTGTTCCCTCTCCTGGAATGCCTTTTTACCCACTTCCGCCCAGGGAATTCATTCCTACTTATCTTTGAAGGCCCTGCTCAAACTTTTCCTCTCTGAAGCCCTCCTGGATCTCCTCTGCGCTTCACAGCCCCATGAATGATGGGGCCCCAGCTGCCCTCATCGCTGGATGGTTGGATCTTCAGGGCCTCTCTCCAGTTCTCCAGTCAGCCTGACTTCCTGGCCCAGTGCCTGGCTCAGAACAGTGTCCTAGGATTGACTGAGGATGAGATGGTTTTGAAGAACAAGCTGTGACTCAAAGATAAATAGGGGAGGGGAGGCATTCCTGGGCTCCTTGTTCTCCTACCACAGCCCCGCTGTAGACACAGCGGCCTCATCCCGCTCGGGGGGCCTGCTTCTCCTTCTGGGCCTTTGCACTAGCTGTCTCCTCTGCCCCCAGTTCAAGGATGGCTGCTTCCTGTCATCCAGACCTCACTTCCTGGGAGAGGCCTTCCCTGACCACGCCCAGGCCCCATTACTCACAAACCCCTCATCTGCTTCATTTTTCTTCTTAGCATATAATATGGCCTACATAGTATTCTAGCTGCTCCTATATGCCCCACTAAGCACAAGCTCCATGAGGGCAGGAACTCTCTCTGGACTCAACAAATATTTGCTAAACTCAAATGGTTTCTGGAGAGCCTTCCTGATCATTCACGCACACACACATGGGCCTTAAGAAAGCCATCCTACAACACTCATTATGAGAGCCTTGGGTTTTCCTCTTGTATCTGACTCTCCATGTTCATTTTTGGTAAATTTTAAGGGGAAAGATATCTTCAAAAATTGCTTTAAATTCCACAACCCTATCTCTCAGACAGCTTAGATTCTTTTTTAAAGAAAATGTGTTAACTCACTTTGCCGTACAGCAGAAACTAACACAACATCGTAAAGCAATTATACTCCAAAAAATTTAATTAAAAAAAATTTAATTGTGTTAAAATACACAGAACATAAAATTTATCATCTTAGCTATTTTAAGTATGCAGTTCAGTGGTATTTAATACATTCACACTGATGTGCAGCCGCCACCATCTCTGGCCCTAACTCTTTCATCCTGTAAATCTGACACTCTGTACCCATTAAACAAGATCTCCTTCCAGCCCCTGACAAGCACCATTCTGCCTTCTGTTTCTGTGATTTTTGACCACTCTCACTACCTCATATAAATAGAATCATATAGTATTTATCTTTTTGTGACTGGCTTATTTCACTTAGTATAATATCCTCAAGGTTCATCCACCTTGCAGCATATTACAGAACTTCCTTCCTATTTAAGGCTGAATCATACTCCATTGTATGTATATACCACATTTTGGTAATCCATTCATTGGTCAATGGACACGAGGTTGCTTCCTCAGACTGCTTAGGTTTTTAAAACGTTCCTTTCTTTTCCACTAGGCCTACGTGTGTGACTGTGTGACTGTATCCGTTGTTTTTCTTCAGTCCCTAAGTTGTGTCTTGTGCATATATACATACACATACATATTCAACATCTTACATAGTTACATTTGCTACTTGTTACACTAAATATCAAATCATGAGCACATTTTCCCTTGCCACTAAGGATTCTTCAAAGCCCCCTTTGAACAGTTGCATAGTACTCCATCATGGGATTCACCGCAACTCTTTAGTTATTCCCTATTGGTAAACATTTAGATTGTTTCCAGTATTTGCTATTATAAATCATGCTATGATGAGCACCCTTGAATATAAATCACTGTCTGCATTGCTGAACACTTTCTCAGGACAACTTCCAAAAAGAGGAATTTACACGTTAACTCACTTTGGGACTGAATATTTCTTAGGCTCACAGAACATACTGCCAAATTGCCCTCTATAAAGACTGTTCCCATTTACACTTTCATCAGTGACTGATGAGAGGCCCAAGTCCACTGCACGTTGCAACAACAAACAACAGGATTTTCTTTATCTTTGCTGATTAGTGAGATTACAATCAGACTTCATTTTTTATTTGGACTTTATTACTAGTGGGGGCAAATATTTGAAAATACTCTTTGACTATCCATATTTCTTCTGTCAAATGTCTGTTCCTATCCCTTCTGCATTTTTCTTATCATTTTGGGAGAGCTTTTCTTGGGTATTAAATATATCAGGCTTGCATACTCTTCTCATTTTGCCTATTGCCTTTCATTACTGTTTATAAATTTTTACTCATAAAAATGTTCTAAATTTTCAAGTAGTCTAATCCAACAGTCTTTAGTTGAGATCACTTCCATGGGCTTTAAGTAAAGCTAGTTCTTTTCCAACCAGACATAAGATAAATATTTCCCTATAAAAAAAACCTTCTAATTTTTTGTGTGGTTTCATTTTTCACACTTAACTCCTTAATCCATCTGGAATGTATTTTCCAGAATAATGTAGGTGAGGATTTAACTTTATTTTTTTCCCCAAATAGTTAACCAATTGTCCCCATCTGTGTTAGTTTTTTCAAGACTGTGATGGCAAGGTTTCTACCATCTCCCTTAGTAGCACCACAATGTAATAATAACCACAAATATCATATGTATCACTTACACTTTACAAAGCGTTATTCATTTATCATTCATTCATCACGTTTTTGTTGAGCGCCTGCTATTCACTAGGGACTATTCTACGCACTAGGAATCTAGCACTGAGTAAAACAGATAATAATCTCTGCTCTCACGAAGCACATCTTTTAATGGGTGATGTAAAATAAATAAGTAAATTCCACAGAATGTTCATGATAACATGAAAAATAAAGCAAGAAGAGGGATTGAAAGTACGTGAAGGGAGGATGTGCTTGCACATAGGATGCCCGGGGAAGGCCTCACTGAGAAGTGTCACTTGGTAAAGACTTGCAGCAGGCAAGGGACCGAGCCGTATGGATGTCTGGCTGTAGGGGCAGGACATTCAGCACCAGGCCCTTGAGGCAACAGGAGACCTAACATGTTCCAGGATCAGCAAGAAGCTGGTGTGGCGGGGGCAGAGTAAGCCTGAGGGCATGAAGGAAGACAGGCCAGAAGAATGAGGGAGGGTGGTGTGTGTGTGTGTGTGTGTTGTGTGGGGCCTCCCAGGCTTTGTACAGATCTTGCTTTACCTCTACATCTGGATAAGATGAGGAGTGCTGATGAATTTTAAACAGAAAAGCAACATCATTAATGTTTTAACACAGGATTTGTCAACCTCAGCACTGCTGACATTTGAGGCCAGATCATTCTTTGCTCTGGGAGGCTGCCTTGTGCACTGCAGGTTGTTTAGCAGCGTCCCCAGTAGCTCACGTGTGTGCCCTGCTGTGACAGTTAAAAATGTCATTGCCAAACGTTCCTAAGGGGGGCCAAAAAGGCCCCCAGTTAAGGACCACTGCTTTAACAGGATCACTCTGGCTGCTGTGAGAATGGGGACAATGGCAGAGACAGAGAACGCAACTGAGTGGCTATTACAATCGATCAGTGAGAGATGAAGTGAGTGAAAGTGAAGTCACTCAGTCGTGTCCGACTCCGCGACCTCGTGGACTGTAGCCTACCAGGCTCCTCGGTCCATGGGATTTCCCAGGCAAGAATACTGGAGTGGGTTGCCCTTTCCTTCTCCAGGGGAATCTTCCCAATCCAGGGATCAAACCCAGGTCTCCTGCATTGCAGGCAGATCAGGGTGGTGAGGTGTGGCTGGGCTGTATATACTATGGGTATAGAGGCACCAGGATTTACTGACAGATCAGCTATGGGGAGAGAAAGAGAAGAGTCGAGGATGACACCAGGTGTTGATCCTGAAGAGCTATGAGGACGGAGTTGCCACTTACTAAGATGACCAGGAGAAGGGCCAGGTTGGAGGAGACCCCCCAGGAGCTATTTAAGTCAGGTATGTTTGAGACATGTTTTAGACATGCCAATGGAGACCCTGAACAGCAACCAGACTGACAAGTCTGGAGCCTGAGACACAACTTTGGATCAATAGCAAATTGATGGTGTTTGAAACTCAGTGATACAGGATGAGACCACAAAGGGAGGGAGCATAGAAAAGCAAGTGCCCCAAAGACTAAGCCCAGGACCACCAGTGCTCTAGGTCAGGGAGCTGAGGAGCAGCGGTGGAGGAGTAGAAGGAAACCAGCAAGAGCCGTGTCCTGAAGCTGAGAGAGGCTGGTGACTAAGGAGCAGAGAGTGATCAACTGCACCCAAGGCTGCGGATGGAGTGCTGTCACTGGATTTGGCACCATGGAAGACACTAGAAACCTTGGCAAGAGCCAAGAGCTGTCTGGCGGTGAGGACAGAGTGAGGGCCTGACTGGAGAGAGCCGTGAGACGCTGAGCAAAAGCAGCTCTTTCATTTTGCTGGAACGGGTCCCCAGACCCCTCTCGGCCATGCCTCTTCCTCTGTCACTGTCAAAGCAGCCAGGCTCAGGCAGGCTTCCAGGCTTCCTTCCAGAGGCTGCCGGACAGTCCCTCCAACAAAACACGCACATGCCAGGCAACCTCACATCAACCCTAAAGCAGGTGGAGGTTAATGCTTCTGCAGCACCCTTGACCGGTAGCTATCAAAGAAAGTGAAGAGTTATTCTCTCAGTCATGTCCAACTCTTTACATCCCCATGGACGACGGCAGCCTGCCAAGCTCCTCTGTCCATGGAATTCTCCAGGCAAGAACACTAGAGTGGGATGCCATTCCCTTCTCCAGGTAATCGTCCCAACCCAGGGATTGAATCCAGGTCTCCTGCAATGCAGGCGAATTCTTTACTGTCTGAGTCACAAGGGAAGACCAGTGGGGACGGATGCCCATGAATAAGTGCTGCCCCCTGGACAGCGCTCTGGGAGGAATTTTAAAGACCTCTCAGAAGGTGAGGCAGCTCAGGAATGTACTCTTGCACTGGTTCTCTCCACCTCCTTTCCTGTCCTGCTTCACTCCCCCAGCTCTCATACCTGCTCCCTGACATCAGCTCTCAAGGAAACTACCTGACCCAGAGCAGGAAAATCTCTGTCACTGGGGAACCTAGGCTAAGACAAATAGGAAGGGGAGAGAGGAGAAGGAGCCTGGGGGCAGGTACGGAGTCAAGAGAGGGCTTGGGTTTTGTCTTTTTTTTAAGATGTTAGAAATAATAGCAGACTTGTATGCTGATAGAAATGATCCAGGAAGGAGGCAAAACTTGAGGCAGGAAAGAGAATGGAGACTCACTGGAGCAGTGGTGTCCTTGAGTAAGGGAAGGGAAAACCCACAATCTATTTACAAAACTCAGCCACAAAGCAAGTCTGAATACATTTCAAAGGACTGAAATGAACAGAACATGTTCTCTGACCACAGTGTAAAAGATAATTTGAAATCTCATATGTTTGAAAATTAAAAAGATGCCCCATAACTGTGGGTCAAAAGTATTCAGAATGAGGACTTCCCTGGTGGTTTTTTAGTGGTTAAAATTCCTTGTTCCCACTGCAGGGGATGCAGGTTCAATTCCTGGTTGGGGAACTAAGATCCTGTATGCTATGTGGTAAAACCAAAAAAATTAAAATAATAATAAAGGTAAAAAAATTTAGAATGGAAATTAGAAAATATTTTGAACTAATCGATAATGAGAATTCTATATATCAAAACTGTGGGATGCTGTTAAAGCAGTACTTAAGAAAACTCTATGGATTTTTATGTCTTAAACACATTTGTCAGAAAAGAAATGTTGAGATTTAATGAGTTAAATGTTAATTTCAGGATTTTTTTTTAGAAAGAACAAAATAAAGCAGGAAGAGAGAAATAATAAAGATATAGGCAGAAATCAATAATATAGAAGATATATATAAATGTGCTCATACACACAATAGAGAGGGTTAATAAATTACCCTAAAGTTGGTTCTTTGAAAAGAAATAAGACTGACAAACAATGGACAAGAGAGATCACAAGGAAGGAGGAGGAGGAACAAATAGGTAATTTCAGTAAAAATCGAGACAACACTTGATGCTACAGGCAATATGAAGGTTCTTAATCATTATCATAAATATCTTTATGCCAACAATTTTGAAATGTAGCCAAAATGGACAATTTCCACCCCACTCCAGTACTCTTGCCTGGAAAATCCCATGGATGGAGGAGCCTGCTAGGCTGCAATCCATGGGATCTCGAAGAGTCAGACACGACTGAGCGACTTCACTTTCACTTTTCACTTTCATGCGTTGGAGAAGGAAATGGCAACCCACTCCAGTGTTCTTGCCTGGAGAATCCCAGGGACGGGGGAGCCTGGTGGGTTGCCGTCTATGGGGTTGCACAGAGTCAGACACAACTGAAGCGACTTAGCAGCAGTAGCAGTAGAAAAAATATAATTTAGCAAAACTAAGAAGAAATAAAAAACCTGAATAATTACATAAGCATTAAAGTAATTAAATAAACCGTCTAAAATCTTCCCACAAGAAAACTCCAGGCCCAAATGCCTGGAGTGATTTCTACCCAAATGTTAGTGATTTCTACCCAACATTCAAGGAAGAAATACTTCTAATCTTATACTCACTTTTTCAGAAACTAGAAGAACAGGGAATATTCCAAAATTCACTATATATAAGGCCAGGAAAACCCTGATCTCAAACCTCAATAAAAGACAGTATGAGGAAGGAACATTACAAGTTAACTTAATTCATGAACATAGATGGGAAAAATCTAAAAAAGAGTAAGAAATTGAGGAACTTCCCTGGCGGTCCAGTGGTTAAGACTTTGCCTTCCAATGCAGGGCATGTGGGTTCAATCCCTGGTTGGAGAGCTAAGATCCCACAAACTTCACAGCCAGAAAACCGAAACATAAAACAGAAATAATATTGTAACAATTTTAATAAAGACTTAAAAATGGTCCACATCAAAAAAAACCTTAAAAAATATTAACAAATTGAATCCCGCAATACAAAAATGGGAAAACTACACAATGAACAGGCTGGGTGTATCCAAGGAATTCAAAGTTGGTTTATCGTTTAATGTTATTCATCACTTAATAGATTTAAAAACAAAATGAGTATCGCAACAACTGCAGAAAATGTTAATTCGATAAAATTCAACACCATTTATGATTTTAAAAGAAAACGATTAGCCAATCTAGAAAAGAGAGGAACTTCCTTACTATGATAAACAGTATTATCAAAAAGTCAACAGTAAATTTCACTGTTGGTGGTAAGACGTTGAAAGATGTCCCAACTGACACTGGAAACAGACAAGGGTGCCCTCCATCCTTGACTTCGATCCTCTACTCTTACTCTATTACATAGTATGTGCTATACTATGATTTTATATATTATATTCTGAATGTAACCAGAATGGGAAGGCCAGAAAAAGAAATTTAAAAGATTTAGGATGTATGATTATAGCTGACATCCACACTCAGGTTTCTCTGATTCTAGCACATACAGAGTACTCCCAATCTGAGATCTACCTTTTTTACTTTTTTTCCTTTACCCAGTCTCCAGGCCTCCCCCAAGTCCTTCAGCAAATGTCTGCTGGGCCTCCTGTGAACCCACTGGCCACCTGACATGTTCTGCGTCCCCCTGCTCTGCCCTGAAGTCCCTTCCTCACAGACTGCTTGGGGTGGGGAGCACTGGAGAAAGACCATTCTCGGCTTGCTCTGTGAGGGCATGGTCCCGACCCCGGCTCCTTCAGCGCCTTGTGGGCAGGACCAGGTCTCCTCCACCCCGGCTCCCAGCCCCTCACACACAGCAGGTCCAAGTCCCGCTCATCGAATGAGCAAACGGAAGGTGACAGCAGCCGCAGGACTATTTCCCAGGCAGGGCTTCCTGCTTCACCAACACAAACCAGGGGCTTCCTCTCTTCCTTCCTTCCCACTGCCCTGCACGGAGCAGCCCTCTGCTGGGGGACAGGAAGGAGTACGCTGAGACCCAGCCCCTCCGTGATGTGCCAACAATGGCCACACAGAACTGGGAGCAAGAAGGTGCCTGACTCAGCCTGTAGAATCAGGAGAGGCTTCCAGGAGGAGGGGGCTTCTGAATTGAACTACAGAATATGAGAGGGTATTAAGAGTCTGAAGGAGGGTGGAGGTGGGAAGATGTGTGGGGCTGAAGAGCTTCAAGTGGTTCCCTAGGGGTAGAGCACTGTGAGAGTCAGCAGGAAGCAAGGAGACCAGAGAAATTGCTCCCATAATTGTGAAACTGTGGGCCCTCCCTCTAGAAAAGTGCATGAACATATTCAAAGATTATGCACATACTGGGACCCTAAGATTCTAAGAATCTGGGCTATATTCAGAGGATGGTAAAATTGAACTGTTCAAGATTTAGGGGAAGAAAGATACAACTGAGCTTCAGCTGCTGTACACGTTCATCCATGACCTTGGCCAAGATCCAAAGCAATCTGCCCAGGACCAATGTTGACCTCCCAGCTGGAACAGACACTCAATCGCATGTACGAGGGTCTTGCTAGCCTTGGCCATGGCACTGGGCAGAGCATGCTGGACAGAGGCCTTGCTGTGACCCCATCACCTTGAGGGAAATGTCACCAGTTCCCTCACGAGCAGCACCAAAGCTACCAAAATTGCTGAGCACTCACCATGTGTCAAGCAAAGACGAACAGATGTGTGCCAAACAGTAGAAGAGAAAAGGAAGTTCCAAAAACAGGACACATGTGAGCAGCGGACATGGGCATCAAAGAACCTGGTGTTTCAGAGGGCCTGGCTGGAGGATCCAAAGCCAGGACACTGACTGGACATGCGTGGGAGAAGCTGGTCCCTGTGGGCCAGCCCCCAGAGCTTAGATGCTGTCTTGAGGGCAGGAGAGAGCCAGAACCCAATTTAGGCTTGGAGAGGACACGCTGGTTGGGTGTGACGGATCCAAAACTGTGGTGGCAACTGCCGTGCTGTGTCAAGGCAGGCCCCGGCTGCAAGAAGCAGTGTGCATGGCAGGCAGACCAGGGAGGCCCCTCTGGGGAAAGCGGAGTTTCTGTTCCTTTTCACTTTGACCAGTACTAACTACACGCCTGCTTGGTGATGGACACCAAAGATCCAAAGGCAAGAGCACCTACGGGCTCGTCAGTCATCATGGCAACTCTCCTGGGCATCAGCTGCAGGACGGAAAGGCTAAAGATATTGGCCCAAAAGGACAGGTTTCCTTCAGGCCAACAAAGGCCCAGCTGGTCGGGAGCCCAGGTCCCTCCTTCAGGCTAACAGGGGTCACTGCAGAGTCCCGGAGTCTGTAAGTGGCTGTGCCAATTCTGAACCTGATTGCCCTCCCTTTTTTCACAGCATGGCCGCATCCCAATCCTAGTGGGCTTCTGAGGCAGCACCGAGCCTGGGAGCAAGGAGTCCAGCGTCCACGTTCCACCTTCCACCATCGTGTGTCCCTGGCCAGCTCCTCTCATTGCCACTGCAGGCTAGATGGCAATGGATAAAGTTCCTTTCCACCCCAGAATCTCCCCCACCCAGAAGCCAGTGGGCAGGAGGAGCCAATGCACATAAAACCATGAGTGATCATAGAGGGACCTGTCAGGGAAGCCTCCGGCCAGGCAGCTAGCAAAAAGCAGCAGCAAGGCCAACGGGAAGGGGCTGCTGGTGTTGGCACTGCCTTGGCTACCCGGAAGAGCTGGGGCAAGCCACGCCCTTCTGCATCCACAAGTGGAGACGGGGGTGGAGGGCAGGGGGAGCAAACTGGACCAGCACTGTCCAGGGCCTTTCAGCTTCACACTGACAGCACAAGCCTGAACAACAGAGGACTGGAACCAGGACCTGTCACTGGGAACTGTGCCTTTGAGCAAGTCCTAGTCTCTCTGACCCTCAGTTTCCTCATCTGTAAAATGGGAATAATACCACCACCACCCCCCCACAGGGTTGCTCTAGAGACTGAACTACGTCAGGTGACAGAGAGAAGCCCCTTGACAGGGACCACACTCGCCAGCATGACACGGAGGCCGCCCAGGGGAGGCTGAGGGAGGGTGTGGTGTGGTCTGTGGGCCCCACCAGGCCCCTGCCGCCCTGCCCAGCCACACCAGGTCTGCAGCCATCCAGCCAGGCTTCTGGGGAAGCCTCTCAGGCCCACAGCAGGGCTTCGCCCCCTCGGGCAGAGGCATCTTCCTCGGGCCCCAGTGAGCGTCTCTCCTTCCCTCTCCCCTTGGCCCACAGGGTGGCACCTCTGAGAAGACCTGTCCGTCTTCTCGGGGCTGGCAGGAGGGGCCCTATAAATCAATCAATAAATTCCAAGCAGAGGTTCACACTCTGTTTTGCTTGGAACCCTGGCTCTTTGCTACAGTTGCCATGAAACCAGGCTCTCTCAGGTGATTCGCAATTTGACGGGGCTGGGGTTGGATCCACCAGAGGGTGACGATAATATTTTCTTTCCTGTCTTACCTCGGAGACAGGGTGGGGTTTTTTTTTCCAGCCTTCTATCCTGGGCCGACAGAAAACGCAGGTTTACGCAGTGCATATTTATAGACCCCTAGGCTTGGGGAAGCCAGTAGCAAGGACAGCCAGCTCTGCCGTGGGTGTGCAGACACCCTCGCTGCCAGGACTTCTTTTTCCTCCAGCTCCCCACCAGCAGGGGGTGGCTGCAGCTAAAAGCAATGGCTTTGCTCCTGAGGGCCCTCGGTTCAAGCCCCAGGTCTGACATTTCACTGAGCTGCTGTTTACATTTTTGTTTTGTAACTAGAGATAAATCTAGAAAGGTGAGATTTAGACTAAAATAATATGCATGAATAGCTTACCCAGGACAAGCACATTTTAAATATTCAATAGACTGTCACTGCTGGTATTAACGGCTTCCCTAGTGGCTCAAATGGTAAAGAAACTGCCTGCAATGTCAGAGACCCAGGTTCAATCCCTGGGTCAGGAAGATCCCCTAGACAAGGGAGTGGCTACCCATTCCAGTATTCCTGCCTGGAGAATTCCATGGACAGACGAGCCCGGCAGGCTGTAGTCCATGGGGTTGCATGGAGTCGGACGCAACTAAGCGACTAACACACTTTTACTTTTATATTAATAATACCGAGTGCTCACAGAAGGGACGCACCTAGCCCTGTGACTGGGTCATACAATGGACCCTCTCATCCGACATCATACACCATGCCACAGTGTGGAGGTCAGCTCCAGCTGCCTCTATGGCTTTCTCTGCAGCCCACTGGGCTGGTTGACCTCTCCCCCTGTACAGGGGCACCAGGACAGCCTGTCAGGAGAAGGAAAGGAAAGGAAGACACACCACAGTGAGTGTGTCTGTGTGCCAGGCCCCATTCCACAGGCAGGGATGTGACACTCGGAAGTCAGAGCTGAGGTGCCTGCCCAGCACCACTCAGTCTGTTCCCCGAGCAGCCAGACTTTGGGCCAAGCAGACACCAACTTCCTTGATGAAGAACGTCCAGTAAGAAGGGAAAGTATCTGAGCCTGCATTCAGAACAACTTAATGATTCAACTACTGCTTGTTGTAACCAGAGAGAAGGAATAGAAAAAGGCCATACATCTAAAAACAGGCCAATCCCCTCTACACTGTTTCTGGCTAAAGTCCCAACCTGCCCCTCCCCAGATCTTAGCTTTTCAGCTGACAGCAGGTTTCTGAGGTCCTCGGTGGTCTGCCCGTCTGTCTGCGAGGCCTGGATCTGAGCCTGCGAGTCAGATGGGTATATGGAGTCTAACTACCACAAGTTTACTGAGCACTCACCATGTGTGGGCATCGTGCAGTCTCACCCCTCCTCCCCAGAGCCTGATGAGGTGGGGAGCACCAGCTCTGTGCCCACACTTGTGCAGAAAAGTTACGTAACTGGCCCCAGTCATCAAAGAGTTAATAGCAGGATATGAAATCCAGTCTCGACTCTGAGCTACTCTGCTGCCCCCACCCTTACCTGTTCCCCTACATAACACGCGCGCGCACACACACACCATACATACACCCACATGCCCATTCTGAGGCAGCTCCCAGAGTCTAAGCTCAGCTGAAATTCATAGCAGAACTCTGAACTTATTACCTCTGAGTGTCAGTTTCCTCACCTGTGAAATGGGGTAACACGTACCTCACAGAGTTGTCCCAGAGGTTAAACTCCATCCAATGACACAGTTTCAGAGGTGAACCAGACACAGCCTCCCTGCCTTTAGGAGTTAATGGGGCAGCCAAGCATGCAGAAATATGATATGATGCAGACAGCACGGGTCTCAGCCTGGCCCTCAAGGCCCTTCACAGCCTGGCCTCTGTCTACCTCTCACCTTGACCAGCTCTCAGGGTACAGCTACTCACAACCTTCTACACAGCAGTCTGGCTCTTTGCTGCCTCTGGGCCTCTCCTCTCTGAGCCCATCTGCTCAGAATGTCTTTCTTCACCCTTTTCCTTGGCAAACTCCTAACTCATCCTTCAAAACTCAGGAAGCCTTTTCTGACTACCACAGGTAAGGCTGGTGCCTCTTCTGGCCCTGGCTGCTCCTGGCCTCTCTCCATCCCAGCCCTGCTGGGTACATCCAGCCCTGCTCCCTCCAGGTGGACACAGCTGTTAGGTACTCCCCTCCAGTAGCTCTGGGCTCTTCCAGAGCTAACGCTGTGTCCATTTAACTGGGGTCCCTGGCATAGGGGCTGGCCCTGAGCAGGTGTTCAGTGGACGTCTGTAGTATGAATGAGTCAGTAACTCAACAGATGGATGAGGTGGGGATGGGTGGTCAGAACAGCTTCCTAAAGATTCAGCTAGCTCTGTGCCTCTCCCAATGTGAAGTCCTCTCTGCACCCGGACAGCATTATGTCCAACCACCTCCCTCCCACTTCTCCTAGGACGCCTGTATGGAAGCCCTCTATGGGCTGGACCCAGGGAACATGAAGATGAATCAGAAGGACTCAGGAAGGACTGCGACGCACAGGTGTCAGTGTTGCCCTGGGTTCCCCCAGCCACCACCAGCACTAGGAGGTGGGAGGGTGGGAGCTGTTTCACCCCCGTAGCCACCTGCTCGGCCATCACAATGCGACCAAGACAAGCGGGCAGGCCGGGCTGCCAGAGCTGACTCTGCAAAGAGATAAAAGTCTGGGAAATAAGAACACGCAAAGGAGGGTAGGGAAAAGGGGAGCAGGAAAAAAATTAAAAAGGGCTCTTTTGGTATTTGTTTTCAAAGCCGCTGACAAAAACCAGATTTGAAGTTTGGGGGAAGAAAGGATTTGGGTCTTTCAAATTCCACTCTCCACTAATTGACTGCAGTTTCCTTTGAAAGAGCCTCCAGCTCTTCTGAACAGTCAGCGGCCCAGCTGGGACTCGAAACCAGCGGCATCCAGGCCTCCTGGCTCCAGAGGGTCGCGGTGGCTGGGTGAGCTCTGGACAAAGAGATAGACACTGGGGTACTGGGACCCTCGGAATGAACACTCGGAATCAGTGCCTGTGTGAAGTACTTTCCATGGAAAGAGGCCTGGCTAGGACTTGAATTCACATCTGCCTGACCCCAGCTCTTGTCATTTGGCATTTCGCTGCCTGCCCCTCTAGGTGCTCATGGGTCATCAGCAGCAATAGGGAGCCACAGCAGGTTCAAGCACAAAACTGCTGGGGTGTAGGTTTTCTGAGAGGAGTCGCAAGCTGCCCGATCCAACACCCTCAGGGCTATGAGAATGAAAATCCTCCTGGGGTCAGGGGCTCACTCCGTCACACACCCACCCAGCTCTCCTTCCTCAATCAGCCAGAGGAACCGTCTTATCCTCTCTTCTCCTTCTGACAAAGTCAGAAATGTCTCCCAGCTCAAACCCTGTTACCCCTCCTGCCTGTTCCCTTGCCTGACCTGGGAGCATCTGGCCAATCACCGCTTCTCCTCAGGGCAGCTCAAAAGCAAATATCCCTACTCTGCCCTTGCTCTTGGAGAAATCTAAAACCAAAGGCTCAAGAATCCCAGCAACCCAGCCCTGAGAAAATCCAGAAGCCTCACCTGATGGCCGTTATGACTATACTCCTGACTATAACTCCCTCCAACAGGAAGCTCTCTGACCTCGTGTCTCACACAGAGGTCGGAAAAGGTGGGAAAGGTAGGCAGGAGGACTTGTCCAAAGACACAGGTCAGTCGTGGAGTTAGGAGAGCCTAAATCCAGACCTGGCTGTGCACCCTGCTGCCTTTTCCCTGATCCAGCCCATCTGTCTGAACAAAGAGCTCTACTTGGTCCCTGAGCCATTCTTCCAAAGGGAGCTATGAGCAGCAAGCCCAGAATGTCCTGGAAATGTCAGTTTTCCTTCCATGAATGAAAAGGGCCAACATCTTTCAGCAAAATCTGGCCTCCTACTTTTGCACACCTACTCCCTCTGCCTGGAAAGCCCTTCCCCTTGGAGAACACGCTGTCTTGCTAGAAGGTCTGCTCCAGGGGGCCCTCCTCCAGGACACACTGCTCAACCCCTCTTCTGGCTCCTCTGCTGCCCTCACTCTCATACCTTGCTTGGCACAGTACGGAACTCTATCTGCTCACTCCTAGATATGAGCTTCTCTAAGGCAGGAATGTCTCGGGGCCCACAGCAGGAGCTCCAGCAGTATCTGGGGAAGGAGAAGAGCAGAGAGGGCCAGAGGGGACCAAGTACTCTGGGAAGAGTCCTGGGTGTGAGTCCTGACTTCATCACTCCCCAGCCGTGTGACCTTGGGAAATTTACTTCCCCTTTCTGGGCCTTGGGCTCCTCACCTGAGAAAAAATTGTGAGTGATAAACTCTGTTCTGTAGGGTTGTATTACAGATCAAATGAGACTGAGGATACCAGGCACTTCACGAACCATGGAGCTTTGAATAGATAAGGACAATGGGGGTGATGATGATGGGGTGCTGGGCACAGGCCCCGCCTACGTGGTGGAGTGAGTGTGACATTCCTAACACGCCATCCTGACACTCATCTGCCTCCAGCTTCTCGGGAAAGAATAATCAGTCTGCTCATCTGTGGTGGGAAAAAGTAGGGGAATTAATGATCATAGAGCACTTGCTCTGTGCTGGGACGTGTCAAGAGATAGCACCTCGGCTAACCCCCAGCCGCAGGGAGCACCAGCCACTGATGCCAAGAGGTAAGATGCTTGGTTCTGGTCTCACGCTCAAGGCACTCCCACCCTAGAGCCTGTCCTTCCTGTGTCTCCCACTCTAGGCTGAGTCCAAAGCTCCACTTGACCACATGTCTAACCCACCCTCAGGCGCTGCTAGGCATAGGGCCTCTCAGGCTGCTCCTGGGGCCACTAGGCCAGAGCCAGGACATTTCAAGGGCCTGGCAGACTCAGAGTCCCTCGGGCCAGGCCATACCCACCCTGATGAATCCTCAGGCAGCCTTGCTTCTGTTCCCCATTATGAGCGAGGACCAGTACCCATCAGACAAACCAGGCCTATGATAAGATGAACAAGGACTCTGATGGTGGGATGCTGTAATTATAAACATTGGCAGCTCAGTAATCTGGGATCAGGGGAGTTGCCTTGCTTTGATGGGGGCGAGCAGCAGAGCAGCTCAATTTAGATTATTCTGGACATCATAGGCAGGAGAAGATGGGGTCCTCTATTGCAACTTCCGAGCAGACTTCAAGGGAGTTTCAGGTTGCTTCATGGCACATGAGGCCTTTCCCCACGGGTCCCCGTGGACTTCTCCGACCCCTGCCTTTGCAATACCTCGCTGGAACTGAAACTGCTCAATGCTATCTACACTCACCACATTATTTCACAGTTGCAGGCCTTTTTTGAAGGTTATTTGTGTGTTGATGAAGTCCGTTCTATGCTTTAATACTCAGTTCAATTGCCACCTGCTGTCAGAAGCCTTCCTAGCACACCATGCAGTAAAGCACTCCCTCCCCTTGGTGTAAGGCTTGTCTCTCCAGCCTCGCATGAGCTAAAGCTCCATCTTTTCTCTGGTCTTTGCATAAGTTGTTCCTGCCTTCCCCCTGCAGCTGTAACTCCAACTCACCTTTCTTGTCTCAGATTAGATGTCCTCTCCTCGGGAAGCCTTCCCTGATCTGCCGCCAGGCTGCCTTGGGTGCTGCCCAGCTACCCAGATCCCTGTGCTGGCCTCATGTGCTGTAATGGTCAGCTGGCACATTTGAGTCCCTTCTAACCTAGATGCTCTCTGTCCCCAGTGCCCAGCACAAACCTGGAATTCGGGTGGAGCTCAGAGAATATGCACTGAAGACATATGCTCCCTCGCTATCAAACAGCCAAGGGACAGGACAATCCGAGGCCTACAGCCTGTGGCCTGAGTCCCGTGAACCCTGTCTTCTGAAACTGACAAGCCCAAACTCCTAGTAACTGACAAATGAAACTGCCAAGGGATGCCACGACCCAAGCGCAGAGGGCTTCATATGGAAGGAATCAAGAGGATGAGGAATAAAGTATCAGTTGGAATAGACACTTTATTATCCAGGCCATAAACCTGATTTACACTCAAGTTGCTTCTTTCCAGAAGCTCTGTAAAGTTTTCCCTTTGCCCCAGCAAGCCTTGGGAACAACCCTACAGAGCAACAGGAAATGGCCCATTACAGCTGGGGAGGGAAGGGCTTCTCAAATGCTCCTGCCCTCCCAGTAACCCTGCAGGTTGAGTCACCTGAATCAGGTGCAATGGACGGGGCCCAGAGAGGGTCAGGGGCCCAGAGACCCGGCTTCTAGTAGGGACCCTGCTATACCCATGGGTGTGGCTTTATAGGCCACTCCCTGGTCTGGGCCTCAGTCTCCCCACCTGTACAATGGTCTTGGGGAAGGAAGAAGTTACGCCAGATCTACTGCTAATGTTCAGGGCTACAACTTAACAGTGGCCATGGGCTCAAATCTCAGTAGCTATGCGACTTGGACAAGCCCAGGGGGCTTCCTGCCTCACTCTGCACATCTCTAACATGGGGAAACCAAGTTGGGACCGCACTAGGAACTGTGTCAAGGGCTCACGACCCCCACGGGAGAAGGGTGCAGACCCTCTGCACACAGCGAGCCCCCTCCATTCTGTTCCCGTAGGCCCTCTCCCATCACCCTCAGCCGGCAGACACTGACAAGAGGACACAAGGCCTTCCAAATCCACTGTACAAACGTATCCCTTTAATCAAGTGAGGAGGTATTAACATATGATGTTATCTCCACATTAGAGATGAGGGAAATGAGGCCTGAAAGGGCCTTGCTGCTGCTGCTGCCAAGGCGCTTCAGTCGTGTCCAACTCTGTGCAACCCCATAGACGGCAGCCCACCAGGCTTCCTCGTCCCTGGGATTCTCCAGGCAAGAACACTGGAGTGGGTTGCCATTTCCTTCTCCAATGCACGAAAGTGAAAGTGAAGTTGCTCAGTCGTGTCCAACCCTCAGTGACCCCATGGACTGCAGCCTTCCAGGCTCCTCTGTCCACGGGACCCTCCAAGCAAGAGTACTGGAGTTGGGGTGCCACTGCCCTCTCCAAAAGGGGCCTTAACTTACTGTAATTCTGTGAGCTGGGGACCTGGCTCTGGATCCCAACGCCAAGCCCAGTGTTCTTTCCCTGGCACAGAATGTTCCAGGACAATGTGTTTTGAAAAACAGAGGCAAAAACAGAGGAAAAGGGGCAAGCATCCACATTCAGGTCAACTCAAAGATACTGGAAGATGTGCCTAAAAGACACCACTTAGGGTCAGTTGACCTGCCTCTGTGTGTTTCTGTCCTACCCCTGTCACCAGCTCCCACTGTGGTCGGGCTGCCTGGAGGCCCTTTCCTGCAGAGTACTGGGCTTCCCCCTCACTCTGTGGAGGCCTCTGCTCAGATGCCACTGCTCTGGAAAATGTAACCCCACCCGGCTAAAACAGCATCCATCCAGCCTCTCAACCTGCCATTTTTATATATCACCATATGTCATGCTACCAGACACACCATCAAGTTTTTCTCATTCAACAACTATTTATTGAATACCTATTATGTACGAGAAGTTGTAGCAGATGTTTGGGAACAGAACAAAACCCCTGTCCTCCTGGAGCTTACACAACAGAAGCAGAGACAAATCATAAACAGGAACTCCGAGCTCCCACTGCAGGGGGCATGGGTTCGAATCCTGGTCCGGGAGCTAGGATCCCACATGCCGTGCAGTTTGGCTAATAATAAACAGGACAAATAGGTTACATGATAGGCTGTTAGAATGTGTAAAGTTATTTTGGGAAAAAAAAAGAGTAAGGAGTTCAGGCATGATAGAGTGGGCTCGGGGGGTGGCGGGGGGGTGTATTATTAAATAGAGTGTTGAAGTGGGCACCACAGAGAAGAGGAGGAGTTGATCCAGCAGAAGTCTCGGGGGAAGGGCATGCCCTGCCATGGGAACAGCCAGAACAAGGGCCCTGAGGAGGGAGTGTGCTTGGCTGAAGTGGAGGAGGTACAAGGAGAGAAGTAAATGACACTGTGGGCAGGGGCTGCAGAGCCCAGGTTCACACTGCAGGCCATCATGAGGACTCAGGCTCCTGCCCTGAGTAAAATGGGGAGTCATTTCACAACAGCAAGGGTCAGTGACAGAGGAGGGGCAGATCTGACTCAGAACAAGAGGATCACTCAGGCAGTCTCGCCTGTTTGTTGTTTTATTTTTGTTTGTCTCTCCACAGAAACATGAGACCCCCGAGGGCAGCCCTTGGTCTGAGTTAGTCACCATTATCTCCTCAGTGTCCAGAACAAGGCTTAGCACCTACAGGTGCTCAGTAAATGTCTGCGAAATGACGAACCAACCAAACAAGCAACCCCAGCCTGCCTGGCGGCTACTCCTCACACAGCCAAATCTCTGGCCTCAAGGCCTTTGCACTGACTGTGCATTCTTCCAGGAATGCTCTTCCCCAGATATCTTCACAGGTTATTCCCACAATTCAGACCTTCACTCAAACATCACAGAGTGACCTCAAATGGACACAGAGGCCTTTCCTGGAGGGATTTGCCAAATACCACTTTCTGACACATCTTTCTCTTCCCTGCTCATTTTTTCCCCTATTGCATTTGTTGCCAAATGGCACACTCTTTATTCTCCTTACTATCTGACTCTACCCACTAGAAAATAGGCTCCTGAAAGACTTTATGTTACTCATTGATCAATCTGTAGTGTCTAGGACACTGCTAACACACAGCAAGAGCCCAGGAAATGTTTGCTGAATGAGACAGTGATGACTCCTGCCTGTCCCCTTGTCCAGCCTCAGTGAGCAGGATGACAGGCCAGGGTAACAGATAGGGAGGACCCCTTGTCCAGTAGCAAGACGCTCTGCTAATCACAGGCCTGGAGACAAAGGCCAGAGCCAAAGGAAGGGCCGTGCCATCCCGCAGTTAGTGGTTTCATAGAGTTACCTCATGGTAACCACACAAACTAAATGCCATCATCTCTGTTTTACTCACGAGGAAAAACTGAAGTTCAGAGAAGCTAAGTAACTCTCCCAAGATCACAGAAGTTAGGAGACAGCAGGGTTGGAATTTAAATCCGAGTCTATTTGCTGCTTCCAGTTCTTGTTCAATCCAAGTCTTACTGACCTGCCAGGCCATGCCTGACCCTGCGCTTGGTCCTGAGTAATACAGCAGTGAACAGGGGGGTTGGGGGGTTGGGTGAAAAGGAATACTTCCTGCAGGGAAGAGCAGGTGCAAATGGCTGGAGGTGAGTGCATTAGTCTGGATGGACACTTGTTAAGAGGAGGCTGAAACAGGAGAGAGGGGTCAGATGATGAGTAAGGAAGCTGGGACCACAAAAAAAAAACCCAAGTCAAGACTGGAAAACAACCCAAATACCGGGAAAAACCCAAATACCACCAACTGGAGTAGATAATAACTATGGTATATTCACAGAATGGAACATTACACAGCAATAAAAACAAATGCACTAGAGGGACCTGCAAGGACCAGTAAATAACACTAGATTTTAAAGACTGAGCCCCAGAACACAGAATAACATCCAAGTTCAATTAATACTAAATAATACATAGTTTGGGTACACATGTATGAGACAAAAATTATTATTTTGCATAAAACTATTTTAAGGAAATAGAATGACAAACAAAATTACATTAGGCAGGGATGAAAGAAATAAAATATAGAAAAATTAAAAGGAAGGAAAACTGGGATCATTCACAAATGACAAAAAGAATCTAGAAATAAGTGGTCAATCTTAATAAGTGACCTTGACAAGGTCAGTACACATAGGGTGAATACTCAAAAGAATCAACTGTGTGTCTAGCTACAATCAACGAAAAAGGAAAAAATTTAGACAGCATTTACAACAACATCAAAAGACATCAAATAGCTACAGATAAATCTAATATAACACATGTAAGACCTTCACATAGAAAATTACAAAATGTTATTGAGATAAATAAAGACCTAAGAAGGATATATTATATTCATGCACCAGAAGATCCCAAACATGAATTTGGAAATTCTAAAGTTATCTTCCCAAATACTCTAAATCAAAATGCTAGTAGATTCTTCTCACGTGTAGAAATCACCAAGCTAATTCTAAATTTATACTAAAATCCAAACAGCCAAGAACAGCCAGGGTAATCTTGAAGAAGAATAAGGTGACTTCCACTATTGGATATCAAGCCTCATTGTAAAACTGCAGTTAACTAAGACTGTAAAATTGGCAAAAAGAGAAACAAACAGACCAATGGGACAGAACAGAGAATGCAGAAATAGACACACGCGCTGAACTGATGTACAGCAAGGGAGGGTGGAAGAAAGGACAAGGCATCTGATAAAAGCAGCTGACTTTCCCGATTTCTATACTTAAAAAATAAAACTTGACCACTACCACACACCATACACAAAAATAAAATCCAGATGGATTACAGATCTAAATATGAGGTGTAAAGCGGCTAAGCCTCAAGAAGAAAAGACAGGAGACTGTTTTCACAATTTGAGGTAGGCAAAGATTTCTTAACTAGGACTCAAGCACTAACTGTAAAAATAACAATCAATAAAGCAGACTGTTATAAAATTAAGACCTTCTACTCAACAAAAGTCACCATGAAGAGAGAAAAACGACAAGTCAGAGAGGGAAGAGACACTTGTAGCCCATTTGACTAACACAGGGTTTAGATCTAAAATGAAGATCTTCTACATACGGGACTTCCCCGGCGGTCCAGGTGTTAAAGCTCCAAGCTCCCAGCGCAAGGGCCTAACGTTCGATCCCTGTTCAGGGCACTAAGATCCCACATACTGGGTGGCACAGCCAAATTTTAAAAAGAGATCTTCTACATAGAAAAAGGCAAATTATCCCTCCTAATGACAGACTTTGTTTTCTTGGGCTCCAAAATCACTGCAGACAGTGACTGCAGACATGAAATTAAAAGATGCTTGCTCCTTGGAAGGAAAGCTCCAACAAACCTAGACAGAGTATCAAAACCCAGAGATATTACTTTGCCGACAAAGGTCTATATAGTTAAAGCTATGTTTTTTCCAGTAGTCATGTACAGAAGTGACAGTTGGACCATAAAGAAGGGTGAGTGCCAAATAATTGATGTTTTCGAACTGGTGCTGGAGAAGACTCTTGAGCATCCTTTGGACAGCAAGGAGATCAAACCAGTCAATCCTAAAGGCAATCAACCCTGAATATTCATTGGAAGGACTGATGCTGAAGCTGAAGCTCCAATACTTTGGCCACCCAATGTGAAGACCCTACTCACTGGAAAAGACCCTGATGCTGGGAAAGACTGAGGGCAGGAGGAGAAGGAGTGACAGAGGATGAGACAGCTGGAGAGCATCGTTGACAAAATGGACAGATGAGTTTGTGCAAACTCTGGGAGATAGTGAAGGACAGGGAAGCCTGTTGTGCTGCAGTCCATGGGGTGACAAACAGTTGGATGTGACTAAGTGACTGAAAAACAACAACAAAAATTTTAAGGACTTAGATAGACATTCCACAAAAATGAATATTCAATGGTCAATAAACATGTGAAATAGTGCTTAGTATAATTTGTCATCATAAAAATGTAAATCAAAATCACAATAAGATACCACTACACAACCACCAGAACAGCTACAAATTAAGAGAGACAACACTAAGTGTCAGCAAGGATGACAAGCTATAGGAGCTCTGTTTCTCTGCTGACAGGAGAATTAAAATAGTGTGGTCACTTTGGAAAACCGTATGGCATTACATGGGCCTCCCAGGTGACTCAGTGGTAAAGAATCCACCTGCCAACGCAGGAGATGTGGCTTCAGCTCCTGAGCTGGGAGATCCCCTGGAGAAGGAAATGGCAACCCACTCCAGTATTCTTGCCCAGGAAATCCCATGGCCAGAGGAGTCTGGTGGGCTACAATCCATAGGGTCACAAAACAGTCAGACACAATTTAGTGACTAAAACGAAAACAATGGCACTACCCACTAAAAGTGAACACATCTGAACCTCATTCCTGGGTATACACCCAACAGACGCGTAAGTGTACCCACGTTGTAACACATACACACCTGTATTCATTGCAGGGTTGCTGTTGCCGTTGCGTTGTCTAGTTGCTACGCTGGGTCTGACTCTTGCAATCCCATGGACTAGAGCCACCAGGCTCCTCTGTCTGTGGGATTTCCCAGGTGAGAATACTGGGGAGCATTGCCATTTCCTCCTCCAGGGGATCTTCCCAGGCCGAGGACTGAACCCGTATCTCCCACACTGCAGGTGGCTTCTTTACCACTGAGCCACCAGGGAGGTATTGCAGCGTTACTCAGTCACAGGCTGGACACAACCCAAACGTTCAACAGCAGGGAAAAAGGTCAACCATAATTCCAAAAGATACTTGGCATCCCAATGTTCACCGCAGCACTACTTAGAATAATCAGGCCTCTGAAGCAACCGAAAAGTCCATCAGCAGAGGGACGGATAAAGAAGATGTAAATGTGCTACATATTAATATATACCACGGAATATTACTCAGCCATAGGAAAGAACCAAATAATGCCATGTGAAGCAACACGGAGGGCCCTTACTTCATACCGAGTGAAGTACGTCAGACAGAGAAAGAGAAATATATGATACTGCTTATATGTGCAGTCTTCAAAAAGGGTACAAATGAACTCACCTACAAAACAGAAATAGCTACAGATATAGAAAACAAACTTATCGTTACCAGGGAGTAAGGGGGGAGGGATAATTGGAAGATTGGGATTGACATATAAACACTACTATATAGAGAACAGATAACTAATAAGGACACACTCTATAGCACAGGGAACTGTACTCAGTACTCTGTAATGGCCTATACAGGAAACCAACCTTAAAAAGAATGGATATATGTATATGTATAACTGATTCATTTTGCTGCACACCTGGAACTAACACAACCTTGTAAATCAACTATATTCCAATAAAAAAAATCTTAAAAGGAAAGATCAATCAGTCAGTTCAGTTGCTCAGTCGTGTCCGACTCTTTGCGACCCCATGAATCAACTATAATACTACACATTGATGACAATGAATAAACCATACCTACACAACAACATGAACAGATTTCAGAAACACACTGGATGAAAGAAGCTAACCATGAGAGCATATAAAATGACCTTAGCTATACAAAGTGCAAAACCAGGCAAAACCAGGTTGTGGTTCTGGGAGGCAGGCCAGTGGTAACCTGAGCAAGGAGGCAGGAGCAGACACCGGGAGGAGAGGTGAGCCAGTCTTTCCAGGGTGATGGTGATATTCTACTTCTTGACCTAAGTAAGTACTGGTCTCATGGTTATGTCCACATTATGATATTCATCTAACTGTACACATGACCTTTGCAATTTCCTATAGTTTCTCCAGTGGTCATGTATGGATGTGAGAGTTGGACTGTGAAGAAAGCTGAGCACTAAAGAACTGATGCGTTTGAACTGTGGTGTTGGAGAAGACTCTTGAGAGTCCCTTGAACTGCAAGGAGATCCAACCAGTCCATCCTAACGGAGATCAGTCCTGGGTGTTCATTGGAAGGACTGATGCTGAAGCTGAATCTCCAGTACTTTGTCCACCTCATGCGAAGAGTTGACTCATTGGAAAGACCCTGATGCTGGGAGGGATTGGGGGCAGGAGGAGAAGGGGTCGACAGAGGATGAGATGGCTGGATGGCATCACTGACTCAATGGACATGAGTTTGGGTGAACTCTGGGAGTTGGTTATGGACAGGGAGGCCTGGCATGCTGCGATTCATGGGGTCACAAAGAGTCGGACAAGACTGAGCGACTGAACTGAACTGAATAGATAAGATTTACTTCAATAAAAACATAATAAAAATAGAATTTCAGGAACAAAATTCAGTAGATTACCTCCAGGCTGGAGGGAGACCAGAAAAGGGAGAGCACATGCTGCTGCTGCTAAGTTGCTTCAGTCGTGTCCGACTCTGTGCGACCCCATAGACAGCAGCCCACCAGGCTCCCCCGTCCCTGGGATTCTCCAGGCAAGAACACTGGAGTTGGCATTTCCTTCTCCAATGTACGAAAGTGAAAGTGAAAGTGAAGTTGCTCAGTCGTGTCCAACCCTCAGCGACCCCATGGACTGCAGCCTACCAGGCTCCTCTATCCATGGGATTTTCCAGGCAAGAGTACTGGAGTGGGGTGCCATTGCCTTCTCTGTTTAATCCAACTCTATGCATTTAAGATTAATAACATAAATACACAAAAAGGATCCCGCTCTAGAAGGAAATTACTGGAATCAGACCACCCCAGCACCTATCTCATAGAGTCAAAGTAAGTGATGCTGTGCTCTGTTAAAGTGGGTATAAATATTATTTTTTCATTTGTATTCAGCATCTAGAGCAAGGCAGAGCTCCAATAAGTAATTCCTGAATGAAGAGACACATGTTTGGAATTCCCTGGTGACCCAGCAGTAAAGAATTAGCCTGCCAATGCAGGGGACACAGGTTCGATCCCTGGTCAGGGAATATCCCACATGCCACGGAACAACTAAGCCTGTGCTCCACAACTACTGAAACCTTCACGTTCTAGAACTTGTGCTCTGCAAATGGTGTCTGCAACTAGAGAAAGCCCGAAGACCCAGTGCAGCCAAAAATAAATAACTTGTGAGTTTAAAAGAGAGAGAGAGAGAGAGATGGATGTTCTCTTAAGATAAAATAAGTCCTGGGGATGTAATGCACAGCATGAGTATAGTTAACAGTTGTTAGTCACTAAGTCGTGCCTGACTCTTTGTAACTCCATGGACGGTAGTCCGCCAGGCACCTCTGTCCATGGGATTCTCCAGGCAGGAATACTGGAGTGGGTTGCCATTTCCTTCTCCAGGAGATCTTCCCAACCCAGGGAGCAAACCTGGGCCTCCAGTGTCTCCTGCATTGGCAGGCAGGTTTTTTTTTTTTTTTTTTTTTACCACTGAGCCCACTGGGAAGCCCATTAAATGTCAACAGTATCACAATAAAACTGTAAAAAGAGAGATGGATGGACAAACCAATTGGTGAAGCAAGACATGACCTTCAATGCTCATCTCATCCCATCCATCCACCAGCATCCTCTCCCCATGCTTGTGATCCATTTCAACTGGCATGGGCCTAATTAGTGCAGCCTCTATTCAAACCCCCTCGCCACCCTCTCTCCAGCATCGAACACCAGCCCAGGGAACTGTGGACGTTGGGCCAAATGAGTTAACAATTTCCTTTCACCCCTATGGCGTTTCTCAATGTTAGTCCATTTTTGCGCAGGCTGAAAGAGCCAGAGTCATTTTTAACAGTCCAGTTCTGGGCTGGATCTGTCACCACGACAGTAAAAAATAAAAATTGAGAAAAAAAAGTTTAGTGCATCGTGTGCTTATAATAAATAGCTTGCACAAAATTATTCATTCCACATATGGGCAGAGCGATGCCTTTAATGTGCATATTGTTTGCGGAGAGCCCATAACCCAGGCTGTTACTGAGCAGAATGTGGAAGTCGTTTTCTACTATTAAATAAGGGAAACAAGGTTCTCATTTTAAAATTAATTCAATGAAAACTATTAAGCAGTTGGCCGTGAATGCCTCGGTATTTTTTCCAAACTGATACTAATAAGGGCTCCTACTCCAAACCCTGCCTAAACAAAAACACAGAATTAACCACATCATTTCCAAGAACGTTTTTCTAGGGCTGCTGCTGTTGTTTTCTGAAACACATAACCCAGAGGAGTGTGCAGATTCACCCAAAACCAAGACCCAAGTCCCCATGACACTGTGCTCGGGTGGTCTCTATGGGGCATTGACCGTGTGGGTGCCACGGGCTGGGTGAATGGGCTGCTGTTCTTTGTTCGACCATCTGTGAGTGCTCAGGACACACATGGTCCTGGGCTCCACTGGAGTAGCAAGGAGTAAATGAGACTAACACAAGCCCCCAAGACCTCTCCAGGGACATGTGGTTAGCAAGCATGGGCGGTGCACTCGCTGTGGGGCAGCTGATCAAGAGGAAAGACTGCAGGAGTGACCAGAAGTCAGAGAGACACTGATGAATTCTCCGCTATGTCACACCCTAGCACCATGGTCTCAGTGTCTTCATCTGTATAATGGGCGTGTTCTACAAACCTGATGTGTCCCTGTCCATAAAGAATCCAACACGTGTTTGGTGTGCAGCAGGGGGTCATTTGATGCTGGGCCCCTTCTCTCCATCTGAGCCAACTCTGTGTCCAGGATGCAGAGACAAGAATTGGTTACAGCTCCCGGTAGTGCCAGCTCGTTGGAGCAGGAGGCACAGAATCCCACAGGAGCTCAGGGCAGAGGAGGCTGGGCTCTGAGGCCCAGGCATCACTCCTACATGTATCATTCCTAAATGGGTGTCCTCAGCTGATGAGCACTCAAACCAGTGCTGACCAGGAAGTAGAGTGGCAGGACAGTAGACGAGGCCGGGTCAGGACGACACAGACCATTCTGAGATGGATGGTGTATCCCTGTTCTCCAGACCCTGGGACGGTCAGCCCCCGGAGCACGAGGATAGTGCCTAACTCAACATTGAATCCTCAGAGCCCAGCCAGGCTGAGTACTCACAAAAACTTAGCGAAGGACTTCCTTGCTGGCCCAGTGGTTGGGAACCTGCCTGCCAATGCAGGGGACAGGGATTTGATCCCTGGTCTGAGTGATTCCACATGTTGTGGAGTAACTAAGCAGCTAATCAGTGTGCCACCTACTACTGGGCCCTCGAGCCCTGGGGCCTGTGCTCTGCAGCAAGAGAAGTCACTGCCGTGAGAAGCCCGAGCGCCACAGTGGAAAGTAGCCCCAACTCGCCACAAGAAAAAGCCCACATGCAGCAATAAAGACCCAGCACGGCCAAAAACAAACTAATTTTTTTTAAAACTCAGTGAAGGTTCTTGATAAACAAAGTGAAGTGAAGTCGCTCAGTCGTGTTCAACTCTTTGAGACCCCGTGGGATTCTCCAGGCAAGAGTACTGGAGTGGGTTGCCAGTTCCTTCTCCAGGGGATCTTCCCGACCCAGGGATCGAACCCGGGTCTCCCACACTGCAGGCAGACACTTTAACCTCTGAGCCACAAACAAATGAGCCCCCAATGACATCCTCCATGTGTTTCTGGTGGTTCAGTGGGGAGGGGGCCTCCTGGGTGGAAGCACTGATTCCTGTGTGATTCAAGTCTCCTATACCACACCCCTTAAAACTGAGGTGTCACCGAGGGGCCTGGACTGTGGGGCCAGTTCTAGCAGACATGAAGACCAGCTAAAGTGAAAGTGAAAGTGAAGTTACTCAGTCGTGTCCGACTCTTTGCGACCCCATGGACACCAGGCTCCTCCGTCCATGGGATTTTCTAGGCAAGAGTACTGGAGTGGGTTGCCATTTCCTTCTCCAGGGAACTTCCCAACCTAGGGATCGAACCCAGGTCTCCCACATTGTAGACAGACGCTTTATCGTCTGAGCCACCAAGGAAGACCAGCTAAGGCTACCCCAAAAGAGGAGGGGACTGAGCCTCCACTTCCTCAGCCTTACGTAGGGACGATGAAGCAGCCACCCTGGCGTCCTGGGCTGCCAAGAGGACCAGATGATCTGACAGAAGGGAATGAGGAGAGCTGGGCACCTCGGCGGCCCCATCCCTCCATCTCAACTGTCTCCATCTCTCAACAGATTTCAACTGTGCACCCACTGTGGGCAAGGCTCTGTGGTCTGGGAGCTGCACCCGGGCTGGAGGTCAGCCTAGAGACCGGTAGGGGCCCTAAGCGTCACCGAGGCTGGGAAAGGCAGACAGGAAGGAAAGGTGGCAGTGGACCCAGTGCATGGCTCGAACGGGAGCTTCGTAAATACTGGGTTACGCTGAAGCAGACAGAGGGATGGACAGACATACAGCTGGGGACAAAGGAATAAAGGAAGCAGTGGGCAAGACTCAGACCTCTGGTTTCTTGTTCCTCCCGATCCCATGGAGGCGGTTTGCTATGCACTGTCCCCCTAAACCCACACCCAGACCCACACTCTTCCGGTGGCCCCAAGGAAGGACCTGTAAGCAGCGTGCATCACAGCCTGAAAACCTTGCCCACGTGTCTGCCTCCCACTCTATCCCTACTTGTCTCTTCCCAGACGTCTCTCTGTTCCTTCACTCTCTGCCTTTCTGTCTCAGTCTGCTTTTCTCAGTAGATGGGTCTCTTTCTCCCTCTTTCTTACTGTTTGCTTCTCTTTTCACTGCTCTCTCCTCTCTTTTCTTCTTTTCTTCCCTCCGCCCCATCACCCATCTGTCTTCCCAACTCCCCTGTGAAAGCCCAGCTTCCAGCCGCCACAGGTGTGTCTGCAGATGTTTTATCCAGACATTGGTTGTAAGCAGTGAGAGAGGGTGAAGACAAAGCAGACATCCTTGTTGAAAGGTGGCATAACTAGAAGCCCAGCAGTGACCTCGGTCACAAGCAGGGGGAAACCAGCATCCCTGCCATGCCCCACCCCACCTGTGTATCATCCCTCCTGCCCACTCCTAGCTTTCTTTTGGTCGAGTCCTGACTGCCCGAAGGTGGTGAGGAGGAACGGGGCACCCAAGGGAGAGGGTGTCACCTAGAACAGAACCTAATGAAAGGATACCATGGGACCACTGTAGTTTTCACTAAGAGGCTCCCAGTCAAAGTCCTACCACCCTGGCCAGAAGCATGGGGATCTGTCTGTGAGGCGCAGCACCAAACCCATCTGGCGTGGGCCTGAGACCAAGATGTACAAGGCCGCTCAGCACAACAGCAGTGCTGATCACTTGCACACGTGGGCCAGCACTTCACAATTTTCAGGGCCCTGACACTCCGCCCATCCATTCAACAGATACTCCTGAGTACTCCCACTTTGTCAACAAAGGTCCATCTAGTCAAGGCTATGGTTTTTCCTGTGGTCATGTATGGATATGAAAGTTGGACTATAAAGAAACCTGAGTGCCAAAGATTTGATGCTTTTGAACTGTGGTGTTGGAGAAGACTCTTGAGAGTCCCTTGGACTGCAAGAAGATACAACCAGTCCATTCTGAAGGAGATCAGTCCTGGGTGTTCATTGGAAGGACTGATGCTACAGCTGAAACTCCAATACTTTGGCTACCTCACTGGAAAAGACCCTGATGTTGGGAAAGATTGAGGGCAGGAGGAGAAGGGGACGACAGAGGATGAGATGGCTGGATGGCATCACTGACTCAATGGACATGAGTTTGGGTGGACTTTGGGAGTTGGTGATGGACAGGGAGGCCTGGCGTGCTGCGGTTCATGGGGTCGCAAAGAGTCGGACAAGACTGAGCGACTGAACTGAAGTGAACCACTGTGCCAGGCATGGTTCTGGGTCCTGAACCTAGTGGAGGGGAAACAAGATGGTCTAAAGCTCCCACCCATGTGGAACTGACATTCCAGTGAGGAGATGGACAGCAAGCAACTTATGTTATCAACCACTGGCAAGCATGTGGGGATGCAGGGAAGGCAGCTGAGTGTACACATCTGAGCTCCAGGGGGAGTTCCGGCTGGGCTCACCCGTTCAGGAGTCATCAACAGGTGATGTGCTTCAGAGCCACAGCCTGGAGGAGGTCACTGAGAGAGGGACAGAGGTCAGTGGGGTGAGGAGGACCCAGGAAGGGGGCCAGAGACAGCAGACAAGTGGGGGGACCAGCAGACTGTGGGGTCAGTGAGGAGGAGAATAAGCACAGGCAAACACTGCTGCTGGGCGGAGAGACAGAGATGACGGAGGCCTGAGCCACACGGAGGCCACGGGAACCTCGGCAGGAACAGGGGCAGCGCAGCGGGGAAGAGGAATCCTAGCACAGGCCCAGGGAGAAGGGAAGAGAAATGGGACAAAGAGCACAGCTGACTCTTTCGAGGAGCTCTGCTCTAAAGTAAAGATTCAAGCGGTATCTGAGAGGGAAGTGGGTCCCGAGGTTTGTTTTGTTTGTAACAGGGTAGAAAACACAGTTCGCTTACGTGGGGATGGAAATGACTCAGCAGAAAGGAAGAGCTGACCCAGCAGGAGTCACGCGCCTGCTGGGGCCATGTCCTTGAGCAGGTGAGGGGCATCTAGCGTATGGTCTGTCTGACGCCCACATGCCCCCCAGGAAGGAGGGCAGGGGGCACTGTCCTGTTCTCAGATGAGGACACGGAGGGAAAATGGCTAGCCTGCTCCTCCGGAACATTCACCCAGGAGTTCCCTTCCTTCCTCACCTGCCCCTGCTCAAAAATCTCCTCTACCTGCCCCCTGTATCTGCCACCCCAGGCAGGGCAAGAATCTGCACTTGAGCCTGCCCCTTAGGTGTTTCTCACGTGCACTGATGTATGACCGTCACTGCTCTAGGTCAGCAGGTGTCAGACTTCATTTTTTGTTTTTTAATCTCATATCCTTATCCGGTGGCGTTAGTTATCCGGTGGTGTTAGTGGTAGAATCCACCTGCCAGTGTAGAAGATGCAAGAGACTCAGGTTCAATCCCTGAGTCGGGAAGATTCCCTGGAGAAGGAAATGGCAACCCACTCCAGAATTCTTGCCTGGAGAATTCCCATGGACAGAGGAGCCTGGCGGGCTACAGTCCACGGGGTTGCAAAGAGTCAGGCACAACTGAGCACACACTTCCTTTCCCTTCCTATCAGGAGAAAACCTATTCATTTCTAAATCATAGACATAAACCTCTATTCTTATATATTACCAAAAATATTTCATCACTTGCTAGGTGTGCAGCCTTGGGCAAGTTGCTCGAGTAACCTCTCTGTGCCTCATTTTCCCCACCCATAAGATGGGTGATAATAAGAGACCCTACTTACAGGGCTGTTTCAGCAACCACAGTTGTTGAAAACACAAGCAGTGCTCAGAACATTGCCTGACACTTAAAGATCATCAACATCATTACACCAAAAACAAGATAGGTCATGAACATAAATCATGTTCTAATATTTCTCCCCCTCTCCATAGGTCATCTTTCCCTATTTCTCCCCCTCTCCATAGGTGACCTTAGTACTCTACCTTAGCAACTGCTGGACCACACTGGGAGGCCCCCGAGGACAAGAACTGTCTGTCTAGTCATCTTTTTATCTCCAGTGCCTCTCAGAGGGCCTGGCACAAGCAAGTGGGCAATCAACTGTTGCTGGCATTGAGACCTACCATGGTTGAGGTCCTATTGTGAACCACACATCACCTAGTCCCTGCACCAAGCACCGAGGTGGGGATGGGTGTTCCATTTACAAGGGGAGGGACTGAGGCTCCAAGGGGTCAAGAGATTGGTCTAAGGTGGCAAGGCAAGTTACAGCAGAGCTGGGGCCCACGCTGGGGCAGCTGCATGCCTTGTCCCCTGGCTAGCCGTGGCCTCTCCCCATCAGAGGGGTGCAGCCAGAACACACTGCCAGGATCCAGCCACTTGGGGGCCCAGGACTGGCTCTCAGCTTGACTGTCCGCCTGCCTCCCAGCAGAAGAGGAAGGATTAGTTGGGCAAATGCACACACACCTCATAATTAGCAGAAGCGCAGAGGAAAATGGAGGCTAGGTGTGAGCAGGAAAGTTTGGAAGAGGGAGAGACCCTGACCTGGCCACCCCGCCCCTCTCCCCACCACCACCCTGCAGCTGAGCCCCGTCTGAGCCAGAGATGCACCACTGCACCTTCCCTTCACCTCACGCCTCCCGCCAGGCCAAGCTGCAAATCAGCCAGCAAGGCTGCATTAACGGATTTCTGAAATGTCACCAAGAACAAAGCTACCCTTTCTGCCAGCCCCTAGTATTTACAAGCAAGCACAAATCTGTGAGAAAATTCAATTGAACGCAGATGGCAGGAAATTCCTCTAAAATGACAGTGGCCAAATTCAAACCACAAGACATGAAAATAACCCAACATACTAGACATGAAGAACATATCTTATAGACTGCTCCTCGTGCGATTTGCAATCTGTGATTGATTACCAGGAAGACAGACTGCAGATTTATTGGACTTCTGTAGAACACGGATTCCATTTGCAACAATTAAACCTTCCGTGGTTGAGAGAGGGGTCGGAGGAGGCTAGAGGGAGATGGTGAAGTTAAGGAATGCAGTGTGAAGCTGATAAAGCCTGGTGTTAGCACCCATCAAGCTGGGCGTCCACTGGCAGGGGAGGGTCTGGGTGTGGGTGCAGCTGAAACCCAGGCACCTGCCACTGGGTTGGAGGCCCAGCTTGAGGCAGTGGGCTGGGGGCAGAGGTGTGCTGACAGGCTTCTGAGGGACAGGTATTTGCAGATCTGCTGACCCTCTGGGTATACGTGCCAGACTAGAGGCATCCTTACAATGGTGATGGTTCTGGAGGTGCTAAGGGAAAAGAGGACAAAAAGAATCAGCAAGCTGAGGGACTGATGCTGCTTCTTTTCCCCAGGCCTTGCACAAAGCAGACATCACTAACAGATCACACCATCTCTTTCCTGCCAAGCTCAGAATCCTGCTCAACATGGTTCCCCAGGCAGCACTAGCAAGTGACCGAAGCTGGGCTAAGAGTGGAAACCTGTTGGCCAGGCCTGGGTTCAAGCGCTGAGGGAGCCTCGTGGGGTGTGCTGAAGCTGGAGTGCTGCTTCGGCATTGAAGGAAACAGGTGTGTTTAAAATCCTAATGATCTCAGCACATGCTAATAAGCTCCAGGCTCATGCATGTGAAATGGTCCAGGAGTTGAGATTCAAATCAGTCAGCTAAGCAGTCAGAGATTCAAATCTGCACTACCAAGTTAAGTTTCCTTACCAAGTGCCTGACATCCAACATCTGAAAGATTCCATCCAGCTATCAGTCCTCAGAGGGGCTCAGATTTCTCCAAGGGAGATGGGGGAGAAGAGTCACACACGGATTAAAGACAGCCAAGGGACTTCCCTGGTGGCCTAGAGGTTAAGACTCCACTTCCCAATGCAGGGCTTCCCTGATAGCTCAGTTGGTAAAGAATCCGCCTGCAATGCAGGAGACCCTGGTTCGATTCCTGGGTTGGGAAGATCCCCTGGAGAAGGGCTAGGCTACCCATTCCAGTATTCTTGGGCTTCCCTGGTGGCTCAGCTGGTAAAGAATCTGCCCGCAATGCGGGAGACCTGGGTTCGATCCCTGGGATGGGAAGATCCCCTGGAGAAGGGAAAAGCTACCCACTCCAGTATTCCAGCCTGGAGAATTCCATGGACTGTTCAGTGTCGCAAAGAGCCAGACACGACTGAGCGGCTTTCACTTTCCAATGCAGGGGATGCTGGTTCGATCCCTGGTCAGGGAACTAAGACCCCACATGCCTGGGGGCAGCTAAAGCCCACGCACCATGACAACCAAGCCCAAGCACTCTGAAGCCCGTGCTCTGCCAACTTTGACAGTCCTCCCACTAAGAGGTGGGGCTGTGTCTCACTCTCTGAACGTGGGCTGGCCTGTGACTGCCTTGACAGATGCAGCATGGCAGGAGTGAGCCTGTTCCTGACACTGCCTTTCTAAGGTCCAGCAGCTTCCCTCTTGGTCCCGGAGCCCTGAACTGCCACACAAGAAGTCTGATGACCCTGCTGGAGGCACCCCAAGGAGACTGCACAGAGAGACGGTAGAGCCCAGCTGAGCCCAGCCTCCCAGCCACCCTCACCCATGTGTCAGCACACAGTCAATCTGTCCTGGGCCCTCCAATCAGACCAGATGCCAACTGAGTACCACCAAGTGACCCCAGTCAATTCATGTGGGACGGTTCACCCAGAAGAGCCTTGCCCCAGACCCCTGACCCACAAAACTTGAGACACAGCGAAACGTTTGATCTAAACCTCTACACTTTAGAGTGGCCCATTCTGTGGCATCCATCCTTGCCCTCTTCCTCCCAGCCTCACTTTCATCCTCATCACTTCAGCGTGGAGAGCTACCCTGGTCTGGCTTCCCGGCTTCCCATCTGGTCCCATCCAGTCAGATCCCCCTGGCTCCATGACCTTGCAAAGCCGAGGCTTTGATCACGTCCACCCTCTCTCCGCTCAAAGCCCTCTAGGGTCCGGACCACCCCTCTAGCACCCTACCTACCACTCCCCTCCCCACCTCTAGGCTCGCCATGCCCCAGCGTGGAGCACACTCTGACAGGCTCTCTTGCTGTTGCATGCGCTACTCCCTCTGCCTAACGCCCTGCTCCCTGTTGCGTCTCGGCAAAGTCTTCTCCAACCCTCCGTGCCCAGCTGAAACTCAGGGCATCTGGTAGTCACCTACTCCAGGATTCTTTAGTCTTCGCCATCCTGTAGTGTCATTACGCACTTGACTGTCATTGTAAAGGCAGCATGAGAAGAGGAAGAAACTCTTGCGGTTTTGTCTGCCCTGTGTTAACGTGGCACCTGGCATGGAGTCCAATAGTGTTTTATTGAATAAATTAATCAAATAAATGCAAGACGCAGGAAGTTCAGTACATATTCTGGCCCCAACCTGTCTAAAGGAAAAGAAAACATGACGAGTTGAATTCCAACAAGCAGCACAGCAGAGATTACAGGTTCAAGTCAGAGAAGGGAGAGGCCACTGGAAGCCCGAAGAGCCAGAGAGGACTTCCTAGAAGAGGAGGATCATGCTAGAGTCAGAGGCTCCTCCTCCAGGAGCTCCCAGAGAGAGTCCTCTGGGCAGAGGCTGCCCCCTGCACACGCACTCACTGCACACGTCTGACTGCATCACAGGCGCTACTCATGCACCCCGCTCCCCACTCACGGCTGCATCCACGGCATGCAGCCAGGGGGTCAGCGACAAGGGCATCGCAACCAGGCTGCTTGTCTCTCCTCCCTCTCAGAGACAGGGACCAGCAGGGGAGCCCACCCAGGGCAAGCAGGAAGTGGCTGAGTTGTTGAAATGAAGGAGGGGGAGATTAAGGAGGCTGTGTGGGAGGAGGAGGGTCAAAGAGGCCTGAAGCAGGCACCAAGGAGCCACCGGGCACTGACCTGTGAGCCTGCAGACCCCTGTGGGACCGGAGACAGCAGCAGCTTAGCGCACCAGTGCCTAGAACAGACTAGTGAACACTGACGCCCACTGAACACCAGTCTGGGCTCCGGGGTCACTGGGGGATGAGCCGGGCCCTGACTGACAGCCCAGGGAAGGGATGGATACTTTTCCAAAGTGGCAGCAAAGGGCCAGGCCCAAGGCTTGGCTGTCACACTCAGGCCAGGGAGCACCAGAGAAGGGCAACCAGGGCAACAGGGAGCAGAAAAACTCAGAGAGCTGGGCTCTGCACAGAGGAGAGCTATTCAGCACTGGGATGGGCTGACTACACAGGTAGTGAGCTGCCCATCCCAAGACCTTCAGCCATCGGGTAACCTCAGAACGTCAGGCCTGGACAGTCTCTTAATCTTCCTTATTAGGCACATGGGGACACTGAGGCCCAGAGAAGCAGAAGACCCTGCTCAAGGTTGCTCGGTGAGTTAATGACAGAGCAAGACTTGCACCCTGGCCACCTCCTCCTAGTCAAGACAGCATTCCACACAGACCCTCCTCAGCTGATTCACAGCCAGGGATGCTTATGAGGGGGCCTACAGGCAAAAACAGACACCCCCAGCCCCCACCCCCCCACCCCCCGCCACGGAGACCGAATCCTAACCCCAAGGCTCTGCAGCACAGAGAGGGTTGTGCCACACTGGGAACGCTGTTCAGAGACTTGGAGCATCGGTCTGCTCACTCACCTGCAAGATGGAAATAAAAATAGATCCTACCTCAAAGGGTCTGTGTGAGGATCAACAAGATAAAAAACACTCAGGACAAGCCCAATGTGATGCAAAGGCTATTCAATAAATGTCAGTCGTCATCTTTTAAAAAACAAACATTTGAGACACTGGAATGGAAAGGACCCAGCTTTGCTCACTTCCAGCTATGTGACCTTAGGAAGCCCTCTTTCCCTCTCTGAATCTCTCTGCCTTGTCTAAAGGGAGTGATTTGGGTAAATGATCACAAAGGTCCTAACCAGCTCAAAGAGTCTTCACATCTGCTCCAGGTTTTCCCAGACATTCTCTGAGTTGGGGAGCCATCTCCTTATTATGCATATTATATCCATATTATCTCCTATTATATTAGCATAGGAGAAGCCTGGCCCTTTATCTAGACACCTCAGGTGGGGACAAACATCCAAAAGGCATTAGGGCCTGCCTTAAGAGGCCAAGGAGCCGCTGCCTCATTCCCATCCTCCAGACCTCTGGCAAGGCCTTTCTTGACTCACTTCACATGCACCCCTATCCCCATGCCTCTCATGCCTCATCATTCTCCCTTCTCAGCAAGGAAGGGACAGGTCTCTAATCAATGCAGTAAAAAAAAAAAAAAAGCTGACATTTATTTAGCACATACTATGTGCCGCATTCTGCATCAAGCCCTTTGCCTATCACCTGTCACGGCCGCTTCTGGATGAGGATGGTGTACCCACTTGTACCTGAGGAAGCCAATTCAGAGAGGGGAAGTGCCTGGCCCCTGGTCACACCGACCCTGGCCACTCTGGTAAGGTTGCAGGAAAGAGACTAGACCTCAAGCACACATGCCACCCTCTGGCACCTTCCTGAGTCCCCAGAGTGAGTAAGGACCCTAGGAGGGACAGAGCTTAGATCTCAGTCTCCTTGAACCCAATGCTGGGCTTGGAGTCAGGGAAAGGGGAGAGCCTGGGCCAGTCTGGAGAGGGGAAGGAGGTGGGGTAAGCAGGATCCCGGAGCTGCAGGCAGATTCAGACCCCTGAGCCGAGCCCAGCCTAGACCTTCCTCTCTCTCATCTCATGAGGCTGGCTGGGGGAGGTGAGGGCTCTCTGTGGTGCTCAGGTTTACAGAAATGCATCCCCCCAGGACTCAGTGGGGAGGATCAACTACAAAGAGAGCAGTGGGTACTATGAATCAAAGCGCAGCCCACCTGAGCAACAGCTCTCCCAGCCAGGCAGCGTGGACCACAGTGGGCAGCCACAGTCCAGTTCCCTGGGGAGGCAACAGGGCCAGGTGGAACGCACACTGGCAAACCCACGTCTGAATGTGGCTCCATGACCTGTCCACTGAGCGGCTGTGGGCAACACCCACTCCACTCCATGCCCACAGCAAGGTGATCAATGCATGTGTATGCATACATGTATATGTATTTCAATGCTGCCTAACTCATGGGATACAATCAGATGAAAGGCAACGTGGGAAATACTAACACTTTTTGGGAGTCAGGGACAAGGCTGGGGTCCCTGCCTGCTGGGAAGGCAGGAAAGCAAATGGCTGGTGACAGAGAGAATGTCTGAGCACTGCAGGAGCCCAGAAAGGCCCCTTACCCACTCAAGAAAGTTCGAGAAGTCTTCCTGGAGGAGGAGGTGTTTGAGTTGGGCAGGAGCATGGGGCTGGGGAGACTGAGGACAGCACATGGGTGCAGAGAGGCAAAGGAAGGATTGAAGAAGCAGTTCACCACGATGGCTTGTTTGCTCGGCTCCGCGTTTGAGGTCTGTCCTGAAACAAACTTCTTCTCCCAAATGCCTAATTTACTTTTATCAAAAACAATCCCTCAACACTGAATGCTCCCCAAATGTCTAATCTTCTAAGCTCCCCTTAGAAGCCTCCCCTTTGAAGCTCCCTGTTCGACACAGGCCCACACAGTTGGAAGGCCGTTAAAGGAGAGGGGCTGGAGAGGACAGGACTGAGTTTCTGGGCTCAGGACGGACCTTAAAGACCTTCTGATACAAGGAGATCTAGGAACACACTGACCTGTAAGGGTCAACCAGAGCTCAGACCCCCAGCTGCACAGCCCAGGGCTCCTTCTCACATCACTGCCCACATGGTCTCTATTCTGCCCTCTTTCTGGGGCAGCCCCAGGATATGCCCTAATGGTGGGGAGGGGACAAGATAGACTGGGACCGGGGACAGATGGGGTTGGGGGCAGGGCCTGCGGATAACATCTGGTCATTTGGAAGGTCATTCAACCCAGGGCTGCACATCTGGGGAGACAAACCTCCTATCCTGATGACTCAACCAGGCTGTGCATCGCCAGACCAGCTAGGACCAGGAGGTCGGGATGGGGAACTACAGATCGGGAGAGAGACCTCTGCTTGACTCAGGTAGTGAGCTTCCAGTCCCTGGAGATACGTAATCAAGTGGCTGAGCTGCTGCTACAGAAGCGAGGCTTGCTTTGAATGGAAGGTTAAACTGAAAATGAAGAGTCCACAAATCTCTTCTACCACTTAAGTCCCAGCCTCATAAGCTGGGACAACCTCAAGCACGTCACTGAAATTCCTGGGGTCTCAGATTTTTCTTGTCAAACAGGATGTTCGTTTCTGGTTGATGGCCCTTGTGAGGGCCAGATGGGAGCATGGACGTGAGGAAGCTTGGCCAAGTACAAAGCGCCATAAAAATGCAAGGCATTGTTACCATTTGAAACAGACGTTCAGAGGAGTGGGCCCCACAGGACCCGAGAGAAAGGCATCCTTCCTTCTATTGGAACCATGTGCTCCCAGTGAGGTAATGGAGGAGAAAGCACTTTGTAAAATGCAAATCCCCACACAAATGGTAGTGGTTATCATCGCCATTATCCTGATGATGACGGTGGGGATGCTGATGATGACGGTGAGCACCGTTCTCCCATCTCCAGCCGCGGGGACCCCAAGAGGCCAAAAATCATCAACCTGTAGGTCCCCAAAGCAGACCTGTCACCTGCCGGGCCATCAGCTTCCTGATTTGGAGGTGGCCGAGGAGCAGTTTCCGACAGGCCTGGCCAACCCCAAAGGGCCTCTGTATCTCCATAGGATGCCCCACAGGTATCCCGGGTTCAGCCAAGCTTCCTCCCGACCCAACCCCAACCTGCTCTTCCTTTTCCACCTCCAGACACCCAAGGCATCATTGTAGATGACTACGTCTGCCCCCAGTCCCTCTGATCACCAGTAATAATGACTAATAATGAGAGCTAATGTTTACTGTGCCCCGTATACATGCAGAGACTCCTCTAAGTGCTTTTCAAAGCTATCTCCCCTACCCCATAAAGAAAAGATTGTTAACATCCTCATTTTCTGTGCACAAAAAGGGTATGTAACCTGCCCAAGGTCACACAGCTGATAAGCACTGGGGCCAGGGTTTGAACCCAGGCATTATGCAGCCAATTAACTGCCTCTTCCGTCTCCTAATGTATTTCACATTCCCACCCATGAACCCTGCTGCCACCCCAGTCCAGGCCACCAACACCTCTCATTTCAGCCCGTTATGACTACCTGTCTTGACACACCCACAGTAGATTACATGAGGCATTGGACTTGTCTGGTTCTTTTCTAGGCTCCTAAATTCTGGCACAGGGGTGGGACCAAAGCTGGCCAGCCTCAGTGAGTGCCCATTACACTGAACCGAGCCAAACACATGCAGGAGGCCTGGGGGCTGCTAAGGCTGATGAAGGGGCCACCGGCAGCAAAAGGATGGCCTGTGGGTGCCAGGCATGGGCTGAGTGCTTTCCATGCCTCCCCCCACTTCATCCACACAAGGACCCCTCCAGGTGCAACTGTGCCCCTGGACAGATCCAGCTTCCCTCCACTCACCAGCTGGAGAGCTCTCCTCTGGCCTGCAGAGGAGAGCAGCGGGCTTGATTTCAGACGGGAAACGAGGCTGACCTCTGAGCTCCCACTCCACAGCCCTTTATTGCACTGTGCCTCAGTCTCCTCGAACATCCCGGGGGCAAGTCAAACCATCTTCAGGGTGGTCGAGACAGCTGAAGGAGGGTGCATCAGTGGATTGCTGGCGCAGCTCTGGTATGGACCCGGAGCAACACTGCTGCCCACGCTCCACGGAGGTCTCTCCTGAGGGAGAGTGCTGGAGCCAGGGGTGAGGACAAAATGTTCCGAGGCGGAGCCGTGGCTCCCTCTGGGCCAGCAGTCAGGCAGCCCCAGGCACTGGCCTTTATAAGGGGTCATGATTTATGGGCTCAGGTTGCAGGGAAAGCCTCCTCTGATGTGGCTCCAGACACCTATTAAAGGAGCCGGGAGATCGGCACAAGAATAGCCCAGGTGGCCCCATCCCAGGCTGGTCCTCCCTGCCCATTCACTTCCTTTCTGCCTTCTCCTAGCCCACAGAGGATGACATGGCTGGATGGCATCACTGACTCAACGGACATGGGTCTGAGCAAACTTCAGGAGAGAGTGGAGGACTCCTGAGGAGCCTGGCAGGCTGCAGTCCATGGGGTCACTAAGAGTCAGACACAACTTAGTGACTGAAGGACAGCAAAGCCCACAGATTCGGAAGTGGGCAGGAAAGCCAGCTCAGAAAAAAACAGACAACCAGAATGTGCTCTTCACTCAGTCCCACCCCAGCCAGAGGCTGAAGCAACCTGACAGGGTCCACCAGGCGGCCCCTCCAGGGCAGAGTCCGGCTCACTGGAGATTCAGCCGTGCTGCCACCAGAGAAGTGGCATCACTGGGCTCCTGTCTGAACATGGCTCTGGCTTCAGGGGGGGCACCACGGAAGCAGGGAAACCAGAACAGGGGCAACCATCATCCCGGTGAGCACAACAGTGGCGTGAGCCAGGATGACCGCAGGCAAAGGACGGGATTCAGAGGGCCAACATCTGCCTGTGTGGTGAAGGCAAAACCATCAAGATCTGGGGATGAATTCCATGTAGGGTGCTGGAGAGAGAAGGAACTCCAAGGCTTTGGGCCTAAGCAACTAGCAGGAAAATGGGGGAGGCTGGGGTGTTATCGGGAGTTCAGCTCTGGAAGTGCTACATCTGAAATATCAATTAGACATCCAGCTGAAAAATGGGACAAACAGAGTTGAGGTCCAAGCTGGAAGTAGAAGCATGGGATTCACCTGATGATATTTAAAGCCATGAGCGTGGAGATCACCCAGGAAGTGAATGCAGACAAGCTAGAAGCTAGGTGCATGCGAGCACTCAGACATCAGCAGGAGGAACCAGCAAAGGTGAGTGAGGAGCTGCCAGGGAGGGAGGAGGAGGGAGCACGAGGTGTCCCGGAAGCAGCGAAGAAAGTGTTTAGAGGAGGGAGTGAGCCAGTGTGTTGGATGCTGCAGAAAGGTCAACTCAGATGAGGCCTTGGAACCACTCCTGGATCCAGGCACCTGATGGGGTGACTCCTGAGATGGGGTCAAGAGCCTGAGTCAGGAGGATTCAAAGAGGACGGGGAGAGGGAGCGGGTACTAACTCATTTAATACTCACAACAGCCCCAGGAGGTCAGTACGACTTTTCTCATCGTTTTAAATTAAAAACAACAGAAATAAAGGAGACTCAGGGAGGGCAGCCAGAGTGCCCACACAGGTCACACAGCCAGGGTGTGAAGCCAGGCAAGCTGGTCCTGAGGCCTCTGGTCTCAAGCACCCTGCTCTGCTGGTCTTCATTCTGATGTGCACACTGCTGCCTGTCTACTGAACACTGCCACGTGCCAGAGCTCGCTCTTTGCAACACCACCTAGAGAGCATGGCGTGTCCCTCCACAGCCGCAGGTCGGCTGTGACTGCCCACCTTGAAAATCAGGAGACCTGGGCTCGGAGTTAGCAAGAGGTGAGACCTGCATTTGAACCCAGGTCAGGGTAACTCTGATGCCTGTGCCCTTAACTGATAGCATCAGGATGGCTTCCTGGGTCCCATGGGATCAGGCACTCTGTCTACACAAGGAAAGGCCAACCCCTGACACAGGGCCCCCAAATCCCACTGGTTAACAGAGTCCAAGCATCGTGGGCAGCTCTTGGGGTCCCTGCAGTGTCCGGCCTGCCCCCTCTCCAGCTTCATCTTCTGCCTACCTCCCACCACACTGCAGTCATTTCTGGAGATCCAAACCCTGGCCCAGCAGACTTGAAGTCCAGTACAGAGAGGTGCAAGCCGTGAATGGTGGCCACAATCATGTCCACCCGCTACGTCCTCTAGAGCACTTCCCCAAATCCCTTCTCCACCACTGGTCCTGGGCTCCAGCCCTTGTCCGTCCCGAAGGAGCTTGAGGTAGGAGGGATGGACACAGAGAACTGCACCGAAGTGTCTCAGGAGCTCTGAAGGGGGACCCACTGGGATGCCTGGGGTGAGAGCAGGGCTCCATGTTCTGCACCCCAGGGTGCCCCCTCTGGATACCCAGTTACCAGCACAGGGCCTGGGCCCCAGGAGGAGCTCAGAAAGGGACAGATGGGAGAAAGGGAGAAAGGAAAGACAAGCAGAGGGAGGGAAGATTGTCTCCTACCAGGCAAGACTGGGTGATGACTGAATCCCCACTACACACATTCCTGGGCTGGCCTAGGTGCTACCTAGTCATTCATTTCATGGATACTTACTGGGCATTTACTCTGTGCCAGACAGCATGCTGCTGCTGCAGATGCTGTGGAGAACAAGACAGGTGCAGCCCAGCCCTCGTGGACCCTACGGACTGGCAGGATCTCCAGCTGCACAGCCCCCGTGCTTGCTCCGTCCCAGCCCCTCCTACCACAAGGTCACTGCCTGCTAAGTATCTGCCCCACTTGGACTGAGCTCCCTAAAAGGAGAGGCTGGGTCTACCTCCTCCCTGTGTGCGTGCACTCAGCCCCTGGCACCAGCTGATCCCTGAGGGACCACTTGCCAGATGAAATGAATGAGCAGTGCATCCTAGGATGGGGGCAGGGCCCAGTACTGCTTTGTCAGACCAGCAACAGACACTTGAAGCTGTGCAGCCTCCATGACACATGGCAGCTATTGGTCTGGTTTTCTACCTGCTTTTTTTTTTTTTTGGCTGCAACATATAGTATGTGGGATCTTGGTTCCCTGACCAAGGATTGAATCTGTGCTCTCTTCAGAGGGAGCGTGGAGTCTTAACCACTGGACTGCCAGGGAAGTCCCCACCTGCTTATACCTAAGTGACCCAAAGCATTAAAACCAAAGTGACTCGGCAGCCACAGCCCAGGCGAGAACGCTATTTCTGGAACGAATCTCTCTGGATTCAACACTCAACCAGCTCTGTCCAAGAACAGCTCAGCTGACAAGAACTGAGTTCTGCCCCAGCCCAAATCCACATCTCCAGTGAGGGCAGATGGCTTCCTGAGTCACACAGCACAGGACCAAGCAGACAGAATAACTCCAGGGGCCTGAGTCCAAACGAGGCAACAAGCTGTTTGATTATAAATCCCCCCAAAGTGAGAATGCTCCCCAAGCCGCAATCTGCTGACTCCTTCTCCCTCTCGCCTTCTCCCTGTCTCAAACCAGAATGACTAACACTAGGAACCCCACCAGGAACACTTTCAACAGTGAAAGGGGATGAGGATGAGCAGAGTAATTCTGGGCAAACTCTAGAAGTGCCCTGGGCTCAGATGTAAAACAGGAGAATGCATCTCATTTGAAATTAGTTATTGCCATGCGTGCGCGCATACTAAGCCACTACAGTTGTGTCCGACTTTTTGCGACCCTATGAACTGTAGCGTCTCTTATGTCCCCTGCATTGCCAGGCAGGTTCTTCACCGCTAGCACCACCTGGGAAGCCCAGTTACTGCTATCAGTTCAGTTCAGTCGCTCAGTTGTGTCCGACTCTTTGCAACCCCATGAATCGCAGCACACCAGGCCTCCCTGTCCATAGTTATTGCTATAGTTATCAGTAAAGAATTTTTCAAAACTCACTCACAGAACAGGAAGATGGAAACATGTCAATAGCAGAAGATGTTTTTAAAGGACAGAGGATTTTGAGGGATGGAGATGCTTGTATGCACTGAGTCAAGTTGAGATTTCAAGATGCATTTGCTGGAAATGTTCAGGTGTAAAACTCTCCTCCCAGGCCCAGCTAGGTTACCTGGGGTACCAGGCTCAGCTTCTGGCACCAAATTCTAAAATCAGCTTGAGGACCCCACTTTCTGAGAAGGCTGCCCAGGGATGGTCCCAGGGATGTGGCTCCTGGGTAAGGGAAAGCTTGCTGACCCCCAGTGCCTGAGGCCTCACAGAACAGAACCAGAATCAGTGGGGGAAGTTACAGGAGCCAGATTTCACTCAATAAAAGAACTGTCTAGAAAGCAGAGAGCTTCCCATCACTAGGAGTATTCAAGGCAGACTGCAGACCTCCCACCAGGAATGTTTTAGGGAGCTAGGCTGATGAATTTCATGTATCCTGTGGGAAATGGAACTCATATCTATTGAGCATCTTTATAAATTAGAATACACTTTTCTGCTGCTGCTGCTAAGTCTCTTCAGCCGTGTCTGACTCTGTGTGACCCCATAGACAGCAGCCCACCAGGCTCCCTCGTCCCTGGGATTCTCCAGGCAAAAACACTGGAGTGGATCGCCATTTCCTTCTCCAATGCATGAAAGTGAAAGTGAAGTCACTCAGCCGTGTCCGACTCTTAGCGACCCCATGGACTGCAGCCTACCAGGCCCCTCTGTCCATGAGATTTTCCAGGCAAGAGTACTGGAGAATACACTTTAAATATATATTATTTCATGAATCTTCATAAGTTTTTACAGATGAGAAAACTGAGGTTTTGGAAGGTGAAACGGTTTGCTCACACTTTCAAAGCCAGCCAAAGCAGAGCAGAAATCTGTCCAATCGAAGTCAAATCTGTCCAACTCCAAAGCTCCTTCCCCTCACTCTGACCTGTAACTGCTTAAATATTTCCTTCATTACCAAGAATACACCCTAGTCTTCATTCAGACTTCCTCCTCCTGTAGGATGAGGAAATGCTCAACTTCTCCACCTGGGAGTTGTGGTGGGGGAACACAGCAAGCCTTGCCCAGGCCGGCAGCCGCCCACCTGCAGGGCCAGGGGGTCACAGCCAGTGGGGTTAAAGCCCTGCCTCCAGGCAGCCCGGAGGCCACTCTGTCAAAACATTCCCACTAGTCTACGTGCTATAATGGAACAGATGCCTGAGAGTTGACCTAGGAAGCAGTGTGGGGCAGTGGGCAGAACGCCAGGAGAGGAATCAGGAGGAGGTCTGGCCTTCCTCACGCAGGGCAAGCTGCTCCACCTTCCCCAGTCCTGCTCTCCTTTGTGCAAAGTGGAACCATACCATTCACCTGGCCCAACTCAGAGCTGCATGCAGTTCTGCCTGCAATGTCCCCTCACTAGCCTGTCTCTGAACTCCTACACATACTCTAAGGCCCAGCCCCAATGTCACCTGCTCTGTGAAGCCTTCCCTGATCACGTCCTATCCCCAGGCCCAAAGTGAGTTACTCTGGACTTCTTTAGCACTCAGAACATCCCTGGACTATTGGACTATGGGCCTTGGAGCAGGGGCTGTGTGTCTCCAGCTGCACAGACTGATGGGCGGGATTGACAACAAGACCTCTCTGCCCATCCAGAACCATTACCGGATCTCTGTCTACAGCCTCGGGAGCAGGTCTTCCTCCTGCTCTTCTCACCCGGCCTCCCCCACACAAAGCCTCTGTTTTCTCTCTCCTTTCTATGCCCCCCAACACCTAGCTCAGAGTTGGGCACATCACAGGATCATACTTCCCCAAATCTGTCTTTGAAAAAAGCAGCGAGAGTACCCTCGAGCGGGCACAGCCCTGCCCTTCCTCTCTGCTGGGACTGGCTGCCTGGCCCTCGGCCACTCCTTACCCCACCCGCCCAACTGTGGCGATGCCGCGCCCTCCCCCAGGCCCAGCCTGGCCAGACTGTCCCCAGGCCCTTGCCCAGCCAGGTCACTCCAGTGCGGGCGCACTATTCCCTGAGCTGGCAAGCACACCCTGTTCCCCACAATCTCGAGCCTATAAAGGCCAGAGAGGCGCCAGTGGTCATGGAAGCCTCGTTCCAGTCTGGGGCCCCATGAGGCTCCCTCCAGCTCCCAGAGCCCACGCTCAGTTTAGGACTGTAAGTGTTATGTCTTTAACCTCCTGTCCACACCGTCCCCACATATTTTTTTTTTATTAGTGGAACACTGGAGCAGTTTAGGGAGATAGTGGTGATAAAATTACTCTGAGAGGGTCTGGATTAACACTGGGGCCACTCGCCCAGGGAAAACCCAGCCCTAGATATGGAGGAAAAACAAAATAAATCCATGCCTCCAGTTAGATCGTGTTGAGAAAATGAGCCAAAAGGATTTTACGGAGAGGCAGCACAGTGCGGGGGAGAGCTGGCTTCAAGCCTTGACTTGATGTTTATCAACCATGTGGTCCTAGGCAAGCCACCTCCTCCAAGGAGCCTTCCCTGATTCTAGCCCCCACCCCCGCCCCTGCCCAGCCCCTATCTATGGGCACCCACCACTCCTTGAGCTTCCCACACACCTCCTACTGCACTGGGATTCCCTCCCAGTGAGGGACACTCAGCTCAGCGCCTGGGGCAGAGGAACCCCACGGACTTTTGTTGGCTGGACAGATAAATTGCTGTGTTGTTGTTTAGTCGCCATGTCCGACTCTTTGTGAGCTCATGGACTGTAGCCCACCCAGGCTCGTCTGTCCATGGGATTTCCCAAGCAAGAATACTGGAGTGGGTTTCCATGTCCTTCTCCAGGGGATCTTCCCAACCCAGGGATTGAACCCTGGCAGGTAGAATCTTTACCACTGAGCCACCTGGGAAGCCCAAGTATAGAAAAACAGAGAACAGAGAAAGTTCAATTCTCTGGTCCTCTTTTTCATCTTTGAACGAGAATTAAGCCTCCCTCCACTAATCCCTTAGTGCCGAGCCTGGTACAAGGAAGATGCCAGTGGCTGAATGAAGGAGAGAATGAGTGGAAAACTGGGCGGCCTGGCTCCTCAGGATGGTGGTGAGGATCAGCTGAGACGGAAGTGAAACCACTGCAAACACTTACATCAGGGCAGTTTGAACTGGGGCTACCAAAGTGTGAAGCACAATCCAACAGCATCAGCACCACCGGGGAACATGCCAGAAATGCACATTCCCAGGCCCTACCCCAGACCTACTGAAACAGATCCTCTGGACACAGGACCCAGGAATCTGCATCTTAAAACAAGCCTGTCAGCCAATTTTTCTGCACGGGAACGTTTGAGAGCCACTGGTTCCGACCACCGGTCTAAGTTGTTTGAGCTCTCTGCTGCCATTCCCACCTCTGCAGTACAGGAACAACACATGTATGTGCTCAGGAGAGTTGCAGGCAGGCTGTCATCACTAAAAGCAGACCGCCTGCATGAGGCCCTGCGCGGGACTGCAGGCTCGGCAGACCTGGCCCTCCAAGGTTCTGTGCTCCAGAACTCAGGCTCGGGATGAAAGTGCATTACACCCGAGGCAGATGTAATGACGTGCTCGGCATGTGGCTGGGGTCATATGAGTGAAACCTCACGGCTGACCCAGACGCCCCTGGGACTGAGCTGAAGCTGTCCCCATAAAGGATGCTGCTGCTGCTGCTAAGTCGTTTCAGTCGTGCCCGACTCTGTGCGACCCCAGAGACAGCAGCCCACCAGGCTCCCCCGTCGCTGGGCTTCTCCAGGCAAGAACACTGGAGTGCGTTGCCATTTCCTTCTCCAATGAATGAAAGGGAAAAGTGAAAAGGAAGTCGATCAGTCGTGTCCGACTCTTAGCGACCCCATGGACTGCAGCCCACCAGGCTCCTCCATCCATGGGATTTTCCAGGCAAGAACCCTGGAGTGGGGTGCCATTACCTTCTCCGATAAAGGATGCTAGGAACCTGTAAGTTCCATTTTGTACAGGAGGAAACTGAAGCCAGAGAAGGGCAAGACTCGACTGAGGTTACCCAGTCAGGGAATGCAGGCTGCTTCTTTTTTAAATTTACTTGGCTGCACCGGGTCTTAGTTGAACTGTACGGGACCTTTGATCCATTACAGGGTGCAGGATCTTCTAGTTGTGGCTTATGAACTCTCAGTTGCGGCATGTTAGATCTAGTTCCCCCACCAGGAATCGAACCCAGGCCCCCTGCACTGGGAGTGCAGAGTCTTAGCTTCTGGACCACCAGGGAAGTCCCGACGCAGGCTTCTGTTTCAAGCAGAAGTGCCCTCTGGGGGACCCCTCACTCATCTCAGTCCAACAGCAGTGGGGACAGGCTGCCTTGCATACAGCAGGGGTCAATTCAGTACTCCCAACTCACTCCTGGCCAGGAACCTGACATGGACTGATATTCAAGGTAAAGAGACACAGTGTCTCAGCTGGCAACAGCTGGTTCTCTTAGGCCCCCTGCTTTGCTGGACCGAGATTAAAGGTGGGGGTCCAGATAACCCCAGCAACCTGGAATTCCACCTCAAAACAGCCTCTTTTCCTGTCTCTGACTCTTAAACTCACACTCACTCATTTAGTCATTCACCAATTACTCCCTGAGCACCTCCGGTGCCAGGCTCCATGCAGGTGGCTCTAATCCCAGCAAGGACAAGAAAATCACTCATGTGGGAGTATTTACTGTGAGTTTAGTGATGAGGCTCAGAGAAGTTCCATGACCTACCTGTGGCTACACAGCTCAAGAGAGGCAGAGTAGGGGGCCTGACACCAACGCTCGTGCTCTACTGCGCGCTCTTGCTGTGTCCCTGAACGAGAAGCTCAGGTCTGTGCCTGGCTTAGTCCCATATTAGGTTCCAGATTAGGCAAGTCACAGCCCCATCTGAGTGAGCCCAGATGCCCTAAAGCCAGCAGGAAAAAGATCGTCTATCTCCTGGGCCTGTCTAGAGAAATCTAACAGAAAGAAGGAAGCAAGGAGATGTGAAAACGTGCAGAGTCCTTGCCATGCCGCTCCTCACCACTGGCTGCAAGGCATAGACACCTGCAGGGATTATCTCCTCACCACCCTGCAGGCAAAGGATAGCCTTCCCCCAGAGAAGCTTTGAGAAGCACAGGGCTCACAGAGGCACACGGCAGCAAAGCCCGCAGTTGATCTTGGCCACACAAAGCCCGCCCAAAGACCTGGCCACCAGGACTCTCAGTCCCAACCTCCTTCCACAACCACTCCCAGCACAAGGCCCTCCCACCCTGCCCAGTCTGCCTCTTCTCCCTACCTGGCCCAAGGAGTCCAGCCTGGAGCCAGCAGCCACCAGGACCCTGGCCAAGAACCCCCAGGCAAAAGCAGAAGGGCCAAAAGAGGCACAGTTAAGAGGTTAAGACTTCTTAAACAGAACCTTCTTTTATTGTGAGGAAGAAACTACAGATTCGGTTCACAGTTCAGTGAAAGGAAATTGATCCTTGGGTTGAGTTGGGATTCAGCACATTAGCACCGTTTGCTCTGGTTTGGGGTCTGAGGTTTTGGTCAAGTCTGTGGGAAGCAACAACTGGGGATACCTCATTCCACAGGCCCCCAGAGGCACCGGCCTTGATGGCTCCATCTGAGGGACAGGGAATTAAAAAAGACCATCCAGGCAGGAGTTCCGGTTCTCCTTAAAGCTCCTAGAGCAGGCACTCCAGGCTGGACTGAGAAGCTTCCCTCCTTGCCCAGCTCTATCTCCTCTTCCAGCCAGGCTGAGTAATGGACCAGCCCCCTGGTTGCTCACAGGACAGCCCAGTATCACCCCTACCCCCACACCCTGGCACAGCCAGCCAGTTTGGAACCTCTGAGCCTGAGGGCTCCAACTACATTCCCCCCCCCGCCCCCCCGGGTCTTCCCAAAGATACTTCCACCACCGCCCCCCACCCCTGCACTGGGGGCCCCCATGAGCAGGTCCCCATGCCAGGCACAGGCCTGGCCACAGCCAGTCCTCAGTCAGAAATTACCCACCCACGGGGCCTGTCACAGACACGTTCCTTAAGGAAAATCAGGCTGAAAGAAGCAAGGTGCCCAGTCCTTCTCCGACCCTTGGGCCAAGCTTTCCAGTTTCCAATGTTTGTGTCCTAGGGCCAGAAGTCCATCCATCCCTACCTCCCACAGAGAGGGCCTGACCATCGCTGTAACCCCTCCTTGGCCTCACTGAGAAGCCGGGAGCTTTAATAACTGCTTGAAGTTATTAAAATTTTTCTCTCACTCCTGCCTCACAGCAGAAGGGGCATGGGCTTTGGACAAACATGCCTTCAGTTCCCACTTCCCAACCATGCAACCTTGAGCAGACCCTCTCTGAGCCTTATCTCAAAGTGGGAATATCAATAATACCCAGTTTGCCTCTGGGGTGGTGAGCACCCCCATCATTCCCAACCGTGCTCCCCACCAGACCAGGCTGGAAACAGCCTGCACCTCTTCCTGGAGATCCACCCTGCGTTCCAGCACTACAGCCCCAAGGGAGCCTGTCTGTTGTCAGGAATCTTGCTGCAGAGCTGTCTTCAAAACACTTAACGATTAGAAATTCCCTGGTGGCCCAGCGGTTGAGACTCAAGCTTCAGGCTTTCACTGCCGTGGACCCAGGTTCAATCTCTGGTCGGGGAACTAAGATCCCACAAGCCTCACAGTGTGGGCAAAGCAAAACAAGAAACACTTAATGATTACCCCAAGCAGAGCAGCTGGCATGTAGCAGGCACCCAGGAAACCCCAGTTCTCCTTCCTCCCCTCCCCACCCCTAGGGCACAGTTTCTGAGGACAGGGCACACAGTTATCCAGAGCTCGTAATTACAAACACACGTGAGGGTGTAACAGGCTTCACGCTGGGTTTGACAACTCCATCAACAGGGTGTAGCGCCTGGATTAGTTGTAATGGAAGTTAATGATTGCTGAAATGGCTTTTCACCAACTCACAAGACTGGGGGCCTTGTAGTCCCTTTCTGCGCAGGACACGCAGTCAATCCCCGTCTCCCAGGTGAGAAGCCGAGGGCACAGAGCATCCCAGCGACTTGCCAAAGTCTCACAGCCGGCGGCAACCAGGAGCTGGGGCCAGGGTCCGGGTGCTGGCTCTGGGGCCCACGGTGGAGAAACACCTCACCAGTGACAGCCTGGCCTCACCAACACCTCACCGGGTTTCCAAAAGTTCTGCTCACCCCAGCGGCCATTCAACAAGTGATGGCCGGCTGGAGGGAAAACAGCCCATTTTAGAAGGCAATAAATAGGTGTTTTTTCTTGCTAAATGAATTAGTTTACATCTGGTGATGTACAAATAAACAGAGGGGCCTCGGCCGGGCCCAGATGAGACGTCTCCCAGGGCCTGGCCCCTGCTCTGCCTGGGGTGCCATGCAGAGGACCCTCACTTCTCACTTGTTCTCACACCATCCCTGGGGTCTGCTGCACCCTTCCCCCTTCTTTGCTGTCACATCAAGAACCACCGAGGCCCTCTCCCCCTCCCCCAGGGGAGAAGCAAGGTCTCTGGTGGCTGCCTCCCCGCTCCCTGCTGTGGGGTTTGGGGCCTCAGTCTCCTTATGTGTGTGCTTACCATTGTTCAGTCACTCGGTTGTGTCTGACTCTTTGCGACCCCATGGACCGCAGCACGCCGGGCTTCCCTGTCCTTCACCATCTCCCGGAGCTGCTCAAACTCATGACCTTTGAGTCGGTGACACCATCCAACCTTCTAGTCCTCTGTCTCCCCCTTCTGCTCCTGTTGTCCCCTTCTCCTGCCTCATGTGTAAAATGGGGAGAATAACATCTTCTGCCAGAAGTGTTACGAGAACAGAAGCACCTAAAGTCCCGACTCATAGATCCTGGCACTTAGGAAACAGACCCCCTGTTCCCCAGTACCATCAGGTTCCCAGGAAATGTACTGGCTGTGGACTCCCGGAAGTTCAGTCAAGCCTGTCCTCCCAAACTTCTGGGGGTGATAAGCGCCCCCAGCATTCCCAGCTATGCTCCCCAGCAGATCAGGCCCTGGAGAGTCTGCATCCCTTCCTGGGGGTCCACACCGCATGTAGCACCACACCCCCGGGAGCCTGCCTTGTCATCAGGAACCTTGCTGCAGAACTGTCTTCAAACACGAAGGCCACCCGTCAGTCCTGGCAGCTCGGGCCGCTCCCCAACCACACAGAGGAAGAAACTGAGGCCCGGAGAGGGGAGATCACTTGCCTGGCATCAGGCAGAAAGCCAGGTCTCTAGACTCCCAGCCCCAGTATGTTTCAGTTCACACCAGTGAGAAAGAGGTGGTACTTGCCACCCCCAAGCCATGACGGCGAGGTCACTGCAGAGCGCGCTGATGGCACCTCAGCCCACAGCCTGTACAAGTGCCCAGTTCCCTTGGGACTTAAGCCTCTGGCTTCCAGAGCCATTCATTTGAATGGAACCTCACTGAGGGTGTGCTTGGGTCAGTCATCCAAGTGCTATCAGCTGGGACACAGACAGAATCGGCTGGGAGCAGAATAAGAGTGAAACTTCCCATCCTGGGCAAGTGAGCCCTCGCTCTCTGAGCCTCAGTCTCCTTAAGTGTAAAAGGAAAGCACTGGGCCTGATGACCCCCAGGGCCCACGCTAGCCAGAAACTTACTGGGATCCAACTCTCCAGGCCACCCCTGCTATAAAGCAGGGTATGTCTGTGGTCCTAGTAACCAGGCCTGGCTGCTCCTTCCCTAGCGACCCGTTCTCAGCCCGAGAGGTTATTCCCCACCACTGTCTTCCTCCCCAGACCCAGGTCCAAAACTGACCTCCTGGTCACTGCAGCCCCTAGAGTTCTTAGCTACATCAGCGACCTGGGAGGGAGCGGCCCGACACCTCACTTTATCTCCCACCACGACCTCCAGGGCACCCTGGGCCCCTGGTGGGGAGGAGTCAGGGTCCACACGGAGCGGGGTGGGGAGGCAGCAGCCACGAATGCCCCCAGCAGCAGCTGCATGACTGTGGGAGCTGGGCCCGCAATTAAAATAAACCCCCGAACAGCCTTAAAATAACTACAAGGCATTTCAAGAAGATTGTACTGTTGAATTTACTGTTTGTTTACTGAGACAATCTGAGTCGGGTTTCAGATGAAAGTAGGAGGGAGACCAGATGTGAGGCTGAACGTCTGACCTGCAGCATCTGCCGCCACGGCAGGAGCCCCGCACGCCCGGGGAGCAGGGGTGTCCAGAGGAGACAAGGAAGACCAGAGACTCAGACCCCCAACCCATACAAGGCCGGCCGGGGCCCAGAAGGCCACATTCCAGCTCCACTGGTCGGCTTCCACCACCGACACAGAGGGCTGCGTAGAGGCAAGGGTCCCAGAGAGAAGTCTGCCCTCCAGAATCTCAAAGATGAAAGTTCACACGCCAGCTGTGCTCCCCTGGACAGGTCACTATGCCACTCTGAGCCGATGTCCTCAGCTGGAAAGTACACGCCCACTTCCTATACGTCTGAGGAGGTCTGGAAAGGGCCTGGCCACAGACGGCAAGGCCGGCCCACTTCCCTACTTCTCCCTCCAGCTTAAAGGTCTTTTCTTATAAAGAGTGGCCCCTAGGCTGCCCGCCTGAGGCAGCCTGGCCTGAGGAGGGCCACAGCCACGTTCTAGCATCTCCCCAAGGTCAGAAACAGGTAGGATTCTCTCGGTCCCCAGTCCCAGCCCAGAGCTGAATACAGGGCAGTGGTCCCCGGACATCTGCTGAATGAAGGAGGGAGACGGCAGGGAGTGATGGAGTCTCCACTCACTCCAGGAGGGTCGGACTATCCGTCAGGTCTCAGCTAATAGATTTAAAACCTTTTCCTGTTAATGGCAGCATCTGCTCTTCATGTCCTCCTGGAAAAGGCAAGGAGAGAGATTTCTATCACACAAATGTCATCATGGGAACACCAAGGCCCAAAGAGATTAGGAGAATTTACTTTCCTGTCCACAATCCCTGTTCTCTGGCAGTGAGTGGGTGCTATCTGTGTGGTGAGCATAGGACCTACTCACCCAAGGGCACCAGGACCAGGCAGGCAGGGGACACTGCAGGGAGAGGGGACAGCCATGCACCTCTGCTACTGACAGAGCTGCATCATCCTGGGCAGGACACTTAACCTCTCTGAGCCTCGGTTTCCTTCTTTACAAAACAGACGCAATAAAACCCCCTCAGGACTTCCCAGTGGTCCGGTGGTTAAAACTCTGCATTCCAATACAGGAGATGTAGGTTCAGTCTCTGGTTGGGGGAACTAAGATCCCGCATGCCCAAGGGTGTGGCCAAAAATATTTTTAAAAGATTAATTTAAAAAAAAACACTCCACCTTATGAACATTAAGTGAAATAATGGAAGGGAAGATGTTCTGTGAACTCTAAACAGCACGGAAACATGAGGGTTACCATGCTATTATTATCAGAGAAGGTTTTAAAACTCACATGGTCAGAAAATAAATCCATCCTACTTGGGGAAGGCTAATATAGGCAAGTGTATGTGATGTTCCTGATATGAGCTGAGTGAATGAATAAACAAACGATACTCCAAAAGAAGCTGCTCAGGCCATCTGAACGTGGGCTAAGACTAACTTGCCCTAATAACTAAGCAGTAGGAATGAAATGTCAAATCCAATTCCACCACCATTTCAGTGAGCAGGGTGAGATGCCTGCAGACTTGGATTTGACCAGAGTCAAGAGCCTCATCCCGGCTATATCCAAGAGGAACTTCTCCAAAAGATGACACACACATGGTTACCACTGACATCTCCGCCCTGTAGCCGACACTGGCCCAACCATCTCAGGCCTGGACGCAGCTAGGTAGGTGGGTAAACGATTCCTAGGCTGGGGGCCTGGCTACACTGAGAGCATCTGTGGGGTCAGAGGGGGGCCCACACCTCCCTCTTTCTCAGCCTTGGGTCCACATGAGCCTCAAGTCTCCTAAATTAAGTCTAGCTGCCCTGGGGTCTAGGAGACTTGCACCAGGAGAGCAGGGTTCTCTTCTGAGTTCACGGCTGTATGATGTGTACCCGGCTATGAATGAAGACGGGCACACGGCAGGCTCTGCATTGGAACTGGGAATGCAGTCAGGGGGTGACGACCAGAGACCACTAAGGCAGAGCTGCACGACCTCATCGCCTCTTGTCTGGGCTTGTGTGCTTGCCCCCTCGCTGTTCCAGCGAAGACGCCAAGTGGGGTGGAATATGCCAGTCAGAGGTGGGGAGGAGCCTGGAGCCGAAAAGAGGCTTGGGAAAAATCCCATAAAACCATAAGCAAAGTGAGAGAAATGAGTGTCACCACCTGGGCCAATGTCTCCAATCAAAAGCGGCCAAGACAGACAACTCTCACAGTGTCTCTGCTGAGCAAGCGAGGGTTTGAGCTTCCCACAGACGCGTGTGGATGCCCACCCTGCCCTGGACACAGCCCTGCCCTCAGGAAACTGACAAGAGACATCCCACCTTCTCCCAAACAGCTCAGAGGCTAAGAGAAGTGCCCCCGGCCGCATGGCTATAGGCGGCAAAGCTGGGACTCAGAACCCTGTTTTCCAGTTTTCCATTATCTCCTTTCATAGAAGCACAAGCACCCAGTTAGCCATCTGTTCCTGGGGATCTTCCCCGACCGCCACCCCGACCCCCCCCCAAACCCCCCCCCCCCACACACACACACACTACACTCCTGTGCTGAGTTTATTCTACACTAACTTAAACCACTTTGTCGGCTACTTTGCAAGTGTTCTTAAGTAAGTAAGTAAAGTTGCTCAGTCGTGTCCGACTCTTTGCGACCCCATGGACTACATTTCAACTAATTCATCAGCTCTTGGAGAACAAAGGAAATTTGAAATTGCTAGGCTGTCTGCAATAAGCTCTTGGCATCTGGCTGACGGGGGCAGTTTCAGGCAGCTTCGGTACCAGCTCCGCACAGATGCTTCCTGTTGTAAAGGTGGACAGCCTCTCTTCCTTGCAGCCCCTTCCCCAAGGCCAGCACTGGGACCCACCCTGCAACCATCATTGTCTCCGAGCAGATAACAATCTCCGGCAGAGTTGATACCTGGCGGCAGGCCCTGGGCTGGGCCAGAGGATGTGAGGCAAATGGAGCACAGTGCCCAGGTCCCTACACAAGGAGCTCAGAGGATGCTCTGGGGGGATGGTCTAGGGCTCTGCGCCTTTCACCCTGTTAATGCGGCTGAAATAAACTTCACGTAACCAGATCGGGGACTTCCTCTGTGGATGACCTTTCCTTGTGTCCCCATAAGGAACGTTCGGGCATAAGCGGATGCCAAGGGCCCTGGAGGTGATCCCAGCTGCTGTGGATTGGTCACTTTTCACCAGGGTGGATTTGGCATCACTTATTAGAATAGGTCCACCTCCTGCGAACGGATTCTTCATAAGCAATAACCACAGAGCCAGGGAGGGCAGGTAAGGAGGAAAAGAATTAGGAGAGGCCCTTTTACTTAATCTTTTTACCCCCAAAAAAGTGCAACAGTAATGCATTAAAACATACAACCAAAGAGTAGAAAGGGACCTCAAAGATCACTTCAGCAACCCTGCTCTTTTAAAGATGGGGAGCCTCGGGCTCAGAAAAGAGGAGGGGCTACCTGAGGCCTCACAGAGAGGCAGGGCAGGAAGCCAGGTGTGATGTCCAGCAGAAAAGCTGAAACCAGCTTCATTAATTCAGGCCACCCCTGCTTCCCGGAGAGAGGTCCTGCTGGCTAGAAGAGAATGTTGGCCCAGAGCCCACGAGCTTCCCAGCAAAGTACCATGATGAAGTAGAGTGTTCACAGGCAGGGCTCCCTGAAAACACTGTCCACCTTTAGACTCAAGCCAGCTCCACTGGAGCCTCTTCCTCTCCTCCCAAAGGTCCCCAATATTCAACAAGTATTTCCTGTAGGCCACTGTAGACATGGTCATGGGCTAAACCGATGGCCCTTCCTTGAGTTCAGCCCCTTGGGAGGGCAGTACCCAAGAATCGCACGAACAAATGCAGAATAGACTCTGTTTGTGGCATAAAGGGCGTGGACCAGGCAATGAGGACACAGGAGAGAAGTCAGGGCAGGCTTCCCTGCAGAAGTGGCTCATACTGCGACACAGATCACCAGTAAACATCAAGCGGGGAAAGGCTGAGCCAGGAAGGAAGAGAATCCTAGGCCATGGGAACAGCCTGTGCAAAGGCCCCGAGGCAGAGGTTACAGTGCTTTGGAAGGGAAGGGAAGAGGGCTAAAGTGACTGGAGTACAGACAGTGAGGGGCAATGAGAGAGGAATGAAGCTGTGGGGACAGATGGGCCAGACAACACCAGACCCTGTGGTCCGAGGTGAAAAATACAGATGCTGTTCTGAAAAGACCGGCAAACTAGCGTAGTCTTAAGCAGGTTGAGGGTATGTGACAGGATAAGATTTGTGTCTTAAAATAAAAGGTCACTCTGACTACAGGGTGGGAAAGAACCTAGAGGGGTGACAGGGAGCCCAGCTCGGAGGTCACTGAGTTGGCTAGGTTTGGACAGGGCTGGTGACAGTGGGGATGCAGACAAGTGGGCGCAAGCAAGAGAGACCCAGGAGGTTACAGGACACAGCTCGCAGAGAAGCTGGAAGTAGGGTGCAGGGAGCTGCCCACGAGAACAACTCTCAGGTACTGGTGGCAGCACCATGCCCTGCACTGAGCCGGGACACCACGCAAGGATCAGAGAAGCCCAGTTCTGGCAGGTGGAGTCTGGAGCCCCACGGCCTCGCTCCCCCGCCTACATGCCTGGTACATGCCACTAACAGCTACGAGCATCTACCAAGTGCAGGACCTCTTCTGAGCACTTTTACCCAGAACTCCCCAACAGGAGTCCTCAAATCTGGTGGTGTGGCTGTAACCCAGGCAGAAAGTCTCCGGAGACTGAGCCCCTCCCTGAAGGCGCCCACTCAACGAGCCGAGGTACACCATGACTGAGAGCAGGGACCGTGGGTCAGAATCCTGGGTGCTACTCCACCTCTGCTTCTCATTTCCTACATGACCCTTGGTGACTTAATCTACCTCTGTGGGCCCCATCTGTAAAATGGGGATATGAGACTACTGCCTACCCCGGAGAGTCCCCTCGTGGATCAAACGAGAGCATCGTGCAGGTCAGTCGGCACTGTCAGGCTCACAGTGAACAAAGGATGTGTGCCAGTCCTGGCCAGAGCAATTCTATGTCTCCAGCACTGGCAGAAGGCCTGCCACAGGGCAGGTATGTGGAGCAAAGGAATGCCCCCCAGGCACTGGGAAAATGTTTGTCCAGTAATGAGAGTTAGAGTCCTGAAGTGGGTACATGGTGTGGGGGTGGGGCGGAGAAACCCACACACACACACATGGGCTGTCACTGGCTGCGGCTGCCACTGCAGCAGGGACTCCAGCGCTGGGAGGGCCTGAATTAAAAGGAGGGCTTTGTACCGTCCTTTCTAGGCCTGCGCTCCAGTAACTCTCCCCACCCACCAGCCTGCCAGAGCAAGGACAATTTTATGGAGCTCAGTTTCTTAATCAACCTTATTCTGCTGGGGCTTAGGGCTGAATCCTTTCCCCAAATTGGACATTTATGGGGCTGGAGGAGGGATAGAAGAGCAGGAGGGATGAAGTGTCCACATTCCAGCTGGGAGGTTAAGGGCTTTTGTGTTCCTTCCTTCTAAACCCCCAAATGTTTCCAGCCAGGCCTGGGGGCATCCATGTCTCCCTCAGATGGGCGATCCCCCGCCAGACCTCTGTGGTCCAGCTCCTCCTCCTGTCTCCATCTCCAGAGGGAGCCAGGCTGCCAGAACCTCAGAGCATCCCCAGGGCTCACAAGGGAAGGGTGGCACCCAGTAGGTGAGTGTGGAGTGCAGAAACCAAACAGCCTGATGCCAGGCTAACCCAGCCCAGCTCACTCTCACGCCTCTGTGATTAGGAACAACCCAGGCCCTGTGAGAGCATGCATAGGGACCAGGGTGCGAGGTGAAGCAGCCAGTGGAGGTTAGATCCACCAGGGTGGTTGGGTATTCAGGGGGGAATCCCATTCTGATAGCACAAGAAACTTAGGCTTTTCCTAAAGCTCAGTTTCTATCACTGCCCCCAAGTCCAGAATCTTCAGTGGCTCTGCAAGGCCCAGAGGGTTGAGTCCAGGCTCTTCAGCCTAGCACCCACATTTCTGTGATCACTTCCATGGGATCTTCTTCATTCTCTCCAGCCTGGCAGAGCCACCTGCCACTCCTTGGCTGGGCAGCAGGTGAGGGAGAATCCGGGGAAGCCTTGCCCTGGCCTGCACTCCATCCCCACCCCATGAGCACTTCTGGGCAGAAGCCCTGGGACTACTCGCAAGGCGGGCAGGCCAAGACTGACCCTGCTCTGCTCTTCAAAGCTGTGTGGCTTCCGCAACTTGGCTCCGCCCACATCAGTGAACACAGCCTGACATCTGCTCCACTTCTGATCCCGAGCTGGACACACAGGACATGGGGAAACACGCTGCCATCAAGGGACTCACAGTCAGGAGGAGGTCAGGGGACACATGTGAACAGATGATGACAACTCCAAGTGATGGGGGCTGTGGGGATGCAGAGGAGACACCTGACCTGGGCTGCGGGGCAGATCAATAAAGACCTCCTAGAGGAGGTGCAAGCAAGGGGTGTCCTAGAGGGAAACAGAAGATAGGATGAGGGTAAGGGAGGCATTCAACTCAACAGGAAGGGCGCGAGCAAGTGCACCAAGGTGGAAAACAGCAAGGCCAGTGCTCCCCTGGCCTCCACCGATGCCCCGCTCGCAGAGGCTGCAGAACCAGAGAGGCCACAGAGGCACAGAGAGAGGGGACTAGACTTGCACACGCGCCCCCTGCCCCCTTCATTCCCCTCGGAGCCTGCGGACATGCCATTCCTTGCGGCCGCCCCGCCGCGGAGCGCTGCGTCCCCAGAGCGCCGTGGTGTCTGCGCTGCCGGGTGCGATCTGTTATTATCCCCCGTCAGCGCTGCCGGCCTGTGTACATTCCTCGGTAATGAGTCTGACCCTCCTCAGCCATGTTTAATCAGAGCCTAATCGACCCTGGCTTTGATCTGCTTCATTTTCTGCAAAAACCCCAGTACCTGATTTTTACAATCTGATTAGCAGGGCTGGCTCTCCGAAGCCAAAATTACCCTGAGTGCAGAGATCCCTGCTGAGTTCTTTGTGTTCTTCCCCTCTCTTCCAACAAGTTATTTCCTGAGACAACTGTCACTTCCCCACTTGCCCGTGACCGTCTCCCTCACCCTCATCTTTCACGTCCAGCCTGTTGCCAAGTCTCAAATACCAGGCCCTGACCCATCCCCTCCTCTCCAGAGGCTTTGGTCTTGGCCATGGTGGTCCAGGTTACCCAGGCCTGGGTGCCCTGCCCTCCCTCGCCCCTCCAGTCCGCACCACACCCAGACCAGAGCCGCTGCTGTCCCCCATCGTCTTGCCTCAGGGACAGCTCCCTGCTGGTCCCTCCAGCCTGACCTGTGACCTCCCACCCCCTCATCCACAAGTTCTGTCGGAAACACACCCTCCCCTCCTCCGGCCCGACCAGCTCTCCACCGTGTGCATGTCCAGCTCAGCATCAGTCTCCCACCAGGCTGCTGGCTGGCTCCTCTCAGCTCTCAGGTCCTGGGGGCTTCTCTCTGCCGCCCAGTTGTCCCACCTATGCTTCCTCCATCTCTCCCACCAGACTGTGAGCCCCTTTAGGCAGGGTCTCTGTCCTATTCTCCACTATTTCCCTGGGAACTAGAGCAATGCTAGACAAGAAGCCGGACACTCAGGAAACGCTCACTGGACTAATGAACAGAGACCTCACACAGCCCGTTATGCAGGCAGCACACCGCTGGTCAAAGCCTGGCCCCTTCTTACCTTTCAGCTTCACAGCACACACTTCTCCCTTCCCCAACTCAGCCCCATCCTACTTCCCACCAGTTCCAATGACTCCCAGACAGAGAACAGTGTGCTAACCTACAGTGCTGGCTCTTTCCTCCAAAGAGGAGCCTGTGGGAATGAAGCAAAACTTTTCCCGAGCAGAGGAAAATGGTCCCACTCCATCTGTGCCAGACCCCAGCTGGGTGCAGAATGCATCTGGACAGGCCCTCTTCCTCTCCCTGGGAAGCTCAAAGCCTACTGGGGGAACCACAGAAAGGAGAAGATAAAGTAGACATAGGGTAAACAGTGCCTGTACCCGGTCAGGGTAACCGACTACTGAAAGAGGTGGGAGGGATTCAAAGGAGGGGACACCGGAGCTGGGTTTTGAGCAATAAACAGGAGCTCTCCGGCCACGGAAAGAGTGACCACGCAGAGGCCCGGAAGCATGAGGACACATGGTGGGCTCAGACGACAGAAAAAGTCCAGGGCAGCCTGAATGGAGCAGGGGGTGAGCTTACTGGGACCAGATCACAAAGGGCCTGTGGGAGGCTGGACCATGTCCTGCAGGATCGTCTGCCACGAACTGAGCTTCCTGACAGTGCTGGGCCTCTCCCTGGCCTTGTTGCATGAAGGACCCCAAGGTGTGAACAGGAGGCTCCTGAGAGCTCTTCCTGCTGCAGACTCCTTTCTGTGAGGGTACAGGCTCAGAGCAGTCAAGTAACTTAGCCCAGGTCACACAGCCTGCAAGGGGCAGAGCCTGGGCTGGAACCCCGCATTTCCAGAGTTATAGGGAGAAGGTCACAGGATGGAGGCAGGTGAGGAAGAGAAGGCGGGAGCTAGAATGGAGCCAGGCAGGAGAGCTAAACTTGGAGGGGGCCACTCTTGCCTTTGACAGCCATGGATTAGGATGGGCCCAGCTCGAATCACCTCTTACACCCTCCAAAGCCTACCCTCCTCGTCTCCCAGACACTCTCTGAGGCAACGGGTGAGAGAGGGAAGGAAAGAAAGAGAGGATCTCCTGAGGCCAGCCTTTGGGGCTCTTTCACTGATTACTTATCCCTAGCCATTCCAAGGAGGAGCTGTTGTACAGTCAGTCGTGTCTGACTCTCTGTGACCCCATGGACTGCAGCACGCCAGGCTTCCCTGTCCTTCACCATCTCCCAGAGTTTTCTCAAACTCATGTCCATTGAGTCAGTGATGCCATCAAACCATCTCGTCCTCTGTCGTCCCCTTCTCCTCTTACCCTCAATCCTTCCCAGCATCAGGGTCTTTTCCAATGAGTTGGCTCTTCACATCAGTTGGCCAAAGTATTGGAGCGTCAGCTTTATCAGTTCTTCCAATGAATATTCAGGGTTGATTTTCTTTAGGAATGACTGGTTTGATCTCCTTGCTGTCCAAGGGACTTTCAAGAGTCTTCTCCAGGACCACAGTTCAAAAGCATCAATTCTTCAGTGCTCAACCTTCTTTATGATCCAACTCTCACATCTGTACATGACTACTGGAAATGGAGACTTGGAGGCAACACCAAGCACCTGGATAGCACCATCCAACCTGCTATTACCAAAATTCAGGGCCTCCGTGTCAGCCCCTGTATGGTTTAATCCCCACAGGAATACCTCATGAGAGATACCACTGTATCTGTTACCGCAGTGACAGACGAACAAAGTTCCTAAAGGTCACCCAGCTACAGTATTGTTTGTTTACTCTTCCTCAATCCACAAGGTTTGCTCAACAAATGGTGGAGCCATCCAGACAAGAAGTGACAGCACTAGACCAAAGCCCCCACTTCCTGCCGCCAGCCCAGGAGTCCTTCCTAAACCACCTGGTCGCCTCCCTGCCTGGGGAGGATAGTGAGGCAGGATGCTGGCTAGTGGGAGTTCCAGTTACCAGGACTGGCAGCCCTAGGCCTGCATGGCGAGGGATGGCGATCACTGTCTCCCCTGGCGGGGGTTCCTAGGTACTGGCTCTGGGTCAGGGGCTTACCTCACTGCACCTCACTCTCACCCTGAATCGGAGCGCCCAGTGCATCCATCACACAACAGGTGAGGAAACAGTCACAGAAGTAAACTGGACCACCTAGGGCCACACAGCCCCATCCCAACCCTGCAGTCCCACTTTCCCTCCTGCCATTAGGACACTTTCGAGGCTGAGGAACTGGGGGCCACCCCACCAGGGCCAGAGTGGCCCCACTGCCAGATAAGCAGCGTTTCCTGCATAGCCAGCTCGGCCCTGTGTGTGGCAGGAGATGCCTGCCCCACCCCTGGTTCACGGCAAGCCCCTCATCAGACTCTCATTAGGCTCTGTTTTCTCTGCAAACATCTCCACGGGCCCTCTACCCCTCCAGTGCCCAGGAATGCAACCGTGGGCTCAGGGGGGATAAATCCGTCTGAGTCTGTATTTTGACTAGTCCCTATAACACGTGCTCTGAGCTCTCAGCAAGGGAAAGGTGGGGAAGAGGGAAGCGGTGGGAGGGGAGAAGGCGCTCCTGCTGAAGCCAGAGAGCCAGGCACCAGGGACTGCCGAGCGGCCGCCAGTCCGCCCCGTGCCTCTGTGCTTGCCTTTTCCCTCTCATAACCACCCCTAAAACCCTTCCCATTCTATAACACCGGGGCAAATGCTCCCTCCTCCATAAAGTCTTCCCAGGTTCGCCCCCACTGGGAATGATGCCCTCCCGCCCTGAGCTTCCTCCCTCCTCTGACACTTGCTTTTCCCATGAGACCACATGCTCAGTGGCAGGCCCACACTCCAGTAAAGCATCATGTCCCACAGTAAAGAAAATCCTGTTCATGAGTAAGTTGATAAACAAACATTCCTACACCAACAATTTTCACGTTGCTACTGAATAGTGCAGAATTCACTCAGTGAGCCCCCAAAGGACCCTGGAGGGGCAGCTTCTGGCAAAGCCCTCAAAGGCCGAGGCCAGGCCCACGTGGCACCAGTTACACCCCCAAGTCGGGGGCCAGCTTGATGCCAGGCATGGGGGCGGCACAAAACATAGTCATGGCGGGATGCCCCTGGTCATCCACTGGTTAAGACTGCGCTTCCACTACAGGGGCGCACGGGTTCGGTCCCCGGTTGAAGAATGAAACCCTGCGTGCCTTGTGGGTGGCAAGAGTGCACACACGCACAGTCTCGATGATGTTAGGAATGGCAGCACCGCCTCCGGCTCCAACAGTACTCTGGAACGCTGGGCACTTTCTCTCAGGTAGTTTGATTGTCTCCACAGAAACCACCCTCGTGAGATGAGGGAGGTTCAGAGACCAGCCCAAAGTCACAGTTTATCCATTCAATGAGCCACTCATTCAACAGAGTGGATTCAAAGACAGACACAGGAAAAGGAGAGGAGTGGTGGGAGCACCCAGGGGCCACCGGCCCAGTTAGAGGGAAGGTGGCCTCAGAGAAGGAGCCACAGAGGCAACATCTGAGCTGGATTCTGAAAAGCAGGCAAGAAATGGGCAAAAATATAAAGAAGGGTAGCCCAGGCAGAAGGAACAGGAGAAGCAAAGGGAAGAGCCCAGGCAGAGGGAAGAGCACAGGCACAGGGAAGAGCACAGGCAGAGGGAACAGCCCAGGCAGAGGGAAGAGCCCAGGCACAGGGAAGAGCCCAGGCAGAGGGAACAGGAGAAGCAGAGGGAAGAGCACAGGCAGAGGGACCCACCCAGGCAGAGGGAACATCAATGTGAGGGAAGAGGGCATGGTTCAGTGTGGCTGGAATAAAGACAGCAAGACAGACAAGACACCTGCTCGCAGACAGCAGGTGCTGTGTGCCAGGCTGGGTCCTTGTCCCAGGGAAGGGGGCAGAAGGAATGCCCTCAGAGGTAGATTGGGCCGGGAAGTACAAATATCAGCAGGAGCGAGGGAAGGAAGAAGGAGGGCTCCTGGCTCTCCTGGCAGCCCATATCTTCTGGAACGAAGCTTTCTTGTGTCTTGCACTGGGCCTGGCTGCATCTGGGTTCCCCAACACTGAGACACGCTGTGTGGTCATTATTTCACACCCGGCTGCCTGACCCTTCAGCTGAAAGCTGCCTGAGACAGGCCTGGATCTGGTTTGTCTCAGAGTCCCTAGCATCCAGCAGTGGCCAGAAGGGACAGAGAACAGGAATCAAACAGCGACAGGCGCAGCCGAGGCCTGAGCCTTGCGCTGTAATAAAGGCATCGAGCAGGTGAGCCTCACCTGCCCAGCACCCACTTGGCAGCACAGCAGGGCATCTCCAGGGCCTTGGGCAGGGATGGGCTGTGCCTGTCATCTCACACCCCTGACTCTAGTCTCCCCAACAGCACCTTGATGGAGAAGGGGCAATGTCCAAGGCCCTGCCAAGGTCTCGGATGCAAGACGCTGCTGGGACAGCTTCAGCAGATCTCCTAGGGGACAACACAGTAGGGTCTCCTCCCAGAGCCAAATACCAAGTGCCCTCTGCCCAAACCCCAGGATGGAGGACTCTTTAGCACAGAAAGCACTCTCAGGCTCATCTCCTCATCTTGAAAGTGAAGTGAAGTTGCTCCGTGTCCAAGGCTTTGCAACCCCATGGACTGGAGCCCCTCCAGGCTCCTCCGTCCTTGGGATTTTCCAGGCAAGAATACTAAGGGCCATGGGAAAACAAGGGAGAGACTGCAGAGCAGCTTCCGCTGCACAGCACCGTTCAGTATGCCAAGGCTGGCTCCTTCCCCTGTCACCCGGCGAGGCAGCACGACTGGGATGATTAACCCCTGGGACAGCTAAGGCAATGAGTCAGAAGGTGGCACACCTGATCTGGGCCTCTGTGGGCAGAGACGGGAAGAGAGGGCCTGGCGTCACCAGAACAGACGCTGGCACTGGGGTCTGGGCTGTCCCAGGGCATGGCTGGAGCAAGAACAATCAAAACCAGATGCTGCTCTAACTACTCTGCATGGATTTAGATACGCAACCCTCATGACAACCCCACGAGGTAGGGACATTTATTTCCCTGCTTTTTACAGATGAAACACAAAGATCAAGTACCCTTCCCAAGGCAACTGGCGGGGGAAGGAGCAAGGACGCAAACCCACGCTGCAGAAGCCTCCTGAAAAGGACGGGAGCATGTGAAAGCACTCTATTCAGTGCCTGGCCCTTCATTCATATTTGATGAGCAAACCAGTAGATAGATGAATGAAGAGTCTCAGTATCTCTCCCCACCTGTAACATTAACTCCCTGCCCAGCCGGCAGCCCTCACCACTAGCTGCGACCACTTACCCACCAGCATAGCATGCTGATTCCTGCCCAGGCTCTGGGACCCAACCAGTTGCTGACGATGGTTTTAAGGAACCCAGAGTAAGGAGCCCAGAGGGACTTACTGGAGCTTCTCTGACCTCAGCCCATCTCTCTGGGAAACACCACTATGTCCTCACCATCCACACCATTACCAGACTGACTCTGGTCCTGCCTTTGTCTCCCTAGCTGTGCACCCCTGCTCCTGCCCCCACCACCACCAGTTTGATCCCCCACCTCTTTCCAGTCCCTATTCCAGCTCGTGGATCCCCAGACACCTCCAATTCTACCATCTCTCATGACCTGTGTTGACTAAAAAAAGATGTCCAACTTGAGAGTTCCAAGTTAAGTTTTATCCAGGGCAAAATGAGGACTGCAGCCTGGGAGGCAGCATCTCAGATAGCTCAGAATGACTGCTCCAAAGCAGCAGTGGGGGAAGGTCAATATATACAGTTTTGGTAAAGGGGGAGTTCAATACCATGAAGCACTTATTTTACAAAAGGTTTTTTGTTAGTCATGAGGGTCCAATGTCACCATGAAGGGATTTAGAAATGCTGGGCTGGAAGAAGCACAAGCTGGAATCAAGATTGCCGGGAGAAATATCAATAACCTCAGATATGCAGATGACACCACACTTATGGCAGAAAGTGAAGAGAAACTAAAAAGCCTCTTGATGAAAGTGAAAGAGGAGAGTGAAAAAGTTGGCTTAAAGCTCAACATTCAGAAAACAAAGATCATGGCATCTGGTTCCATCACTTCATGGGAAATAGATGGGGAAACAGTGGAAACAGTGTCAGACTTTATTTTGGGGGGCTCCAAAATCACTGCAGATGGTGACTGCAGCCATGAAATTAAAAGACGCTTACTCCTTGGAAGGAAAGTTATGACCAACCTAGATAGCATATTGAAAAGCAGAGACATTACTTTGCCAACAAAGGTCCGTCTAGTCAAGGCTATGGTTTTTCCAGTGGTCTTGTATGCATGTGAAAGTTGGACTGTGAAGAAAGCTGAGCACCGAAGAATTGATGCTTTTGAACTGTGATGTTGGAGAAGACTGTTGAGAGTCCCTTGGACTGCAAGGAGATCCAACCAGTCCATCCTAAAGGAGATCAGTCCTGGGTGTTCTTTGGAAGGACTGATGCTAAAGCTGAAACTGTAATACTTTGGCCACCTCACGCCAAGAGCTGACTCATTGGAAAAGACTGATGCTGGGAGGGATTGGGGGCAGGAGGAGAAGGGGACGACAGAGGATGAGATGGCTGGATGGCATCACCGACTCGATGGACATGAATTTGGGTAAACTCCGGGAACTGGTGATGCACAGGGAGGTCTGGCATGCTGCAATTCATGGGGTCGCAAAGAGTCAGACACGACTGAGGGACTGAACTGAACTGAGATAAGAGATGCAAGGATTGAGATCATAAAATCTGTCCCTAAAGACATCCAACTAGCTAAAGACCTGTCCCACAGATTCCCTGGAGCAGAGTGCCTCCCTCCACCCTGAACTCCCGCAGGGTCGCTGCAGGCCAGCCGCTGCAGCAGCACGGGGCTCCGTCTCCGTAGAGGCAGACAGCAAACGCCTTGTTGTTCACTCGTTGGCAATGTTCTTGGTAAGTGCCAGTTTGTAGTTGACACCAGCTTCTAATCAAATCTGTCTGAAAGCTCGCTCCCACCCACCCAGGCCAGGGTCCCTCTCCTCCACCCAGGCTCGGTCCACCATTCCATCCCTCCACTGGGAACCCCTTGTGCCCAGACGCAGCCCCTCTCAACACCTGCTGCCTGCCTCATCATCCCCTCTACCCATCAAGGGGGCCAGAGGTGGACCTAAATCAGTGCTTCTCAGAGTGTGGTCTTTGCCTCTGTCCACAGAATCTTGTCGAAAATGCAGACTTCTGGATCCACCCTGGACTCCCAGAGTCAGAACCACCAGGAAAGGAGCCTGGGGAGACCCCTGGGCTCGGGGTCCCAAATGCACACCCAGTCAGAGGATCTGAGTGCCCTGCTCACCCACACTCCCATCTCTGGAACCTTCCTCCCTCCTCAGCTCCTCCCCTCTCCCCGCCTCATCCCCACCCCTCCAGCATCTTCCAGCATCCTCCAGCTTTTCACTGGTCACCCCCTGAAGCTTGCTCAGCCAGGATCAAATCACACACTAGCCGAGCTTCAGGTTTGCTTAAAAAAGAAAATAAAGGTCCTTCCACTGTGCACAGCTCCACCTTCAGAACTTCCAGTTTCTCTGAACGGTCTCTAAACCCCTTTCATGGTCAACCCCAACCTTCCTCCTCCCCTCCCACCCAACCCCAATCGGGAGTCACAAACACCAGCATTACCAGGTTCTAAGTTCAAAGCAGCCCTGCCCCAGATGTCTGCATCCCTGAAGGCAGAGAGATGATTTATATCCTGATTATTCTCAAGTCCCACAAGCATGGCGGTGATGGGGTGGGAAGATTTCCATACCCACAACCTGACCTGGGGGGACGCAGGCAGCCCCAGGCCGGTCTGCAGCCCACTCTACAGTTCTTTTCATCCCTGTTAAATACCTCACCTCCTCCAACTGCCTCCTTTTTTCTTAACACAAACTTTCTTTTCCTTCAACCTCTCTTTCCCCCTCAACTAAATAGGAAAAGATTTGAAAAGTCATTTTTTAAAATGCCATAAAACAACAAGTCCCTTTTTAAGCTAACCACACCTCGTCATGAGGCTTAACCCCACTGCCAGATTAATCATCCCAGAGCCCAGCTCCATGTCACAGCCTTGCTCAAAAGCCCTCCATGGCTCTCCACTGCCTGAAGGATGAAAGTACTGAGCCCAGTCATAAAACAGCAAGTGGTATGCAATGTACTTGGGACGTGTGTGGAAAGAATGGAGTAATAATGTGAAGAATGTAGCAATAACAATAAAAATATAATCTAACAATTGTTGAGCACTTACCATGTGCCCCACACATATTAACACACGTTGCTTCCATGACCTCACAGGGTTATAGTCACCTGCACAACCCAGCCAGGGTGCTATTAGAGTCCCCGCTTGAGGTTAGAGGCTGCGGTCAGGAGCAGGGCTGAGAGGGGAGGTCAGAGAAACCCAGGCCACCAAGCACAGTACGGCGGCAGACTCCTTTCTCCCCACGGGGCTGGAAGCATGCTCTGACCGGGGAATCGGCAGGCCCAGTTCTCTGGACGGACAGACACTACCACCCTGAGGAGACCCCCACCTCTTCCTGGAACCCACCAGCTGCTTGCCTGCACTCTGACCAGAGATGCCCAGTCTTTGGTGACTGGACTGGTCCATCTTCAACCTGGCCCCGGGTTGGCTCCCCGGGGTCTGTCCTCTACCCCCATTTCTTTCAGAGAAAAGACACACGCACTCGGTAGTGTACAGACAGTTCATGTGGACCTCACATCAACTCAGGGAGATGAGCAGAAAAGGGTACAAGGCCATTACCCAGAAAAGGAAATTACTGTGCCACTCAGCAGGCTCCAGACACCGTTTAATAACTTAATCCTCCCTCTGAGACTACTATTATCCACCTTTACAGATAAGAAAACTGAGGCACAGAAAATGGAAGTGACTTGCACGGCCTCAGGTCAAGTCAATGGTATCACTGCCCAGACAGGACTTGAAGCAGGTTTCCCTGAGGCAGGCAGTGCCTGAAGGCCACCACCATAGTCAACCCAACCAGCCAGGGGAGTCTGATCCATCTGCCTGCTGCTGCTGACCATCCCAAACCCTCTGGACACCCAGACGCGTGTGGCAGGCCTCTGGCCAACCACTTGGGATGGTTTTCACCAGTCCCCGGGGCCAAAGGCCAGAACCACTAAGTCTGGTTCTGGTGTGTTCACCCAGACCCCCCACTCACCCTGGTCCCCCCAGTACCTCGGCCAAAGCCACCCCCGCCACCCCAGCCTCTCACCCCCGCCCACTGGTCCAAATTTCCATTCCCTCAGCAGCATGAGCTCAGTGGGGAGGAAGGCAATCTGATTACAAGCAGTCCTGGCCTCAGGGTCGCCAAGGGTGTGGGCGCCACCCACGGCTTTACGCAGGCTGTAGGGGGAGACAGCGCAACGAGCCTTGGACTTGGAGGCCAGGCTCTGCCGCCATCACAGTAGGCAGCTTACTGAGCCTCTGCTTCCAAACCTTGTCAGCGCTGCCTTGCCTCCCTCTCCAATGGTTAGGTGGCTCAAAGGGATCGTGGATGTGAACGTGCTTTGAAAAACAAACAATACAGTTCAAACACGAGGGGACCATCATTACTAATCAAATTGGACAAGCTTTCCCCAGTGTGCCAGGCCTGATGAAAGGAACTGGGGACCCAGACAGGAGTAAACACAGTCCTCGCCCCCAAGATCTGCTGCCTGGTAGAAGAGATGGACCGTGAACAAGTGATCACCAGACTGGTGGGTCAGGCTGTGCAAAAGGGTGCTCAGGGGGCTGTGGGTGTCCTGAGAAGGAGCTGTGACCCAGCCTGGGGGTCAGAGCAGGTCTCCCCAGGGCCTGAAATGAGCCTTAAAAGACCAGCAGCAGTTAGTCAAATAAAGAAGGGGAGGGCCCTTTAGGCAGAGAGAAGAGCATGGGAGAAAGTGCGGAGATAGAGGCAGTGTGTTGCTTTCAGAGTAAGGAGACCTGCGGTGCTGGGAAGGAGGTGACACGGAAAGATGACATCGCAAAAGACGAGGTTCACAGCCCCCATGGACTCGGGTCCAAGCATACGACTCCACTCTCCCTTTCTGCAAGCCAGCTCACCATGGCCTGGACCCCGTCTGCCTTCTCCACTCCAGGGGCTGGGACCCAGTGTTCCAGGAGAGCCCCCGTTGACCCGATCTTCTAGGCTCCAGACTGGGACCAGCCCTTAACTAGATGATGCTGAGGGGAGACTGGTGGGGCAGGGGAGACTGGTGGGGCAGGTAAGCCACCCAGGGAGAAAGCCCAGGCTGAACAGATGGTGCAGGGACCCCAGCTCTGCCTCACAGGAGCTGTGTGACCTTGAGCAAGTCATGCCAGGGCTCAGACCCCAGACTCGTAGTAAAGGGAGCTGCTGCACACAGTTAGTCCTGCATGCAAGATAAGTGTTCAGGAGTGGGACACAAATCCTCACCATCTGAGTAAACTGAGACTGTCTCCAAAACTCCAGGCCATAGGTCATTTGATAAGCATGAAATACTATGTAGGCAACAGCTCTCACCCAGAGGGCAGCCTCAGTGGAAGCCTGCTCGGGGCCAGTTTGCAAAAAACACTGGCTTTCTCCCACTCACTATGCGAGGGAGCAAGGCCAGGCAGCAAGTGGTTCCTAGTAAGTGGGGAAGGTGAGTCAGTTTAAAAAGCCCACTGTGTAGGCTGCTAGGGTCAGTGGGGCCTGGGAAAGCCCCAGGTTATGTTGCCCTCTGCCAGCCTGTAGCCAGATGTCCAGCCAGGTGACCTGCTACCTGTAAAGGGTGGGTGAGAAGCTCCAAGGTGGTGAAAGTCCACCGAGACAATGTGTATACACGTTGGGGAGGTGAAGAGTGAAGGAGCAGGGTGAGGAAGGAAACGGAGGTTAGGGATAAGCCTTCAGGGCTGGGTGGGTGGACACCTTCCAGCCAGATGGTGGCCATCAGAGGGCTGTGACAGCCAAGAAGGCAGTCTTCCCCAGGGAACTCATTCTTCCTAGCCCCTCTCCAGCACGTGCACAGGAAGCCTTGCCCTGCCCCCCAGGCAGGCCAAAGTCCCACCCGGCCACTGTGCACATCATCGTGGTTCACCCACCTGTCTTCATCCATCTAGCTGGGGGCTCCCTGAGGGCAGGGGTCTAAGTCGGGCATCAGGGAATGAACTGCCCAGCACAGCAGAGGGGTCAGGCGGAGCCAGGGCCGCTCCCCTCTGCCCTGTGCTGGGCAAGTGGGGTGGAACCTGGCTCTTGGAGGCAAGAGCTTGGAGCCTGGAGTAAGAGCAAAGGAGGGGCAACAGCCTAAAGAAGTGTGCAGTCCTGGGACCCATCAACTGGCACTTATTGAGCACCACTGAATACTAGAGTATTCTGTTTACATATAGTGTCTCCTTCAGCCCTAGCAACTACCCCTAAAAATGAAAACTCCCCATCTGTAAAATGGGAGAGTAAGCAACACAGCTGAGTTTACCAGTCTTAGGAGAGACCCAGATGTGACCCAGGGACTGTGATCCTTTCCTCTGCCCTCCCTGACCTCTGTTCCCCATGTCCAGGAACAGAACAAGGGCCGAACCCACTGTCAGGAGGCTGCACTCCAAGTACAGAGATGCCTGAAATGCAAGACTCCCCGGGGCCACTTGGATCCCAGCAGTAACCCTCGCTTTACAAGGTGGGACCATTCGGAGGGTTTTCCTTCCCTCGGGGAGCCGGCAAGTTCCAAACGGTTAATGCTGTGCTCGGCAGAGGGTTGAGTTTAATAAAGCTAGAAGCAGCTAATGGCTAACAATAAAAAATAATATTTTTCCTTCAAGCAATTAAATTGTAATATAGAGCTCACTAATTCCTTCCTGTTCTTTCCCAAGGGATCTCAGATCAAGCACCAGGAGAAATAAATTACGTGTCGCTATTCCCTGCTTGAAACCCAAGTTTTAAAGAATCTATGGGAGAAAAACTGCTTCCTTCATTAAGGCAGAAATCTCTGAGGATTTTTATAATGGTTTCATTCCAAGTTACTTTTCTGCAAATGCGAGATCCACTACCCACCCCCATCTTAAAGACCGAAAACTTCACTTTTTGCCCCTTCTTCTCCGAAGAACCAACGTATATAAAAATTAGGGTTACCAGAGCAAAAAAGCTCTCCATAGCTCCCTGTGTCTACAGGGAAACAAACAAAACTTCCTACCCCCGCCCTCCTCTTGGCATGGCACCCAAGGCCTTCCAACCTTATTTCTCTCTGTTCCCGCCACAGACCCTTCTCTCCAGGCAAGCAGAACCCACCACTGCTCCTCAAGCACACGCTCTGCTCTCACCCCTCCAGGCCTTTGCCTATAACAGTGGTGTTGCCCGGAATTCCCTTCCCACCAGTGCCTAACTCCCAGGTTGGACCAGGTTGTCCACGCGAGGAACTCCCACAGCATCCTCTGTCTCGTGAAGACCGTCTCCTTTTGGCCAGGGTGGGGGCCACCTCTGGAAGTGCCACCTTCAACTAGAAACAGATCACCTTCAACGTGGCATCACCAGGCGCCAATGACTCATTTCTGCACAGCCCTCCATCATGCCCGGCAGGGTGCCCAGGATTTTACAGGAGGTGCATCCAGTTCCACTGCATGGACTAATAAACAGACTCAGTAACCACCGAGGCCTATTTCCCTCAAGACCAGGGAGGGAGGAGGCCGAACAAGGGCCCTCTGAACACTAACCAGGTACTGGGGGAGACAGCCACACACATACCACCCTGAGAGTGACACACGACGGGCTCTCTAAGCAAAGTGGGGGAAGACAACACCTGAAATCCCTCAGTGGCTCCCCTGCTATGGGCAGAGTTTGGATTTCCTTACTTTGGCACTCAAGGCCCTTTGGGAGCAGGCTGCCAGCCTCGTCAGCCCAATTCCACTTCCTAAACTACTTGTCTTACACGTGCAATTGCTCCCCACCATTCCGCCTATGTTCAGTCACTCAGTTGTGTCTGACTCTTTGTGACCCCATGGACTGCAGCACATCAGGCTTCCCTGTCCTTTACTATCTCCCAGAATATACTTTGGCCACCTGATTCGAAGAGCCAACTCATTAGAAAAGACCCTGATGCTGGAAAAGATTGAAGGCAAGAGGAGAAGGGGATGACAGAGGATGAGATGGTTGGATGGCATCACTGACCCAATGGACATGAGCTTGAGCAAACTCCAGGAGGTGGTGAAGGACAGGGAAGCCTGGCGTGCTGCAGTCCATGGGGTCATAAAGAGCCAGACATGACTGGGAAACGCCTGAACAACAATGTGTCCTGTGAGTCGATGATACTACTCTGCCTAAGAAACACCTATTCTTCGTTCAAAATATCGCCATTTGTCTCCTTCCTCCCCTGGGGGCCACTGTCTGTTCTTGAGCCTCTATTTCACCCAGCTAGTGAGCATTCCCGAGGTGGGTTCAGAGGATTGAATCCACTCCCAGCAGAGGACTCGCCCCTAGGGAAGGGCTCAGTGCACATCAGTGGAGCTGAACTAAACAGGAACTTGGAGGAAGAAGGGGAAACAAGTCTGCTGGAAGGACCACCCCGACCTCATGCCTCTTGCACAGTCCAGTGAAGGTTTGCTTAGCATTATTCTATGCCAGACGCTGTTCTAAATGCTTTGCCTGTCTCATCTCACTTCATCCTAAGAACAACCTATAAGATAGGCTACTTGTGTTATTTTACAGATGAGGGAACGGAGGTACAGAGAAGTTAAGAACCTTGCCAAGGTCACAGAGCCCATCAGTGGTAGAAGTGGGTTCAGAGTCAGTGGTTTTTGACCACTCCAGCCCACGCCTCTCTGAAATACAAGGACCTGCAGGGTGGGGCTAGACCAGAGCTATTCTAGCAACCAAACCCCTGCCCCTTATGTTTGAAAACCTCCCATCTCCACATCCGTTTTCTGACGTCTGCCCTCCTCTGCCCAAGACAGGCTTCCATGCTGCCCAGGCCAACATTCCGAGGATCCCCACCCCACCCACCCCACAGCCCCAGACCAGACAGCAAACAAACAGGACACAATTAAAGAACCAACCAGAAAATCCCATAAACTCTCCTGGGAACACACCCCTCCCGCTGACCCAGTGTGGGACGTCTGAGCAGGGGAACGACCTCAGCCCACAGCTCTGAAGTCAGATACACCAGGCAAGGGCCCCTCGGGACACACTCCAGAGGATGACGCCAAAGGAGTTCTAAACGGTGCTTTTCCACCCGAAGACTTCCGAGTCCCTGATGCCACAGAGCGGGATCCAAAGCCAGCTCAGCCAGTGCTTCCAGGTCTCCTCAGCTCCCAGAGACCGCTTTTGGCCTCAGTCCGGGAGGTTTCCCTGTTACCCAGGGCTCTCCCCAACTCAGGGTGGGACACTGCCAAGCAGCAAGGTCACAAGCTGTCTGTAGGCTGGAGTACGCACCTCTGCCTCCAGGCACAGGCCCCGCTTCCCCTCTACCTGGGGCTCCCCATTCCGAGACAAGACACTGAGCCCTGAATACCAAGCCCAGGAACCTCCGCTCAACCACTGCCACCTGGATACAGGTAGACAGACGCTGCTGCCAAAACAGTCACTTCCTGAAAGGACCGTGTTGAGAGCCAGGAGTCCCCGCCAGACCCACTGCATCACCATGCTGCTCAAACTCCATCCCACATTTGTCTGCCAAGCTCCATTCCATAAACAGCCAGCCCCTTCCACGGGCACGCCATCTCACAGTTTACGAGCCCCTCGACCTAGATTATCTCATCTGACCCTTACCACAGCCCTGTATGGGCAGCGTCTTGCCCTCATTCTACAGAGAAGGAAGTGACAACACTTCAGAGTCCAGTGACTCGCCTAAAGCCCCGCAGCTGCTAAACCCCCATCGCGGTGGTAGATGGAGCCACTTGATAGTAACAGCAGGCGTGCCTGCCCCCTGCCAGGCACTGTGCTCCGCACTGTACATCCATTACTGCTTCTAACGTCCTGGTGCAGTCTGCTCAGGCTGCCTTAACAAGAGAGCATAGACTGGGTGTCTTAAACCACAGACAACAATATCTCCCACTCAAGAGGCTGGGAGTCTGAGATCAGGGAGGCGTGAGGTCAGTGTCTAGTGAGGGCTCTCTCTTGCTGATGTGCAGATGGCCACCTTCTGGATGTGTCCCCATGGCAGAGAAAGATGGAGGAGAGAGAGAAGGCTCTCTGATCTCATCATGGTTCCTTTCCAGGCAGAGCAAGAGTAACTCTGCCTGCCAATACCGGAGACGCAGTTTCGGTCCCTGGGTCGGGAAGATCCCCTGGAACAGGAAATGGCAACCACTCCACTACTCTAGCCAGGAAAATTCCAAGGACAGAGTATCCTGGTGGGCTCCAGTCCATGGGGTCACAAATAGTCAAACACAACTGAGCACACACACACCGTCTCATTCTGAAGACCCCATCTGCATGATCTCATCCAAACCTAATTTAGACGAGGCCCCATCTCTAGATCCCACCACACTGGGAGGTCAGGGCTTCAACATATGAATTGGAGGAGGGACACAATTCAGTGTCCAGCATGCCTACCACAACCCATGTCTACTAAAGAGGACACTGAAGCAGAGAAAGGTTGAGTTGTCTGCCAAAGGTCACTCAGCTAGGAGAAGAGTTGGAAGTCAAGTCTGGGCCTCCCTGACCCAGAGCCAGCACTCAGAGCTGGTGCTGCCTCTATCAGGTGATGGCATAGCCCAGCTTCACACCCACCCATGACCTTGGCCCCACCAGTGTCCAACACTTCCCCCAAACATTCTGGAATACCTACAGAGCACAAGGCACTCGACCTGGAGAAGCTAACACACGATGGAGAATTCAGATGCTCCTGCTCTTGGTACCCATCCCAAGCCACGCCCACTCTCATTTCCCCCTCACAAGAGTCCTGCGCTCATAGAGTCCACCCTCCCACTTTCAGGCTAGGAAACTGAGACTCAGAGAAAGGGGCATGAGTGGGAAAATGCAAGGCTCGGTGGCTCCAAAGCTGTGGGTTTCTTCCCAAGATATCATCTACAAAGTGCTGACTTCCTGGCCCAGACAGCCTGCCGAGGGAGAATGGCATGGAGAACCAGAAGAGCCCAGGCTTGGCTGCACCAGGTGTTACCGCCTGACCACAGAGTGAGACGCGGCCCCAGAGCGGGTGGAGGGCTCACATCAGGGAGGGGTTTTGTTTCTCTTATTGGTTTTTTAAAAACTGAGGCATCTTGTACTTTTAATAAGCATTATTAGTAATACTTGGGAGAGTGAAAAAGCTGGCTTAAAACTCAACTTTCAAAAGACTAAGATCATGGCCTCATGGCCCCATTACTTCATGGCAAATAGTGGGGAAACAATGGAAACAGGGAGAGACTTTATTTTCTTGGGCTCCAAAATCACTGCAGATAGTGACTGCAGCCTCAGGATTAAAAGATACTTGTCCCTGGAAGAAAAGATGACAAACCTAGACAATGTATTAAAAAGCAGAGACCTTACTTTGCTGACAAAGGTCCATCTAGTCAAAGATACTGTTTTTCCAGTAGTCATGTATGGATGTGAGAACTGGACCATAAAGAAGGCTAAGTGCCAAAAAATTGATGCCTTTGAACTGTGGTCCTGGAGAAGACTCTTGAGAGTCCCTTCAATTGCAAGGAGATCAAACCAGTCAATCCTAAATGAGATCAGTCCTGAATATTCATTGGAAGGAGTGATGCTGAAGCTGAAGCTCCAATACTTTGGCCACTGATGGGAAAGCTGACTCATTAGAAAAAATGCTAATGCTGGGAAAGATTGAAGGCAGAAGGAGAAAGGGATGACAGAGGATGAGATGGTTGGATGGTATCACCAACTCAATGGACATGAGTTTGAGCAAGCTCCAGGAGATGAAGGACAGGGAAGCCTGGTGTGCTGCAGTCCATGGGGTCACAAAGAGTGGGATACGACTGAGTGACTTAACAACAAAATTAACACTTTTAATGTATATTATTGCTGGCTTCAGTATATTTGCAGAGCTGTGCACCCATCACCTCCGTCTAGTTTCAGAACATTTCCATCAGCCCAAAAAGAAACTCACACCTATTAACAATCACTTCCTATTTTCCCTTCCCTTAAACCCCGGGCGACCACTCATCTATACATTCTATCTCTATAAATTTGCTTATTGTGGGCATTTCGTATAAAGGGAATCATTCAATATGGGGTCTTTTTTGTCTGGCTTAACTTATCAGAACATTTTCAAGGTTCATCCATGTTGTAGCATAATTAGTATTTCAACCCTTTTTATGGTTGAGTAACATTTCTTTGCATGGACAGACATTTTGCTTGTCCATCCATCAGGCAGTGGACATTTGAGGTAGCATCTACTTTGGGGCTATAATGAATAATATTGCTATTAACATTCATGTACAAGTTTTGTGTAGATCAGTTCAGTTCAGTCGCTCAGTTATGTCCGACTCTTTGCGACCCCATGAATCGCAGCACGCCAGGCCTCCCTGTCTATCACCAACTCCCAGAATTCACTCAGACTCACATCCATCGAGTCAGTGATGCCATCCAGCCATCTCATCCTCTGTCATCCCCTTTTCCTCCTGCCCCCAATCCTTCCCAGCATCAGAGTCTTTTCCAATGAGTCAACTCTTCGCATGCGGTGGCCAAAGTATTGCAGTTTCAGCTTTAGCATCAGTCCTTCCAATGAACGCCCAGGACTGATCTCTTTTAGAATGGACTGGTTGGACCTCCCTGCAATCCAAGGGACTCTCAAGAGTTTTCTCCAACACCACAGTTCAAAAGCATCAATTCTTTGGCACTCAGCCTTCCTCACAGTCCAACCTTCACATCCATACATGACCACTGGAAAAACCATAGCCTTGACTAGACGGACCTTTGTTGGCAAAGTAATGTCTCTCCTTTTTAATATGCTATCTAGATTGGTCATAACTTTCCTTCCAAGGAGTAAGCGTCTTTTAATTTCATGGCTGCAGTCATGATCTGCAGTGATTTTGGAGCCCCCTCAAAAAAAGGTCTGACAGTTTCCCCATCTATTTCCCATGAAGTGATGGAACCAGATGCCATGATCTTCGTTTTCTGAATGTTGAGCTTTAAGCCAACTTTTTCACTCTCCTCTTTCACTTTCATCAAGAGGCTTTTTAGTTTCTCTTCACTTTCTGCCATGAGGGTGGTGTCATCTGCATATCTGAGGTTATTGATATATCTCCCGGCAATCTTGATTCCAGCTTGTGCTTCTTCCAGCCCAGCGTTTCTCATGATGTACTCTGCACAGAAGTTAAATAAGCAGGGTAACAATATACAGCCTTGACGTACTCCATTTCCACTGGAGAAGAGAATGGCAAACCACTTCAGTATTCTTGCCTTAAGAACCCCATGAACAGTATGAAAAGGCAAAATGATAGGATACTGAAAGAGGAACTCCCCAGGTCAGTAGGTGCCCAATATGCTACTGGAGACCAGTGGAGAAATAACTCCAGAAAGAAGGAAGGGATGGAGCCAAAGCAAAAACAATACCAGATTGTAGATGTGACTGGTGATAGAAGCAAGATCCGATGCTGTAAAGAGCAATATTGCATAGGTACCTGGAATGTCAGGTCCATGAGTCAAGGCAAATCGGAAATGGTCAAACAAGAGATGGCAAGGGTGAACATCGACATTCTAGGAATCAGCAAACTAAAATGGACTGGAATGGGTGAATTTAACTCAGATGGCCATTATATCTACTACTGTGGGCAGGAATCCCTCAGAAGAAATGGAGTAGCCATCATGGTAAACAAAAGTCTGAAATGCAGAACTTGGATGCAATCTCAAAAACGACAGAATGATCTCTGTTCGTTTCCAAGGCAAACCATTCAATATCACAGTAATCCAAGTCTATGCCCCAACCAGTAACACTGAAGCCGCTGAAGTTTGTGTAGATGGCTGTCTTCAATTCTGCTGGGTCGTAAGGTCAGTCTATGTTAAACTTCGGAGGAACTGCAGATTCTTTTTCACAGCACCATTTTCCATTCCCACCACACCAGGGTGTAGGACTCTGGTTTTTCCACGCCCTCCTTGACGCTTGTCAGCATCTGTCTCTTTTATCAGAGCCGTCCTGAGGGTATGCCATGGCACCTCATTGTGGTTAGGGAAGGCTGTGGACTCCTGACTGAGGGGTAGTCCTCTTCTCCCAAAAAGAACAACTCTGGGGATGATCAGAGCCTCCTGAAGTCTGCTCCACCTACTCTCCCTCAAGTTCCACACCCTCCTCTCCGAGAGTGATCACAATGTGCCACATACTGTCCTAAGCTCTGCTATTATCCCCATTTTATAGACACAAAAACTGAGGCACAGAAAGAAGTGACTGCCCAAGCTGGTAACTGGTGGAATTGAGATTCAGAGCTAGGAGTCTGGCTCCAGAGACCTGGCTGGCTCTTAACCAGCAGGATCTTCTATCTCCTAAGTCAAAAAAGACTGCTGGGAACAGCCTTGGTTTGAAAACTGAAGGATTGCACCGCTACCAGCAATCACCGCTACCAGAAAGCTCAGCTTCCTTCGAGTCAGCCTAGTGCCCCAGCCCCTGACACAATTCCCGATATAGTAAATGCTCATAGGATGCAGGCAGGCTTCACCCATTTCCCGCTCCCTGCATTCGCTCCTGGAGCTTTGCTCCTACCTCAGACTCCTCCCTGCTGCCCTCCATCGCGGGCAGCAGGGTGCTAAAGGGCCAAGACAGCACCGGCACTCGGCCCCCAACCTGGCTCCAAGGTCAGCACTCCTCCCCTCGCCAGCCTGTCTCTCCAAGGGGATGTCCAGCCTCTCTCCGCCCCTGAAAAGTGGGCTAACAAGAGTACCCACGTCACAGGTTCACAGGTATGGTGAAGACTGTGCTAGCACTGAGTGAGAGCTTAGGGAAGGGCCAACCTCAGGATGAAGGCACAGTAACCATCGGCTCCCACAAGGGAGGCTTCCCTTGCACCAGCCTTGTCTCCGAAGCGTGGGGAGCAGTCTGGCGGGGGGTGGCAGGGCCTCCCAACTGTAGTAGGAGCAGAGGAGAGGGAGATAGACCCTGAACCACCTGGCGGTGGGCCAGCCTTCTTCTCACCGCTCCCCACCCCAAGTCACACTCACAGCCCAGACCAGGGCACCTTGCTGCTCGCAACTCCAGGCAACCCAGCGGTGCAAGGGGGTTGCTGCTCCCCACTTGGCAGTCTGCCCTGAACAACTGATAAGGAACAACTGGGTCAGTGAGGGACCGTGGGCCTTGGGACTTCAGCCACAGAAGATTCTGGCCATGTTCTCTGCGTGGCCATAAAACTCTAAGCAAAGTGCCAGCCCTGACCAGTCTGCTCAAGCCCTCTCATGGGCTTGGGATCCTGCCCTTAGGAGCCCAGGCTGTCCACAGGGCTCATGGGAGAAGAGGGACTAGAGACGGCACGTCCCCCACGAGGGGGCTCCTGCACTCAAGACGCATCGTGGCATTGATGGTCTAGTCTCCCAACAGACATTCTCTGGCTTCGAAGTCAGCTAGACCCAGGTTCGAACTCCTGCTCTGCCACTCCCCAACACGGGCAAATTAACTCACCACTGTCAGATTCAGCCACATTCAACGTAAAAAGTAATTCCATATAAACTGGTGCAGCTACTATGGAAAACAGTATGGAGGTTGCTTAAAAAGCTAAAAGTAGATCAGCAATCCCACCATTGGGCATACAGCCAGAAAAGATATAATTTGAAAAGATACATGCACGCCAATGTTCGTAGCAACATTATTTACAATTGCCAAGACATGGAAGTAATCTAAATGTCCATCAGAAGGTGAGTGGATAGAGAAGATGTGGTCTATATACAATGGCATACTATTTGGTCATTAAAAAGAATGATATAATGCCATTCGCAGCATCACAGGTAGACCTAGAGATTATCATACTGAGTCAGAAAGACATATATCTACGATATCACTTAGATGTAGAATCTAAAATATGACGCAAGTGAACATATTTATGAAACAAAATCAGACTCACAGACATAGAAAACAAACTTATGGTTACCAAAGGGGGATGGGGATTCGGGAGGGATAAATTAGGTGTTCGAGATTAGCAGATAGAAACTACTCTATATAAAATAAACAACAAGGTCCTGCTGTATAAAACAGGAAATTACATTTAATATAATAAACCATAATGGAAAAAAACCAACTCATTTCATCCCTCCTGGCAAGGTCCTCACGGAAACTGATGTTGCTGTGCATCTATCTACCCTGTGCCCTGCCTGTTCTGAGCTCTGTGCATTCGTTCACTTTGCCTTCACCACCACCCTATGAAGTAGACACCGTTAGGATCCCCACTTTATAGAGCAGAAAACAAGACAGAGATGTGTACAGGAGACACATATGCAGGGCGCCTGGAACTGGCCGTGGCATCCAGGCCCGCTCAAAGTATGAATCCTTCCTCTTTGAAAGGATGGGGGCCGGGCTTGGGGCCCCTGAGACCAACAGGACAGCCCTTGTCCCAAGGAGTCCACATACCAAACTGGTCCCCACACAGCCCTCAACACAAACCTCCCGATCCAAGGCATCTAGAGCCAGGGGGCGTGCTGTGGATTCCGCCTGCCCAGGGGAAGGCTCCCCAGTTCCCCATCGGGGTGCGGAATGCTCCAACCACTGTCTGAGGCCCTCTGCAGCCTCTGATTCTACAACCACGGCCAGGGAGACCCAGGGCAGGGAAGGCACTCCGGATCCCTTCAAACCACACACGTTTAAAGCCTCTTAGATTTTCCGATTTTAATCAAGCCTAGCCCCGAGCAACATTCTACAATAAGGAGGGATTTGTTTGGCTTGTTCTGAGCATCATCGTTACCTACTAAAGAAACAAAATCCTTTGCCCCCTCAGTCTCACTTGTGCATTTAAGACCGTTCATGGCCTGTAAAAACCCTTCTCCACCCACTTGTTAGAAATGCCTGCTCACAACCAAGGATGCAAAATATTGGGCCTTCTCCCAGGATCAATGTGCCATAAGGACACACTCCTTTACCTGGGCCCCACCTGCTCACTGTCCTCGGCACTACTTTTAACCCATTGGAACAAATCTGTGGCAGAAATAAAGCAGATATTACCAATCCTATTTTACTGATGGAGAAATCAAGGCACAGAGAGGGGAAGTAACTTGCCCAAGGACACACAGAGTTAGCAGCCGTACACAGAGTTTTTAATTCAGTGGACTCACCATCTTGCACCATTCAATCACATCACTCGAAACCTGGGTGAGCGGGTGGACTATGGTGAAGAAGGGGGAGGCGAAAGGATGAGAAAAGAGGAGCAGGGAAGGGAGAGCTCATTGAGGATGGAGAGAACCAGAGGAGCCTCCTGCTTAATGAGCCATTCCAACTCCAGGAGTGCAGGGCCTCTCCAAGAGGGGGGCTTCAGGGTGGGGATGGAACAGGCCTGACCTGCAGTGGGACAGGTATCAGGTTAGCTCCTGGCTCTGTGGGACCTCGTAGCCCCCAAATCTTGAGCGACTCACTTCCTCCCAAACCCCACCCCCCAGCACTGCCTCATAGTGAGAGATATGACAGTAGCCCAGGGGGAGTGCTGTTAAGTTAGAGGAGAGGGTGCTCTCTGTAACTTTCCACGGGAAGCACAATCACTGTTATCATTATTTTATTTATAGGGTCTGCAGCTTTCCAAGGGCTCTCATAAGCACTGTCTCTTGGGAGGTAGAAGAGGGATTCTCGCCCCCATTCTGCAGATGAGTAAAAGGAGGCCGGGGGAGGGGAATGAGCAGGGGGAGCTTGCACTCACACTCACTCTCTGCACATACCTAACAGCACTGGGCAATGAAGGAAGGAGGCTTTGGCTCCTTGGGGCTTTTCCTAGGTCCCTGCTGCCTCCTGGGAAGATCTAGCAGCTTCTAACTTGGTGTCAGCCCCAGTTCAGAACCTTCATATCTACTGTGGCATCTGACTCCCATAACAACTATTTATCCTACAAGGATACTGAGGCCCAGAGGGAGAAAGTGACCTGCTCAAGATGCCCAGCTGGCCAGTGGCAAGGCCAGGGGGTGAATCCAATCTGGCAGATTTCAGAGCCAGCCTCCCCACAACTGCAGAGATCCCTACCTTGCCCCTTCATCGAGATGAAAATCAGATGTCCAGTCTCCAGGGAGAGGGCAGATGAGGGTCCATAAAGGCTCTTGCACAGAGAGGAAGTCAATGTTTTCAAGAGCAAGCTTTTCTACTGTGGGAAGTGGAGGGGGGCTGGCATGTGTCCTTCTCTCCTCTTTGTCAGTCTCTGCTCCTATAAAGCAGCTAAGCTAGTTAGAGGTCTTAAGAAGAAATTTTAAACATGAAAAATATCCAATCCTACTCTCAGTCATTCTCAGGCCACCTGCCACCAGGTGTCCTGAAAAGGGGGAATAAAAAGTGTGTCTCCTGGCTGTGCTCAGCCCCATAGGTCAGTAGCACCCCACCCCCCACCCGATGCCTTCTGAGGCAGAAGCAGGGAAGAAGCAAGGGAGGGAGGAGGAGAGAGGGAGGGAGATGGGGGTAGGGAAAGCCTTGCATCCCAAGCTGTTTCCACTTTTTATATTTACCCAAATCCTTTAATTGACCTCCATGGAAAGACTCCCGATTAGGCTAATCCTGCCTACCGAGCTTTCCCATTAATGCTCCTGGGAAGTCTCAGGAAGGCCAAGGGAATACCCCACGTGCCAGCACGGGAGTCAGCAGGCGGCCCTGGCTGCCCAGGCTGCCCAGCACAGCCCATCACAGCAGCATCCGGGAAGGCTTTGGAACCTGAAGGCCTGTACTCTGGCTGCAGTTTCCTACTGGCAGTGACCTTGATAAGTCATCCTCGCAGTGCACCTCCACTGATAGCACTGGCTCGTGGACTATGGAGCATGGACAATGATGGTCTTACTGGCCCCGCTTTACAGGGGAAGCAGTCAAGGCTTAGTGACATAGAATGGCAGAGCTAAGACCTGCAAGTGGTCCCTGCAGGCTGCAGCCAACATCCTCAATCCCATGCCTTGTGGATGCCCCTCAGGAAGGCAGTAGCATCAGAGTTGTGAGGTTCAGCTAGACTCTGCAGGAAAGCATTTCTACAAGAAAGCCTGGCACACAGTAGGTGCTCCAAAAAGGAGCACTCTTTCCTTTCCTTCTTCCCCAGTTGGTTGAGAGTAAGAAGGACTTGTCAAGACCTTTTTATTCTGACCCCTAGGTGGGAAATCCCAACACACGGGTCCCACCCTCGCCAAAGGACTGCTACCTTCTGCATTTCCTGCAGCCAGCTGAGGGGCAACTCCACCATCCAGGCCCCATCAGAGACTGCCTCCTCCTCTCTGAACCTGGCCTTTCAAAGGGGCTTTTCATTTATCGGACTTTAATGTCTCACATGATTTAATCGGAAACACGTGCCTTGTAAATATCATCTGTCATGTTCCATTAGGTTCACAGGGAAAAGTACAAGTCAATAAACAAAGGTTGCAGCATAAATCTACCTTGAACACATAATACCTCAAATAAGAAAATCAAAACATATGTGGCCTCTGACCCATGGAGTTTCACAAGCGGGAACTCTGGGAAGAGTCAGGAACATTTCTCAATGTTCGTAATTAATAGGAAGATTGGAGTTGGTCCTGGGCATAATATAAGTGCATGCAGGGCCCTTCAACAAAAGATTCTGCGTCTGCAGCACCTGTTAGATCACAAAGCACCTCCAGTTGGACCAAATACTGGCTATCTCCACTGCAAAAAGACTCTCAGAGACCAAGAAGCTTCTTTTTTTTTTTTTTTTTGAGGAAGGAGCGTTACTCCCCATTTTTCTCATAGGGAAGATACAGGAGAGGATGGTAGGATAAAAACCTTCCCCCTTCTCTTTCAATCTCCTTCCTCCCTGGCACTCTCCCAGTCTGTTTCGAGAGCCCTGAAATGGAGACAGGGAGAGAGGACGAGGCTTGGTGAGTCAAACAGCCTTGGATTTGAGTCCCAGCTGTCACTTAGGGCCAAGTGACTGCTGCCAGCATCTGTGTGACCCTCATCTAATAAGAAAGCAGTTAATTACAATATGTTCTGTCCCAGGGTTCCTGCTATTAAAGATATCGAAATCATGTATTGACTTTTTCCCTCAAAAAGAAACAAGGAAGCATTTGCCATCTTCAAAGATGATGTCCAAGGGATGAAGACAGAGCTCTGAGACCCTTAACACGTGCCCCACTCAGGGCTGGTGCTTCCAGACACACATGTCCGTCCATCCAGCAGTAGACTTCCCTGAAGCTTTGAAAGGAAAGCAAAGGCTCAAAGTAGCCTTGATACAGTAGGAAGACTCAGTTTTCTCATCTGCAAAGTGAGGGCAGCACTTCCTCCCTTACAAGATTGTTACAAAGATTATTACTCGAAATGGTATATTCAAGAATGCCACCATAAAACATGACATAACTATGTCTCCCCTACTAATTAAATGCATAGATCTCAAAGCCATGGTTCAGAAGACTTTATAGCTCACCTCATCCCACCCCTTCATTTTGTGATTCTAGGCCAGCAATTCAGACTGGGCAACACTCTGGCTTTAACCGGCAAATTTAGTAAACTGAATGCTGGCTCCAGGCATTGAATGGTCCCTCATCTGCATATTTCAGCAGGTCCCCCAATACTGTGAATTCCCATGCTGAACCCTGGCTCCCCTTCCCTGGGAGGTCCTTCTCAACTACCCCTCTGACCACCTGGAGTCCCTGCTATACAGGTGCACTCCAGTTTGGAACACAGCCCACACTCACAGAGTCTGGGAGTCTTATCTTTGTCCAGACTTGTCTCACTATCAGCTAGACTAGAAACTCCCCGAGGGAGCCTCGCCCACACCCGGCACACGGAGGCACTTACTGCAATTTATTACTCTTTCACTGTCTGTCTCCTTCACTAGAATGCAAACTCCACAAGGTCCAGGATTGTCTCTCTTGTTCACCACAGTATCCTGAGAGTCTCAGAGAGTATCAGGTACACAGCAGGCATTTAACAACTGTGAAACGTGTAGATTTGTTGAATAAATGAGAGCAGGATCCTTGTCTTGTGCTTCTACGTATTACAGAATATCAGAGTTGGAAAAGCTAATCTGAGTTTAAAAAGCCAATCTGAGTGACTCTACTGACGCGGGGAATTTATCAGGCTAGTTTTCCAGAATCTAATATAGTGCCTCATACATATACACTGTGATCATGCAAATATATTTGTTGATGGTATAAAGGTGAATGAGTTAGTATGCGGTTGGGTGGCTGAGTGGGAAGCAGGATAGTTGGGTAGTTGGTAGCAGTTAGATGGCTTCATGGTGGATCATACAGATGGGTGGATGAGTAGGCAGGTGGGTGGATAGATGGTAAGATGGGTGGACACATGAGTGAGTAAATGGGTGAATGGGTAAACAGACAAGTAGGTGGAAGGGAAAGGAAAGGTGGAAGGAAGACTCACTCAGATTTACTGTCTCATGTGATTCATCTTTAAAGGAAGGTCAAGGAGTTTATGGTCTTCTTTGATGTCAGACAGAAAGCCACGCCCACCTCCAGTGATTCCTCACAGAGGCAAATCTGATTCATCCCATGCCATCTAGTGCAGAGAAAGAGCAGGGCACGTGACAGGGCTTCGTAAATGTCGGCCAATCAGTGACTAGCTGGGTGGATACAAATACTAACGGGTATTCATACAAAGAGGTGGATGTGGGGCTAGGTGGGCAAAAGAACAACGGATATCTGAAAGCCTCACTGTCGGTGGGCAGACACAGAGGCACACAGGGGCACCCACAGATGTACAGAGGATGGAGGGGGAGTACTCGGACAGAAGAACAGAGAGGCTGGACCCTTCTTCCTGAAGCACCAAAGAGCCTTGGGTGCTGGCCCTCTGTGCAGCCAAGACCCACAAATGCCAGGACTATCCACCTCCATGGGGCGCTCTGAATCATACCCAGCCAGAAGGTTTCTGTCTGACCCAACAGTAAAGGAAATAAACAGCCCACAGCTTCCCCGGTGGCACCAGTGGAAAAGAACCCCCCTACCAATGCACGAGACATAAGAGACGGGGGTTCAATCCCTGGGTCAGGAAGATCCCCTGGAGAAGGAAATGGCAACCTACTCCAGTATTCTTGCCTGGGAAATTCCATGGATAGAGGAGCCTGGCAGGCTACAGTCCAGGGGTTGCAAAGAGTCGGACACAACTGAAGTGACAGCCCACACGCACGCACCACCTCGTACATGTGACACGCACAAGCTATGTGTGGTGCAGAGGTTGTGCACTCTCATGAATGTGGAGCCCGGGCAAGGGGTGAGATATGGCGACCCTGGTGAGACCACAGTTCAAGTCCTCTCGCGTGCTTTATCTCATCTTCACAACAAGCCTGAAGGACAGACAGTCTGAGACAAATGAAGAAACCGAAATTCAAAGAGGGGAAGGCACTCGCCCGGGCAGGGTCAGAGAACCGTTTTGCTGACTCCAAGTCCCATGCTCGGTCACTGATACCTACTTTCCAGGCTCTGTCTCACCCCTCCTGGAGACAACACCACCTACTTCACAGGGAGGATGAGAGGTTCAAGACGAGCTCTCCTCTACAAGCAACAGTCACTCTCCCTCCTCTGCCTGCCAGGCTCCTCGAAGAACTCCCTGAGTGGGTTCTGCAGGGTCCCTGTGCCCAGGCGACAACGCTCGGACACAGAGCCTTCATGCTCGTGCAAACGCGGTGCCTCCCCGCAGACCCCCAGCACATGTGGGAAGCTGGTGCCAGGAACCCTCCCACGCATGTGAATGTTCCTAAACAGAGTAATTAGAGCGCTGTTTAGGTAACTTTTACACAGGCCCCCTAATCAGAATCACATGTGGAATGGAGTCGGCGATGGTGGCCGAGCTGGAGGAGGCTGGTCAGTCTCCCCCCGGAACAACCGCCACCCCTTCCGCGTTTCTCTGACTACACACGCCCCCCACCTCCCAGCCCAGGACTGAAACAACCCACACACTTGTAGAAAGCAGGGCCAAGCCACCCACCAGCAAGCAGCTCTGCAGTCACTGCCTGACATACCCAAAACCAGACTCAGAACGGACCTTCGAGAGCCTCTCCTAGAACGTGACTGGTGAGGACGCTAAGAAGGGGCTCGCTCACCCAAGGGCACCCAAAGAGCCCAGGGATCACCACACTGGTGTGATCATCCCCAAACCCAGGTCTGACCAGGTCCTTCCCCTGCTCAAAAGCCTCTGTGACGTCCCATCACCTCTAGGATAAAGTTCACATCTCTCTGCCTGTCCTCCAGGTGGGCAGAGCAGCAGGTCCTGGAATCAGCCGCATATCAGTTCAGAGCCCAGCTCTGTCTCTAAAGCCCCTTGTCGTTAGGCAAAGAACGTTACCTCTCAGAGGCCTAGTTTCCTGTGTGTTAAGTGTAGATCACAATAGGGAAATGAACTATCACTAAGCCAATGGGAAGCTCTTAGCTGTATGCCTGGCCTGTAGCATGACCTTATTAAGCAGTAGTCATTCTTATTATAAGCAAACAAATTCCCAAAAGAGTCTGAGAGCTGTGGAGTCTGAGACACATGATTTCTCATCCCATCTCTCATCTTACTTGCTGTGTGATCTTAAACCAGTCACTTGGTATCTCTGGGCTTCAGTCTCCCCATTCATCTTATAAGAAAACAGGATCTGATGATCCCTAAAATCCTGTGGGTCTGGCAGTTATCAGCAAGTTAGCGAGCATGGCCCCAGCTCCGTCCTCCTCTTTAGTGGACTGTTGAAGGCCCAGCACACCTTGAGTCCATCTTCCATTTATAGTTCCATTCAGGCCATTTTCAGCCAATTTCCTGCAACAGCGAATTCCTCCCCATTGCCCAACACACAGGCTCTCTCCCATCAGACCTTAACACACTCTTGGCTGGTGCAGCGGGTCTTCAGCCTTGGTGCATATGAATCACCCAGAATCTTGTTAGAAAGCAGATGTTGGTTCGGCAGCTCTGGGACGGGACTGAGATTCTGTATGTCTATGAAGCTCCTAGATGCCCACGCTGCTGGTCGGCAAAGCACACCTTGAGAATCAAGCCTTCTCCCTGCTCACCACCTAGTAAAGCAACTCCTCACCCCTCAAAGCCTACTCAAGCAAGCCCTCTGCTGAGATACCTATACCCACAGCAGGATTCATAAAGCCCCAGCAGCAATGCTCATGACAAACGGCTTCCCTATCCATGTCCCCTGGTGTCCAGCACAGAATATCAGGATGTGCACAAAGGGAGAGGCAGGAGAGTCCCCCAGCTTTGTGCATAAGGTCATGGGCAGCAGGGTCGTTCTCAGACGTTCCCACTGGAGCCAGTTTCTAGGCAGTTCAAGTGCAGAGAAGAGCTTCCATGGCCGTGGGCCACCACATGGGTTCTTTTCAGACATAATTTGTCAAAGGAGCACTTTTCAGAAATAGCAGATAGCAGGAGCCTAAATCTGAGTATGGACCCAGGAAGGCAGCACCAGGGAGAAGGAAGGAAAAAGCACAGAGAGTGGGGCAGAGAGAAGCCTGGATAGAAAGACATAGAAGGATGCAGAGAGGAAGAAAAAGGGAAAGTCAGAAATAGAGACACTATAGAGACATCAACAAGTGGAGAAACAGAGATAGAAACAGAAGGAAGAGGCGACCAAGGACAGAGAGAGACAGAGAGCACACGTTTGGAAGCAGGAGAGAAGAGAAAGTGGGGAGAAGGGGATTTTGAAAACCGGGACACGGCCTCTAAGATTATAACTAATTTATCCCCCAAAGACATGAAAGCACAGGTTGTATGACAGCCTCCTCACAAAAGGGCACCTGGTCCCCTGAGGGCCTCAGCCTCTTCATGCTGAGACGGGCTGTGGGGTGTGTGGCTGGATGGGGCAAGTCCTAAGATCTCCCCATTTCCCTCTACCTTCCCCTATCCTCCTCCTCCCACATAAAGGAAGAAAGAAACTGAAACAGCAATTTGAATTTTTTTTTGTTTATAAACAAAGTTCAAAACTAGTAGGAAACTGAGCCAAGCCTAAGAAAACAGAGGCATCACAAGCTCCACAAATTACCAGCAAGTCATTCTTCTCCTCCAAGTCTCAGCTTCTTCAGTGCAAAATCACCAGGATCCTCACAGGAGTGCTGAAGATTAAATGAGCTTTGTAAACATGAACATTCCCTTAGGAGAGCACACTCTAGGTGCTTCATAAACGGTCACTGCATTTGAAATGCAGGATGAGTTAAACAAACGCCCTCTTTCTTAGGTTTGTTTTTTTTTTGTTCAGTCTTTTCCTACCCTGTTTCTCCCCTAAGCCTCACGGGATCCCAGACATGGTTTATCACCCATTTCACAGAAGAGAAAACTAAGGTCTTACATGGCTCAAGACAGTATGGAAATTCAGGTCCACCATGGTCCACCACCTTTTCTACTCTATCAGCTGCAGGCAGCATCAAAACCAAGGCCCACACAAGATGAACGAGAAATGCATTTTTTTTCCTACAAAAAATGGCCATGCCTTTGCAGAAGCTGTGCCAGGCCCCGTGCAGAGATGGGCCCAGAGCTGGATGGAGCATGGTCCTGCAACCGCCCCCTGCCCCCACCCCTCCGGGAGACAGCCATCACAATGTAACCACTGTCCAGATGGACAGGAATGGCAAGAGGGCCACCTGTGCTAAGCCCTGTGAGATCCCTGCTACTGGTGGAGTCTTCATTCTGGAGAGCAAAGGATGACCCTGAACTAGAAAACACTGAGTAATAACAAGTGCTCTGATGAAAACCCAAGAGCAAAATAAAACAAATGCACTGGGTGGTCAGGGAAGGCCTCTCTGGAAGGTGACCCTTAAGCAGACACCTGGGTCCGCTGTGCGAAGATGAGCTAGAAAAGCAAGCCAGGCAGCAAGAACAGGCCATGTAAAGGCCCCAACAAGAGGATAAGTTTACCATGTTCAGGACAGAAAGCTCAGTGTGGCCAGCATGAGCTAAGAGAGGCAGAGCAGATGGAGAGGATGAGGCCAGATGTCACGTCAGCCTCATGAGCCTGGACAGGAGAACAGAATGGAGGGCTTTAAACAGAGAAGTGTGGTGGCATGATTTGCATTTTAACTCCAGCTTGCACTAGACTACAGAGGGAGCCCAGTGAGGGAACTGCTGTATTTCCCAGGAGAGCAGTGCCGGGAGCAGCACAGACAAAGTGGTGGAGAGGCAGGGCTGAGCCCGGAGCCCAGCGACGCTGGAACTTGGGCATTGCTGGCGGAGAGGCTGGCAAGGGCAACGAGAAGGGGCAGCCAGAGACCAGGACTGGTCACTGCAGTGCTGCTGCCGCGCAGGCAGTAAGAGGGCGACGGACACAGAGGTTAGCTGAGGCCACGGGAGCCTTGACACAAGCAGGCTGCAGGCAGAGGAGGCCAGAGACTGGGAGGCGATGAAAGAAAGGCCGTAAACCGAGACAGCTCCTTCTGGAAGTTTCCGCCTCAGCAGAAGCCGAGAAGTAAAGCTGCAGCAAGAAGGAGTGTGAGCTCAAGGAAGCCTGCCTTTAGGCTGGAAGATTCTGGAGCAGTTTGTATATGCTGATGGGAATGAGCTCCAGAGAGGGGAACGTTCACACTGCAGGAGAGGGAGCACAGGAGAGACGTCTTAGAAGAAAAGGAAAGAGAATGGGGTGAGAAGCACAAGGCAAGGATGGTTTGGCTTTGACAACTGCAGGGGCCCCTGTGTGCACACAGCAAGAAGCAGCGGGCAGCCAGACTGTGGAGCAGATATGGATCGGATGGCTCAGTACAGCCATCTCTGCTGGCATGTCAACAGGCAGGCCCAGATGGTCCTGTTTGAAGCAGGCTTGGAGCCTGACACGAGAGCTGCTTGGAAAGGAGGGAGTGTAAGATGGAGTCTAAGCTGGGCAAGGAAGGCAGGGAGCACACAAGGGCAACAGGTAGAGAAAAGGCAATAGAATTAGTAGAAGAGATGGCTTCTGAAGGTCAGATCATTGTCACAAGCACGGGAGCAAAACCCCAAGCTGACAGAATGAACCCAAACAAGGACTAATGGAAATCCACAAACAAAAAATAGGAACACAGAGGATAGAAGAAAAGATGTGTTAGATACTGCATACACCACCAAAGACAAAATACAAGAAAAGGAACCTTTAGAGACCAAGAAAGTGCTTCTGCCAATTAAAAGTAACAATTTTAAAATAAAGTGGGAAAGTCAAGGAAATTCTCAGAAAACTGAACAAAAAGACAAAGAGCTAGAGATGAAAGAAAGATAAGAAAATCGGAGGATCAATACAGAAAGCCAAACATGCAACTAATGGGATTTCCAGGAAAAGAAAAAGATAAACGGTACAGGGGGAAAAATTTCAGGAACTGCTACATAAAAATGTCTAGAACTGAAGACCATGGGTCTCCAGAAACAAAGGACACAGCAAGTACTCACTTCAATTAATGGGAAAAAAAAAACCCACATCAAGGCACACCACTGGAAACTTTCAGAAAAGCAGGGATGAAGAGAGTATCTTGCAAGCCAGAAAACAGACTGGAGATGGGGAAGGGACCTACGTGGTTTCAGGCATCACTATGACATTGGCTGCTCAACAGCAATGATGGGAGCTGAGAGACAGTGGGACGGTATCATAGAAATTCTTAACAGGATCGGCTCTGAGATGGCCCAAGTTCAAATCTCAGCCCGGCCACTTACGAGCTGTGTGACCATGGTCAATTACTTAACCTCCCTGGGTCTCAGTTTCCTCGTCTGTAAAACAGGCATAACATTCAACAAGTTGTTGTGAGTATAAGTTAACTGATGTAATGCACTGAGAACTATGCCGGGCACATGGTAATAAGCATTAAAAGGTTAGTTATTATTACTAAAGTTCCCCAGCCAAACTATTAATCAGGAACAAGACACTTCTCTGACAAATACCCTTACTTACCTTTCTCACAAAGTGGCTGGAGGAGGGACTCCAACAAATTATGGGGCTCAACTAAGAAAAAAGGAAATACAGTGACAAGGACATTTGACCTTCTTTTGGGTGCTCAGCATCTGAACAGTTTTCTTCTACTGGGAAAATCACTCCCTTTATAAAAAAAGAACCCCACTTCAGCCCAACACACACACACACACACTGAAAGTGTCAGATCTCTCACAGCTCTTGTCTTTGCTGTGTCACACTATCATGACCACACTGGAAAACAGCAGTTCCCCTAGCTCCCTTCCCTGCTTTTTCTCCAAAGTATGGACCATCATTTGGTAAACATGATATCTGACTGTTGATTTGATCACTGTATTTTCCCCCTCTGAAATGAAAGTGCAGAGCTTTTTGCCTGTGTTCCCAGCATCTAGAGGGGTGCCGAGCACGTGCTCAATGAAAACGTGCCGAGTGCAAAGATGTGCCTCCCCAGCCACCCTTGCAGCTGAGGCATAGGCACGCGAGCCTTGGCCACATCCGTGGCCCATCCACCTCCGTGGCCCATCCGAAATACCCACCTAGGAGGACAGCTCAAATCTACCTGCACTGGCAAAAACAGGGTTCAGTGAGGGCCAGTGACCAAGGACAGTGGCTCAGCGGCCAAAGTCTGCCACTGCTTTCACTGCAAGCCCTGTGGCAGAATCTGGGGTAAGGTTCTGGCTCATCAGGTGGTAAAGAATCTGCCTGCAATGCAGAAGACTCAGCTCCATTCCCTGGGTTGGGAAGATCCCCGGGAAGAGGAAAGGGCAACTCACTCCAGTATTCTTGCCTAGAGAATCCCATGGACAGAGGAGCCTGGTGGGCTACGGTCCATGGGGTCCCAAAGAGTGGGACACGACTGGGCTACTAACACACTTCTTGGCTATGTAGCTTCCAAACCATAATTAGAAATTCTGAGAGTCACCCAGCATCCTTTTAATAAAGTCTCTTTCCTGCTTAAATCAGCCAGAGAATGTGATATGTGCGTGGGGCAGGAATCAGGGATTCCTACGGCATCAGTGGGAACCGCAGGAGGTCAGCAGTTACAAGAGAAATGCTCCCCACCTCTTTCAGGTACAGTAGAAATGGCACTAAGATAACCTCGAGCATTTGAGCATTCAGGAAAGTATGACTGACAGGTGTCTGACAAAACTGATGGAACATTTAGGAGAAAATGACAATAGATAGATACATACAAAACTAAGCAAACTTTTTAAACAATTAAAAAAAAAAAGATTTCCCTATTTAACCCCAGGAAAACAAAACGTTATACCACAAAGAAAAAGTTTCCACGGTGCATGAAAAAGTGGACTTCAGATGGCACTACAGAAACAATACTACCTTCATGCCACCCCATCCCCTCTGGCCCTTTTAAAACCCAATCAGCAGGGGACCTCCCTGGTGGTCCAGTGTCTAAGACTTCATCTTCCAATGCAGGGGGTACAGGTTTGATCCCTGGTCAAGGAGCTAAGATCATACATGCCTCATAGCCAGAAAAACAAAACATAACACAGAGACAGTATTGTAACAAATTCAATAAAGACTTTAAAAATAGTCTACATTTTAAAAAAAATTAGAAAAAAACAAAAAACAATCTCCAGACCTGTTTGTTCCTCATCCCCACTCCCCAATCCTGTGAAGTCTCTAGAAGTTCCCTTAACTCTTTGGATCATTCTTAGATCATAAAACATTTTCCAGACACTTTTAGTCCCGAGAACAGTCTCAGCTTAGTAATTAAGATGTCCCGTCCAGATTAATAATCTAAACCCTGAACTTCTTCATTTACAGCCAAGCTCCTCCCCTCGCCTCGCTTGGGCCTGTCTCGGCTAGGGGCCCTGAGCAAGGTAGAGGGGCAATAAGGTAGCCTTCCTTTGTCTACTGGAATGGCAGGAAGGGGCTCGATTGCCAGGTACCAAAAGAGCTCTCTGGACATAGGTGTTCAGTGCCCACGTCCACGGGTTAGCGGGAGAGCACTCCCCTGTTCCCATGGAACACCGCCAGTCTCATCTCTGCCTGGCAAGAAGCCCTCTCGGGCAGGGTGGGTCAGTCTGAAAAGGACCCCTGGAACACAACCCTCTACCCATCACAAGAACAGTGCAGCCTCCCCCTTCACTCTGCTACTAGGCAGGGCCTCCAACCACAGCTTTCATCTCCCAACACCTTCAGGGACGGAGAAGCACGTTGGTCCTCTGAGTGGGCCTCTCAGAGCCCTTCCTATTTAAGTTGTATGAGGAGAAACTAACCCCCTCCCTGTCCACTTCTCCAAGAAAATGTGCTTTCACATCTCAACCCTTTGACAGCCTCAAAGTGGGTACCAGGGAAGAATCTCCAAACCAGAGTTAAGTTTAGGTACCTGAAGTCCTGCTCCAGAAGGTAGAAGTAGGCATTGATAAGACTACTCTAGACAGCAGTATTATCAGTACTTACTGTCTTGGGGCTCAGCCAAAACCAAGGGAGCAAAATCCCCACAGTGCCCTCCAGCTCGCCACAGTGCCAGCTGTGCACAGGCTGCCCGACTGCAACCAGACACGCTGCAACCAGAGTGGGTGGGAGGACAGAGCCAGCGCAAACGGGATGAGAACTGAGTGGAGTGGTTCAAGAGAACCAAGTCCTCAGCCACCACACAGGAAGCCAGCAGACAGTGAGCCTAGGCTACCATCAGAAATCCACAAACAATAAAGGCTGGAGTCAGCGTGGAGAGAAGGGAACCCTTCCACACTGATGGTACAGCCACTGTGGAGAACAGCATGGAAGTTCTTTAAGAAACTAAAAATAGAGCTAACTTATGACCCTGCAATCCCACTCCTGGATATATATTCAGAGAAAAACATGATCCAAAAAGATACATGCACCCCAATGTTCACTGCAGCACTGTTACAACAGCTAAGACATGTTGTTTTTGTTGTTCAGTTGCTAAGCCACGGACTCTTCGACTCCGTGGATTGCAGCACACCAGTTTCCTCTGTCCTTCATGATCTCCTGGAGTTTGTTCAAACTCATGTCCATTGAATTGGTGATGCTATCTAACTATCTCAGCCTCTGCTGCCCTCTTCTCCTATTGCCCTCAACCTTTCCCAGCATCAGGGTCTTTCCAGTGAATCAGCTCTTCACACGAGGCAGCCAAAGTATTGGAGATTCAGCTTCAGCATGAGCCCTTCCAATGAATATTCAGGGCTGATTTCTTTTGGGACTGACCGGTTTGATCTCCTTGCAGTCCAAGGGACTCTCAAAAGTCTTCTCCAGCACCACAATTTGAAAGAATCAGTTCTTCAGCACTCACCCTTCTTTATGGTCCAGCTCTCACATCGTACAGAACCAACCTAAGTGTCCATTGACAGAGGAATGAATAAAGAAGGTGTGATACATATATACAAAGGAACAGTACTCGGTCATTAACAAGAATGAAATAACGCCACTTGCAGCACCATGGATGGGCCTAGAGATTCTCATACTGAGTGAAGTAAGTCAGACCGAGAAGCAGAAATAGCATATGACATCCTTCATATGTGGAATCTAAAAAGAAATGATACAAATGAACTTACTTACAAAACAGAAAGAAATTCACAGACTTGAAGAACAAAGGTATGGTTGGTGGGGGAGGGGAGGGACACCATAAAGGATAGTTGGGGAATTTGGGGATGGACATGTACACACTGCTATGTTTAAAATGGATAGACCAAGGACCTCCACAGAGCACATGGAACTCTGCTCAATGGTATGTGGCAGCTTGGATGGGAGGGGAGTTCAGGGGAGAAAGGATATTTTTCTATGTGTGGCTAAGTCCTTTCACCGTTCATCTGAAACTATCACAACATTGTTAATTGGCTACCCCCAATACAAAAAAACTCCAGTACTTTGGCCACCTCATGCAAAGAGTTGACTCATTGGAAAAGACTCTGATGCTGGGAGGGATTGGGGCCGGGAGGAGAAGGGGACGACAGAGGATGAGATGGCTGGATGGCATCACTGACTCAATGGACCTGAGTCTGAGTGAACTCCGGGAGTTGGGGATGGACAGGGAGGCCTGGTGTGCTGCGATTCATGGGGTCGCAAAGAGTCGGACACGACTGAGCGACTGAGCTGAACTGAACTGAATACAAAAAAAAACTAGGAGGAAAAAAATAGTGAAGTTGGTGAGCCTCCAATTTGAGCCAAAGTGGAGTCTGAATTTAGTGGGAATATCATTACAGTGAAAGAAAAAAAAAAGGAAAGAAATAGCAGCCTAAGTCTCACTTAAAGGCTAAACAGAGCACACCAGTTAAGGCCTCACCTCTCACTGTCATGTAACCCTGAACAAATCACTCCCTCCTCCGGATCTGTTTCTTCATCTGCAAGTCCGGTAACAGCAGTAACTCTTTCACAGGGTTGTTGGGAGAATCAAAGGAATAATACTTGTAATGCGCTCAGAGCGTCACTGGACCATGGTAATAAGCACCATGTTTAGCTATTATTGTTTTTATTTTTGCAACCGAGACAAATGGAAGAAAATACTAGAAAATGAAAACTAAGTAAGCTGAAGTCAGGGCCCCCATGGTGCAAGCTCAGGGAGCACTGTCCATGTAGATGGGGGTGAGTGGTGCCCCCTGGAGGTGGCCATCCCCACAGCTCTGGAAGAAGGCAGCTGCCTTTTGGCAATGCAATGAGGAAGGCAAGGGACTGACTCCCTGTGGAGTCTGAGAGTATTAGATGGTTTAAAAACTATGTTACTATTATTTTGCTGAAAATAAAAATTCATTTTCAGGATGTTAATAAAACAAGCTCCCCAAAACAGTAATAAGAAAAGCAATGAAGGAAATAAAGGAAAATCTTGGAATTAGGACTATATAAAATTTTTAAATTTTTGTTTCAAAATTATCATTAGAAAAACTTGCCTAAACAGCAGGCTCATAAAAATATTAGCAAAAATACGAAGAATTGAGCTAATTTATTGAGCACTTTAAAATATGTAAGGTTTTAAATTTTACATATAAAATATTTAGACCCCAACATAGTTGCAACAACTTGCAAAAGAGGAGCTATGGACTGTAAATCAATACACAGTATATATTCCACTACACCAACAATCAAATAAATGTAAATAAAACTATAACCAGATGTCACTTCCACCTTCCAATTTGGAGATTACTTCCAAAACAATGGTGAAGATAAAGGGAAGTAAGTTCTCTAAGACACTGCAGTTGTGAAAATTCATGCACCTTCAAAAAAGCTATTTGGTAATATGTAGGTCAAATATTACTAGCCTTTGACCCAGTCATTTTCAATTTGGGAATCTATCCTAAGAAAACAATCAGAGATGTAAATGAAGATTAAAGCATAAAAATAGTAACTGCAGCATTATCTATACTAAGGGAAAAGGTGAAAAATTCTAAGCATCACGCACATGCAAGTAATATATATATATATATATATGTATTTGTTTGTACCCACATCAACTATCTCTGAGAGGCTAAATAAAAATGGGGGAGGGTAGGGGGTATTACTAGTTGTTTCCAGCAAAGGGAACTGGGGGGTGGGGGGAAAAGAGGAAGGTTTTTCCTAAGAACCCTTTTTGGGTCTTCTGAGTTTTAAACTATTTTCATGTTCTGCCAATTAAAACTGTAATAAAATACAATACACTTTTGAATGTTTACAAAGAATTTTAACAGCATGGGAAAGTTTTATTATGTTACTAATAGAATGTTAAGTTTAAAAATAAGTACATAAGGCTTTATATTCAGAATGATACCAATGATAATAAAAATATTAATATAGAGATAAGTATAGAAAAAAGACTGAAAAGAAATATACTAAAACATAAATGGTGATCACCACCCAGGGTGGGATTATTTTCATCTTTAAATGTTTTTAGGGACCTCCCCGGTAGTCCAGTGGTTAAGACTTCATGCTTCCAATACAGGGGGTGCAGGCTTGATCCCTGGTCCGGGAGCTAAGATCCTACATGCCTCCCAGCCAAAAATAACAAAACATAAAAGGGAAGCAATATTTTACCAAATTCAATAAAGATTTTTAAATGGTCCATATAAAAAAAAATCTTAAAAAAATTAAATAATGTTTTTTATGGTGGTCCAGTGGTAAGGAATCTACCTGCCAATGCAGGAGACACAGCAGACTGGGGTTCAATCCCTGGGTGGGGGGAGATCCCCCGATGGAGGCAACAGCAACCCACTCCAGTATTCAGAGGAGCCTGGCAAGCTACAGTCCATGGGATCATAAAGAGTCGGATCCAACTGAGAGACTGAGCATGTATGCACACATCTTATTATTTCCAAATTTTCTACAATAAGTATATACTTCTGACGTGAGAAAAATAAAAATTATTAAATTACCTTTAAAAGGTATCTTTAAAGCTATATCTGTAGCTTTACCACTTCAGCCACTTCCCAAAGAAGGATGAGGAGTAAGATCAAGTAATTGGCTGGAAGTCAATGAGAGCTGGACTGTTAAAAAAAAAAAAAAAAAGGTGGTGGATGCCAAAGAATTGATGCTGTAGAACTGTGGTGCTGGAGAATACTCCTGAGAGTCCCTTGGACAGCAAGGTCAAACCAGTCAATCTTAAGGGAAATCAATCCTGAACACTCATTGGGAGGACTGATGCTGAAGCTGAAACTCCAGTATTTTGGTCATCTGATGCAAACAGCTGACTCACTGAAAAAATCCCTGATGCTGGGAAAGATTGAGCGCAGAAGCAGAAGGGACCAGTCATCAGAGGATGAGATGGCTAGATGGCATCACTGATGCAATGGACATGAAATTGGGCAAACTTCAGGAGATGGTGAGAGACAGAAAGGCCTAGGGTGCTGCAGTCCATGGGGTTGAAAAGAGTCAGACACGACTGGGCTACTGAACAACAACAACAGGAGTGATTCCTATCTAAACATCTATGCAAGATGCCATCAGGGGGCCATGTGCATGATTCCAGCTTCAGAGGTGTACTTGCATGAACCATCTGCCCTCTCTGGACTGCTTCCTGGGGAATCAGCAAAACACACCCACTACAGCTGGGCCATTGCTACTTTTCCAGGAAGGCTGCTCTGACCTCTCTCTTGTCAGTGCTAGCCTGTGAGCTCTCTGAGAGGCAGCAGACCCTAGGATTCACATCTGCACCCTCAGTAGGAGCCAGGCCTGGTAACCAACATGCTGGCCCTACCTCCAAGCTGTTATGTTCATCTGCCTGCCCTCTTGACTGGATGCTCCCAAAGCTGATGCCGAGCTTGGGTTATACCCACTTCTCCAGAGTCTAACAGAGAACCTAGCATATGACAGGGTTCTAGGAAATGTTTGCTGAACAAATGAATAAATTAAAGAAAGATACTCTAGACTAGCACTGTCCAACCGAACTTTCTCTGGTGATGGAAATGTTCTATATTTGCTGTCCAATATGGTAGCCACTGGGCTTCCCAGATGGCAATAGTGGTAAAGAACCTGCTTGCCAATGCAGGAGACACAAGAGATGAGGGTTTGACTCCTGGGTGGGGAAGATCCCCTGGAGGAGGGCAGGCAACCCATCCTAGTATTCCTGCCTGGAGAAGTCCATGGACAGAGGAGCCTGGTGGGCTACCGTGCATGGGGTCACAAAGAGTCAGACAGGACTGAATGACTAAGCGTGCAACACGCACACGTGGTGACCACTGGCCACATGGGCAGTGAAAGCCACTGAGCACTGAAATGTCGCCAGTCGTCTCTTTTATTTAATTGTAAATTAATTTAAATAGCCATAAATTCTTCCATAAGAATGCTTACATACAGGATAATTGTAAGATTACAGAGATGATCCATTTTAAAAAAGAGAGATGACCCAACGTCGTGTAGCACTCAAAAGATGATCACGGCAGGATACTGAAAATGAGGAGAGGGAAGAAAAGGGAGGTCCCCAGCCGCCCCCAAGCCTGTACCTACCTGGCCGATATCACACAATGGGAACCTACTCGTCTCCATAGCTGCCTGGCCAACAGCTCTGCTGTATTCTGGGTACAAAGCAGCCAAAATCATTGAGAGAATAAAAGACTGGGATGAATGAGAAGGGAAGGGTGTGGGTCTGGGAGAGGAGAGACTCTGAAGGGGTTGCAAAAGGTAAACTCTGGCCTTTTTTATCACCAGAGATAAGGAGAGAGGGTATTCCCTCCAAGACAAAAGCTTATGCAAGCAGGGACTAGCAACAGGTACAGGAAAAGAGCTAGCAAAGGCGTCCCCAACCCCAGGACTGGGTAACCCGTGTGACTCCACCACCAGTGTCCAGAGCAGAAGGCTGCTCTGCACACCCATGTTCCCGCCCGTCCTCAGATTCTAGGCTTGCAAGGGGAGCTAGCTAGCAAATATTTCCATCTTATAAGCTGGCAAACCAAGGTTCTGTGAGATCATCTGAGGTCACAGGTCTCAGACTGTCTGGAGCTCAGAAGTCTGCTGAGGACAGTGAGCCAGCTGATGAGTTGGTGAAGTCACACAGATGAGGACTGGAGACCTGGCCAGGCTGGGAGGGAAGCTGAACACACTGTCGTCTTGCCCTGCTGACTTCGAGCTCAGTGCAGGTAAGGGCTCTGTGTGTTAGACCACGATGGTGTCCCAGGGCCCAATCAATACCTGGGACATAGTAGCCATTCAATATACTGATGAACAGACAAAGCAACAACCAAACCCGGATTACAGCCCATCTGTTTTCAGGATACTTTCCCACACGTGTGGGTGCTCAGTCGTATCCGACTCCTTGTGACCCCATGGACTGTAGCCCACCAGGCTCCTTTGTCCATGGGATTCTCCAAGCAAGAATACTGGGGTGGGTTGCCATGCCCTCCTCCAGGGGATCTTCCAGACCCAGGGATCAGACCCACATCTCCTCCGTCTCCTGCACTGGCAGGCAGATTCTTTGCCATCAAGCCACCTGGATAAAGCCAATACTTCATTCCCTGGGCTCCTGACAATTGGCCAGGCAGAGATCACTGTCCAAGGCTCAGACATACAGAGCCACTCTGGGTTGCTGTCCTGAAAATCTGCTTGGGGAATTGCCCAGGAAGCCACATGTTGACTGCAGAAGGACAGATTAATTCCTCTGGGGACCTGCATTCATTCTTTTCTCTCGTCCACACTCCTCCAGCAAGTCGGAGATACAGTTATTACAGACCCTGCTCCACAGAGCTCACAGTCTCGTTGGGGAGGAAGCATCCATGAAAGCTGACTATTCAATGGGAGAAAAGTGACAAAGGGCAGCAGAAGATGAAGGAGAGAAACAGTAATTCTGGCTGGAGGAGGCAGTTTCTCAACCATGAAGAATGGGGAAGATTGGACCCAAGGCATTCGAGTTTAGAGGACCTGGGGGAAGGTCCAGAGAGGAGGCAAGGTGTGAGAAAGGACGGGGTCTTGGAGTCAGGCCTGCAGCTACCATCCAACAGCTCCAGAATTTTGGGCAGGTCATTCAGCCTTAGTTTTTCTCATCTGTAAAATGGGGGTGATGATACCTCACAAGGAGTAAGTGGCTTCACAGAATATCTGCTCAAGCAGGGCCCAACAAATTGAAGCTTCCCCAGGGCTGAAGAGCCCCACTGGCGTGGCGATGTGGGAGAAGAAAAGGAGCACCATCTTAAGGATAGGAGGTAGAAGCAAGGGAATTCAGCTGGATATTAGAGTTTTGAAGGCAACTCCCAACCCAACTAACCAGGGACAAGGGGAGGGAGGTCTGTACCTCCTGACCCACCCCAGAAATACCCACTCCTGCCAGACACCAGAGCCACTGCAGCTTGAATGAATGTCCTGGACTGACCCCAGGGCCGGGACTTGTCAGATAATTGTGCTGATACAGCCCACCCCCACCTGGGCAAGGGAGGTGGACAGCTCCTAACCTTCCTCCAACCCTAAGTGAAGTCAAGATCCCAGCCAGTCACATCTGTGAACTCCAGCACTGAGATTAGGACCTCAGTCTCTGAAACCCTGAAGTCCTTGTTCTTTAATTTTTCCAAATAAATAAAGAAAGAACAAAATCAGGACTTCCTTGGCAGTTCAGTGGCTAGGCTAACACTCCAAGCTCCCAACACAGGGGGCCTGCTTTCAATCCCTGGTCAGGGGACTAGATCCTGCAACTAAGACCCAGCACAGCCAAATAAGTAAATGAATAAACTATTTGAAAAAAGAAAGAAAGAAAGAACAAAACACCAAAATAAGGGGGTGGGGTACTGAGACATAGAGAAACACCATCAGACCAAGTCAGGCTTGGGGACCTAGCCCAGCTCTGCCACTCAGTAAGAGCAGTAATAACAGCTCACCTTTGTCACATACCTACTCTGTGCCAGCCCCTGAGCTAGGTGCTCTACAGACTCATCACTTAATCCTCACCTTAGTCCCCTCATCAACTCTATGAGACAGACTTTATCTCCATTTTACAAATGAAGAAAACGGGGGCTCAGAGTCCAGTGAATTTGCCCAAGGTCCAGCAAATGGTATAGTTGAGGTCTGAACTCAGTTCTGACTCCAAAAGCCATGTGACCACCTTTGCGCAAGTCATGTGACTTCTCTGAACCTTAGTCTTCCCATCTGTTCATAGGGGGGTGGAATGAATAATAACAATTTGGGCAGAGCTCTACAATTTACAAGCTCAAACCACAACAGTACCCAGAGAGGAGCCAGGAAGCCAACACAATCCCTGGGGTCCATCTAAGCCTGTCCTGGAGTGGGGATGAGGGTGTATACAGCCATCTCCACCCCAGCAGGGCAACTGAGAGCTGGCTCCTGGTTCTCATTTCCAAGGTTCTTCTTCATCTTAGAGAAAACTGAGTCAGATGTGTTGCAACCACCAATAACTGGTCTTTAAACCACAGGATGAGACACTCTTGAAAGCACCTGGGACTCTGCCTAGAAGGGAGGGCAGGTGTGTGGCAGAGAGTGCCTACAATCCAGGCCAGTGACTCCAGGACAGCATTGGCCCCTCACTCTTCCACCTGGCACCACTCTGCCTGGCCACAGCCTAGAAGGGTCTGTGATTATGGAAGCCAACTCCTCCCAGAAAGGAGAGGAAAGGGAGGCCCAAACAGAGAAGACTCGCCCAATGAATGTGACCCAGAAGAGCGGGGCAGACCTCACGGTGAAAAGTACCAAGACAGCGTGGAAAGAAAACAGGGCTGTGAGTACTCCTTGCACACCTACTGAAGTCTCGCGTGTGCTGAGAGCTTACTATATGTTCAATCTTGCAGGAGAAACAAAGACACCAAACTTCTCCTTTCCCGATGACAAGCTCCTTGAGGGCCAAGACTGGGCTGGACTCCATTCCCAAACTTCCTTGACACCCACTTTGATCCAGGCCCTGTGCTAGGCACAGGCGTGCAGGAATAATGAGACTCTGCCCTGCCCTCAAGGACACAGTAAGTAAATGGAAATTGCCACAGGACATGTCCTGTGCTACAGACGAAAGAAGAAGGGTTGTGGGTGCCAGAGGCCTAGCATCACCAGGCTGCGGGAGAACAGGAAGGCTTCCAGAAAGAGGCGGCATCTGAGCTGGGTCTTAAGATTAAGTAGGAGTCAGACCGGTGGAAGGAAGGGAAGGAAGGCCCTTCCAGGAGATTCGGTTTATCAGACGTTTGCATAACAGCAATAACAATAATAATTCCAACATTAATTGAGCATCTGACCATGTGCCAGTCTCTGTATTTAAGCACTTATACATATACAAGTATTAACTCATTTCATCCACATAAAAATCTTTTGAGACCATTACAACTACTATTCCCATTTTACAGATAAAAGAGCTTAATAACTTGCCCAAGATCCCTAAGTTGGTACCTAGAACCAGAGTTCAAATCTAGTGGTCTGGTTCCACATTACAGCCCCAACCAGCACCCTATATCCTTCTCAGATACGTATTTTGCGAGACAAGGTGCTAGACATAAGGCTACAAGGATAGATATTTGAATATTAACTATTTATATTCTAAAAATGATTTAAAGAGGCACACAAATGAATAAAAATAAGCTCACAGTGCTTAAGGACGGAAGGACACATAAAGAGAAAATTCCAGGTTCAAAAAATTCATCAGGAAAAGTCTGATGCTGCTGAAGGACAAGCAAATAAGACATTAGGAAGAGATGGTAAACTTTCCTGGTGGTCTGGTGGTTAAGAATCCACCTTCCAATGAAGGGGATGCAAGTTCAATACCTGGTCAGGGAACTGAGGTCCCACAAACCTCAGAGCAACCAAGCGTGAGTATTACAACTACTGAGCTCACAGACCACAACTAGAGAGTCTGAGCACCACAACAAAAGATTCCACTGATGCAATGAAGCAACAAAGACCTGATGCAGCCAAATGAATTAATTTAAAAATAAATAAATTCATTTCCTTTAAAAAAAAAAAAAGGAAGAGATGGAACTAGATTGGCCGGAAGGCTTTGAACACCAGACCAAGGTGCTCAGATTTTTCCCTCAGTCAACTAGCTGCTAATCTACAAGCCATGGAGAAGGCAATGGCACCCCATTCCAGTACTCTTGCCTGGAAAATTCCATGGACTGAGGAGCCTGCTAGTCTACAGTCCATGGGGTCGCAAAGAGTCAGACACGACTGAGCGACTTTACTTACTTACTTAATCTACAAGCCAAGATATGATTTCAGGGGAGAGCTTGAAAGCATGTGCCAAAGACTATCTCTAGAACAAACCGATATCACTACAGATATGTGAGTGGTTGATAAAATATAAATCTCTTTAAAATAGCCCTTAAAACTAGTAACCTCCAGGTATCTTTTCCACCAGTAGATAAAAAATATAACAGCTATCATAGGGGATGGATTTTTGTCCTTATGTTTAGAAAACTTGGGATACCCTGCTGTCAGGGATGGGAAGTAACAAGAAGGCTTTAAGCAAGGAACTCTTTGGGGATTGAAGGTCTGGGAATTTTGCCCTCCACCCACGCCTATACCTCCACCTCTCCAGGCTAGAAATCAACCATCTGAAGTCCCAAAGATGAGCTGAGCCCAGCCAAAAGCCCCAGTGCAGAGACATTCTCACAAAGAGAGCTACGTAAGTACAAATGACTGTTTGATCAATCATTTGGCCTCAGCGTGGGATTTGGTTAGAATTAAAGCCATCTGGTTGGGAGGGGGAGGAGACAAGCAGGCGGGAAAATGACCCACCCCCTCCCCCAAAAAAGCATTGTTAAAATATAACGGGGAAAAAACAGTAAAGTCTCTGCTGTTATTTCAGCCTAAGCCACTTAATCCTTCAGCACATAAAGCAACTTATTTTATGACCTTTTCCCTTTAAAAAGTAAATCAGAAGACGCTGCCTTGAATTCAGATATCTCTGAAACACACTACTCATCCCTCCCAGTGAAATATCCTGTTTCATAAACCTTCTTCGAGATACTTGAAACTGCAGATCACTAAATGCCTAGCTTTAGGCATCTGACATTCCAGAGAATTAATATTTAAACTTATTATAGGAAAAAAGAATTGAGTTTGGTTGAAGCATGAAATATTTAATAGTGTCTCCAAATTAGAAACCCTATTTTGTTTCGCGTTGGAAATGCCAACGTTATTACCTGGGCTTTGCACTCAAATAAGATAAAATGCACGGGCGGTCTTGAGATTAAACACACAATTATGGCCGTTTTCTCCAGAGAGAAGGGGAGCGAGACAGGTTTGGGGAGTGGAAGCGATTGGGTTTCATTTTTACGATACACTTAAAATTATATTATCATTCTCTGCCTGGAGGGTTGGACTTGAGAAGGTTGAAGCTACTTAACCACTGAAAACTGTGTCAAGACCGGTGAATCCACAGAGCCCTATTCACAGGCTGATGAAGCCGTCTATGTCTTGGAACGGGCCCGCTGCTGGGCAAAACCCCGGGAACTTTCTCTACTCGCTAGGACAAAAGTATTAAGTGGTTTGGGATAAAAATTAAGCTTCAATTGACACAGTGGATCCTGGCAGCCTCCGCCGGCACGTGTAATTTATTTACAGGGTTGGAAAGTCGGCAAAATACATCATCAACTCTTATACAAACTTCTATTAGGTATTAAATACCCAAGCCTCAGAGAAGTAATTCATATAGTCCAACAACGTTCCAAAATAAACCCAATCTCCAGCCCTCCGGAGAGCTTAAAACAGCAAATGGGATCTGTGTTTTTAAAGCCGTTTATAATACTCCCTGGTTTCTTGCTAAAGCTTTGCCATCAAACCTGTTACTTAAAAACAAAAGCAACAACATCTAAGAGAGTAATCCGGTTGCTAAAAAGGACATAAATAGGAAGAGGCTGAGCCACAAGGCAACCAGGCCATCCTTGACACCCCTTCCGGCTCTCGCTTTCAGACCCAGGGTCAACATCTAAAGGCAAAGGAGCTTTGGGCAAGCCTAAAGCCTCCTACAGTTTCCACTTCAGAAAAAATGTGACCCCTTGAGAATGTCCACGTTCACATACATTCTCACAAACACAGACACACCCCCTTGCAATGCCACAGACTCAAGCCAGCAGTGGGACCTCTTCCTTCCAGAGAGGGGCATTTGACTCATTCATCATTTGACACAAAAGACCCATTTCCCACAAACTCTAGTTCACTCTGATCCCTGACTTGCTCTCCCCCGCAAGCCTTTCTTCATCCCACCAGGCGTTTAATAAGAAATAATTAGTTAATAGATCTCCAGCCATCATGCCCAGTGAAGCATGCATTCTACACACCAAGTGTAGTGGGATCATGAGGAATTCTCTTCAAACAGAAGTCTTCATTACCAGCAGAAGGGAGATCACAGCCAGGGCCTGGGCAACAGAGCTCCCACTGTATGACAGGCTCAAATGGGGACTCGAACATGCAGTAACCAGTGGGGTGTGAGTATGCTGCTTCTGAGAGGGGTCTGCTTCCAGGGGCCCTCCAGTCTCAGGCTCCTTGCCTGAGGACCCCCATGTCACAACTGGGAACCACTGTTCTTTCCCCATTTCTGCAGCAGAGAGGAGTTGGGAGAGCCCCAGTGGAGGCAGAGTCTCCCCTTAAAGTCACACCTCAGCCTGTGAGCTGAGACTGCAGTCTGCCTGAGGGACTGGTTGTCTGGACCTGCCTATGGCCTTCCACTGTTGTCCCCCAGGGTTCAGAGAAACACGCTAGAGCCACCGCAACTCTTAGCTGCTGCATGGGTTTTAAGAGCTGTAGTTGAGAGCTCTGTGCTCTAGAGTAGCGGTCCCCGACCTTTTTGGCACCAGGGACCTGTCTCGTGGAACGTGATTTTTCCACGGACCAGGAGAAATGCAGGGTGGTTTGGCGATGATTCGAGCACATTGCGCTTATTGTGCACTTTATTTCTATTATTATTACATCAGCTCCACCTCAGATCATCAGGTATTAGATCCCGGAGGTTGAGGACCCCTGCTTCAGGGGGAAAGCACCGGCTTTGCTGTCAGACAGAGCTGGGTTCAAATCCCAGGCTCTACTATCTACTTTCTGTACAGTGAGTCACTGCATATTAAATATGGAGCTCACTGTTTAGACAAATTGCTCAACTTTTCCAAGCCTCATTTCCCTGATCTGTAAATTCAGAATAATGCCTCTTTTCTCATAAGGTTATTGGGCTTTATTAAATGCAATGACAGCTACGAACTGCTTGACCTGGCACAGAGTAGGTGCTCAGTAAAGGTTAGTTGACATCTCTTCCTCTTCTGGTTCCTTCTGTGGTCAGCTTTAGGAGTCAAGAGTTCCAAGAAGAGGTCAAGTCGAGAACCAGACCTTTTTCTGTACTCTATATCCTCCCCAACTGCCCCAGCCAAGTTCACATGGAATCCTGGAGCAACGGAGCAGGAAGGGACTATAGGTCATCCCAACCAAGTGCTTCCCATTTTACAGATGGGGAAACTGAGGCTCAGAGCCAAGGGCTGGGCCCACATGCATTGAGTCTGTACAATGGTGTGTGTGTTTGCTCCAGACAGGGCTAACCATAACCACCAAAAAAATTCAGGCCATACAGGAAATGCATTATTCAGGGAACGGACTGAAGGCTCCTCTCAGTGCATCTGACTCAAATGCTGACTTTAAAAACACAGCTCGTAATGCTAACACAATCCGCCTCGACCCACCGGAAACCTTCTGAAGGAATAACCCTTTAGAGTTAGGGAATGACGGAGAAAAGAAGAAAACAGATGCTTCAAGTGACTTTAAACTAAAAGACCACTGGGCCAGGGTTGTATTTTTTCCACCCCATCCCACCCAAGGCCTCTGTTTTCTTTCAGTTTCTTATAAGGCTGTAGGACACCAAAGCAGCCACAAAACTCCCCCCACCCCGACTCTTTTCTGCTTCCCTTAACTCAGTAACCCAGCTATCAGTCCCGGACTTTGCTTCTAATGCTGAAAGCATTTTTTTTTTTCATTGTAAACTATTAAGTCGGGCAGCGGCTGTTGATAAACAAGAAGTCCGTTTTTAAACTGCTAGAATCATTAGCACAGGGAAGGCGAGCAGTACAAATATTTCAGGAGTTTGCTCTTTTTTCCTGGCCCTAGTATCACAGCTGGGCTTTCTGCATGTTGCAGTTGAATTTTTCAAAGCCCAGGGCAGAATTTGTTTCATTTCTTCTCCCCCTTGAACTGAATGTCTTTGTTTCTTTAAACACAAAAATAAACTACCCCCTACAAGAAGAAACAACACAAGTCTCCAGGTCCAAATTAACTGCAACTAAAATCTGTATTAGGAAAAAAAATTAGCAAACCACACATTCTAATTTAACTTTGAATATAATCATAGATACAAGGTGAAGTTGTTGAAGTACTACCATATCAGCTTCAAAACAGAGAATTCTTTTCTAGGAAAATTGAGAGAAAGAAGGGAAATTATCTTCCCTATGCAAAAGTCCCAGTTAGTGACTGGTCCATTTACAAATAAAGTTGGTATTTATTTGTTTGGTTTTTTTTTCCTATTCCTATCCAAAAAAGGATGGAAAACCCCATTCCAAACTTTAGTTTCTCCCCTTTTCTAGGATGCTTGCCAAACTCCACAAAATAAAACCGAAGAAAATGATAATTATGCAACATTCAGAACAAAGAACATAAGAATATATTTTTTAAATGATTCATTGTGCACTTATGCCTGTAATGGGATTTTAACGCACTGTAAAAATAAGTGTGCTGGCTCACTTAGCTTCTCACGCAACTGTAACGCAGGGAGATGAAGAACTTAAAGATGGGGTGAGTTTTGGTTTTTTCCTGAAGGAGGAGATGTGTGAAGGAAAACCATGGTGTATAAAGAAACATGTTTTTTAATCAGAGGTGGAGCAACACAGCCTATCGATATAATTCCACAGCTAAGACAGTCCTGAGACCTCAGCCCAGCCAAGCACTACAGGTAAACGGGTCAGCAATAAGGAAGCCTAAGGAAGTTACAATCTCAAGGGCTGGTTCCCTTTCCATTTTGCACTCCAGGTCTTAGCAGCTTCTACAGAGCTTGGGAGGCAGAAAGGGAAGAGAAATTCTAGCCACCGAAGATTCTTTGGGAATCTTTGGGAATTGTATTTCCGCTACATGTCTATAAAAGATTTGTCGGATACATAATTCTTATGACTGTAGACGCAACATGTTCCTATCTTATTTGTGTACCCACACACAGACATGTTTCTCTTTGTCTCACTGAGCCTGACATTTGGCCAGCAGGTTTTTCTCCCCCTTATTTGAAACCTCAAGCACTGAAGAAATTTGGATCTGATTATTTCCGGATCACAGGACCAGCACTTTAAAATGGATGAAATGCAAGCAAATTGCCCACTAGAGCCGGAGGGGGTAAATGCTTTCAAAATAACTCATACCTTTCTATTATGGATGTGCTGGCCTCTCCAAAACCTCCCCAGAACATCACAGTGGCTTCTGATTCAAATGAAGAAACTCTACAAGGTAATGCCAACCAAAACCGTCACGTCTCACTCTCCACCTCGTCCCTAGTGCGCCTGCACACAACCTACAACTGCATTCCTTCTTTGTTTTCATTTTTAAAGAAAAAAATACATATACTTTTTCTTTAAGTTACACAATTGACTACTTTGGGAATTTTTAGCCACAGTACGATGGCTGTTTACTAACGTCAGGGTCCACATTGGTCATGATCATCAGCCTTTTTATTTGCTAGGATGTGTCCAGTTTCAGCACACTGTGAAAAGGGTCTAGTGAGTTGTTGAGAATTATTTGGTTTGATCTGAGAGCAGCAATTCTGATCAAACAGAATCATTTGGTAAACTAAGAAGTTTTCTAACGATGGCACAGATACTCGTTACCAAATTCCAAAGATTTGAGACAGAAGAAATACCAACAGCAAAAATAGTTTAAATTCTCTGGGAACGCTTGGGAAGCCGTCATGAACACCAGCTCTCACAACACACACACATAGAAGGCACTAGTTGTGGAATGGGAAGCCTTAGAAACTGCCACTTACTCTCTGTAGCCTTAAGCACATCCTTGAACCTGAATGTCTTCATCTATAAAATGGGAATCACAGTAGTAAGAGCCAGGATCTGCCTGCAGATACAAACTGCAAAGAGCTTTTACATCTGTCCCCTCAGAACAGCCCACAAGGTAGGCAGGGCTCAGCTGGCATGAGGCTGATGAAAGAACGTGTGCAGGACACAGGCTGAAAACTGCACAGAGAGCGAGCTTCACAGAGTCAGCGCCACAAAGCCGACCGCCTCCATAAAGTCCAGATGTTTACCTTCTTTCCTTGTCAGAACTTCCACAAGCAGAGCGTTGGGTGTTTAATAAAAAGAAAGAAAAAGAGCAGCATCTGGTAATTTGGCCTTTTCAGCTGTTTGGAATCTGGATAAACGGGACTCTGCCATAAACAGATCGTGATTCTTATTGTAAATGATGACAGTGTTAGTCCATGACGTTGCACCATCCCCAGTGCCTCCTAACTCCAGATCTGGAAATGCAGAGGACCCTGACATTTACGGATAAGCTGCTGGGTTCGAGAGCTCACGCCCCACCTCACTTTAGGGTCTGTCCGAGAAACAAGACGGCAGAGCATCTGAAACCTGATTCCAAACCAAGCAATACTGTCGTCTCTCCGGTCACCGGGGAAGCACTGGCCGCGGAAGACCTGCCGCTTGGCCCCTCTCAGCTTCCTCTGGCTAGGACACCAGTTAACAGTCATGAGAGTCAACAATTTAAAAAATCAAACCTTTCTCCCTCCTCGCCCTACCTTCTTTGCCTCAAATAGAGCTGACCGTAACGGTGCCCTACACGAATTAATAAATGTGAACCCTTCTTCCTTTTTAGTTTATATTCTTACAACTGTTTCATTTTCCCTTGGGAAGGAAGCATTATTACCTCTCGTGCAAATGAAAAACCAGCAGTTGAGAACGTTAAACACATCACAAGAGCCGTCTCCAAAATAACCAGGCACTGAGGTGGCCCTTTGACACCTTATATCACTAATACTCTCCTCAGTCTTTCTGTCTCACAGTAGATTTACAAATGAGGAAACTAAGGCTCAGAGAAGGAAATAACTTCCCCCAGTCCCACGGATCCTAGGTGGCAGGGTCTTACAATTTCCAGCACGGTCAACAAATATTTTTCAGTTGGTATTCTTGTCTTCTGTTTCCAGTAAGCCTGAGACTTGGAGCTAGACACCAAATATTCAAAGGGTTATGAGGTCTAGGGAATATCTGGGTGGGAACAGGGGCAGCAAGCAGGTTTCTTTTATGGCCTCTTTGAGAAGGTTGCCCAGCTCTGATTTTCTCTCAGGCCACTGTGTAGCTTGACTACAGGGGAAAAAATCGCCTAGAAAGACAGAAGCCGAGTCAGAAGCCTCTTCAAGCCTAGGTCCATAAGCTATGGGCTGGCCAGAGACCCCCACCCAGTAGGCCTCAGTTTCCTCATCTTTTAAATGGGTATGACAAATCTGAGCCCCACCATCCTCACTGGAGGCTGTGAAGAAAACAGAAGCCTCTTACAAAAAGCTTAATCAGTACAACCATCTTAAGGTACAAAGAAAGAGGTGCTTCCTCCCATTTTTTTACCCTCCTCTGCCCTTTCCAAACACAATCCTGATTTAAAGATCTCATATTTTAGACACTGGGGGCATGCGGATAAAAATAATTGGGGTTTAGGAGAATGGACGTCAGAAAGTTGTACACAATGAATGCATCCACATGAAAGGTCTCTAACGGCTTGGAACAAAGGCTATGTTTGGGAGAGCAATTTATTAGGTCTGCAAAGAACTGAGATCTTCAGTTGACAGCTATTTTTTTTTTTAAACACAAAATATTGCAAGAGGGTATCTATTTAAGGGAGGATTGTCTACAGGAGGGGGGCAAGTGAGGGAGCTCCGAGCTGCAAATATTACTCATGTCTTGCTGCACAGCCCTCCTCTCTTCCTAGTAAAAGGGAACCTCATGTGCGTATTCCAACAATAATACGCTAAAGGATTTTCCTCTATATCCTTTAAAAATGACCTCTATCTCTTGGAAAAGAGACTGAATTCAAAACAACAGACAAGAAATAGTGCTCTCCTACAAAGTCAGGTATTTTCATTAAAAAGCAAAAAGTATTTATGTTTATTTCACTTTACCAGTCTTTGAATTAGAGAGGTTTTTGTTTTTGTTTACCCTAAAGGAGCTCTCATCCCTAAAAGTAAGCCACCCTACCATCTCTAAGTTGCCAACTGATGCTAAAGTAATGATGCCTATAGAGCCGTTAAACAAACTTTTTGTCTTCCTTAAGAATTATCTAGAAATAGAACCAAGAGGTCCCAAACAATGAAATAATAAAAAAAAAAAGCTTTGCTTTTTCCCAGGGAAAAAAAGCAGATGAGGGGAAAGATATAGTGCCTCAACAATTTCCCCAATTTCTGGTTAATTATCTGTCAGTGTGAAACTTATAAATAATGGCTCAATAATAATTAACTGCGATGAGAAGAACGTGTTCATGAGAATCCAGCCTCATCACTGACTTTGACCCATTAATTATACTGGAGCCTGCACCTTATACCCACCAGCCTCACTGGGTAGAGGAAGGGTATTACAAACTAACTTTTGACCAAAGACTGTGCTGCTGAAGCATCAAGTACATAACAGCCATTGTTAAAGTCAGGACTTCACTCAGGCTAGACTACAGATTCATAAAATTTTCCATGAGGAATCCAGAAATCATCTGGTATAATTAATTCCTCACTTGACAGATGGGAAACTGAGGTCCCAAGAGGGGAGGGGCCTGGCTGAAGGCTTCGGGTTTTTTGTCACTGAGGAAGACTAGAATACTTCAAAGTATGCTGTTAGCAGGTTCAGAGACAGACATACTCGAGTTGCTACTCATCCTAATTTATAATAAGGTTTTGACAAATTTCACACAACTTTTATCAGAAACATACAGAAGCAAAATTATGTAATCTGAGCTTTCTAAACACACATCTCCCCGCCAAATAGGCTTACTGAGTTTAAATTAGGTGCTTTCTAAACAGTCACCATTTCAGAATGACAAGCGAGTCCCAAACAACTTGAGAGAAAACTGATGAACTCTGGAGAAAGTTCTACCAAGTGCTTGGGAAGACTCCTACAAAGGCCTGCGGTGGAATAAGACTACCCGAATCTCTCCATGCCCGTGGCCAGGCACGTCGGCGGGGCCATACTTACCCTTCCCGGCGGCAGCGGCGGAGGCCTTGGACGGACCGTAGTCTCGGGGACTCCGGGGCCGCAGGAGGTCGTGGGAGCGCGGTGGCGCGGGAGGCCGGGGCAGCAAGTCACGCGGACCTCCCTCCCCGCAGCCCCCGCCGCTCACGGTGACCCTGAAGGCCATGTGCGGGCCGAGGCCAGCGGGCCCCCGGCCGGGACCTGGAGCGCCGGGGGCCTCCTTTGGCCTCTTGTCTGAGTGCGCCTCGGCCACTTCGCAGTGCATGGCGCCGGGGCGGGGCGCACCGCCGGGGGTCGCGCCGGGCTTCTGCGGTGGGGAGAAAGCACAGGCGCGTCAGAATGAGCGGAGCGGTCCCCTTCTGGTCCAGGGGGCGATGTTTGAGCAGGTCACCATCCCTCCGCTTATTCCTCCTTAGCGCCACCACACTCACTCTAACGTGACAAACCTACCTGATCCACGGAAAAGTCCCCTCCAGGGCGCAGGAACATCTAGGATGTCCTTCCCTGACTAGTGGAGGGCCCAGCTACCCAATCTGCCCCCATCCAGTCCTCTTTGGACGAATGGGGAAACTGAGGTCTGGAGAAGGGAGAGCGCCTGTGCGCGTCACCCAGTGGGACACGGAGCTGACGGCAGAGATTCCCGGAGCAGGGTACTGGCAGAGCCGCGGAATGGGTCACGGGCTGCACACCTCGCCTCGTGGGTGCTCTGGGATACTGTTGAGCGCAGGGACAGCCGACTACGCACCCGCAGGCCCGCGGGCAGGCCCTCTGAGATACCAACACCACACAAGCTGCGAAAATGGGAGTCGGAGGATGTGTGCTCACTCCCGCAACGTGAACCCATACACGCACCGAGACGCACACTCCCACGCGCAGCGGAGAAAACGAACCTATCACGCATGCAAACCTGCAAAAAGTCGACAGCCCATGCACTCCCGCTCCCACGCACACCAAACACACCCCGCAAGTGCACACTCGGGGACAAGACGTGCCATACATTCTATTTTCATACACCAGCTCAGACTCTCAGCAACACTAGTAGCTGCACAGTCTCACGCTCACCATGCGCGAGCGCTGGGTGCCCCTCCACAGAGCCTTGGGCCTTCCATCATCCCTCCTGGAAAACGGACCCGGGGCCCCAAACTCTCCTTTCCCCTCGTGCTCCCCGCGCGATCCCAAAACTCCCCAATTCACCATTCCTGGGACACCAGCCTTGTCTGTCGGCCGGGCGCCCTCCCCCTTCCCGGGCCGCGGGCCGCACCCCCTCTCACCTCGCCCCCACTCACCTCGCAGCGGCTGCTGCAGCTCGCTCGCGGGGCGCACAGCTCGGCGCGCCTCCACTGGCGCGGCAGCCCCCGCAGCCGCAGCGTCCAGCGGGGCGGCATCCCGGAGGTGGGGGCGGGGCCGCAGCCTGCCTGACAGCCTCTCCAGCCACTAACTCGCTGCGGCCGCCCCGCCGAGGCCAATCGCGGCCCGAGGGCGGGGCCTCCGCGGCTGTGGGCCAGGGCCAGCCGCGCGCGAGGCAGGCCGGAGGGTTTGACAGGCGGCGGCCGGTGGCGCTGGGTGCTTCCCCGGGCCCCCTCCGCCCGCTGCCTATCAGGGATAGCCCGCGGGGCGGCGCCGCAGGCTGCAGAGCCTGGGCACTGTAGTCGGGGCTGGGCCGGCCAGGGGGGCGAGAGGCACTCCGTATCAGGAGAGCCGAATCAACCTGTCTCTTCTTCGCCTCTCCCAAAGGCTGAGACAAGACCCTTCTTCCCTCGTCCAGCGTCAGTTTTCTCCTGGTCAAATGGGACCCGCCAAGCCTGCTAACGTGGAGACAGTGGAAGTAAAAGTGCTTTCAAAGTTTCTTTGCAGAATACAACCTGCTCCCACAGATTTCTCAGCGGGTCAGCAGCGAAGTTGGGACCCCAACCCAGGGCTTTCAGACTACTTAAGTTTCTGTTTCTGTGGTGTTTTTCACCGAAAAGAAACCAGACTAGAGTGTCTCCTTCCAAAGTTAAAGGATAAACAAAAATAGATATCCAGATCCCAACTAGAAAATACCCCCAAGTGAATCTGGGCATCTGTCTGGGAGTAGAGTCCCTGAACCTTGATTTTTAGCGAGCCCCCAGGAGATCCTGGGCTGGAGAATTCCACAGACAGAAGAGCCTGGTGGGCTATAGAGTCCATGCAGTCCATCAGGACCTGGGACCTGGTTCCCCTGCAGTCCAGCTTCCCTCACAGACAGCAGCATGGCAGCAAGTCCTGCCCAGTGTGTAGAAAGAACGCTGGAGGAGGAACAGGACCTCTGGGCAACTGGAAGCAGTAGCTCAGTTCCCATCTCCGAACCTCAGTTTCCCCCTGGGTAAAATGGGGTTAACTCCCCGTGTCAGGTCTATCTAAGGTTACCGCAGGCTCCAGCCAGGCCTCTGAGGTGGTGTCTGTATTTCATGTCCACTTGCCGCACTCATTGTTTGTTGGTGATCTGGACCCACTTCAAGAACCTTGCTTGGCTCTTCACTCTTTGAAGAAAGGTGTCTGGTCTCTTTGGCCTTGATCTCAAATTTAAAAATGTTTATGGAGACCCTTCCTACTACACACCCAGGTCACGTCTCACAACATAGGATTCTACACAGGGTAAGAGACCTCAAACAGCATCCCTGAATTCTTAGAAAGCCAGGACATTAGAATTACCAAATCCTAAAATCTAATTTCCTGTCATTGATTAAATATAGCATCTTACAATTAGCAATAATGGCAGGAAGGATCTTGGAAATTTTGTTAGGCCCACCTCCACATTCAGAGGAGAGATGTGACTGGCCCATAGCAGTATGGTGGGGTGTGGCAGAACTGGCTCTGGAACCCAGGCTTCCTGACTCCCACTCCAGCACTCTTCCTCCTGTGACAGCCATGATGTCTCTCGTAGACGCAGTATGTCAGCCAGCCCCGCCCATCACGGATAGTCCAGGGGCCATGGGCTGCATAGGGCACCTCAAAGGTTTTGCCTCTATCCAGGGACTTGGAGTTGGGGATTTCTGCTACTTTTATGGCAGGAGAGAAAGGGGTAGAAAGGAGTCAGAGTAGCTCACCAGCCCCTCCAATGCACCACCAGATGCTCCTTCCCCTCTCCCTCACTCTTCTGAAGTGCCAGGGCCAGCTTTGGCACCCATAGGCCATGTGGCTTTTAGTAAATCAGAATCTCATTCTGGACCTCAGTTTCTCCCTCAAAAAGCTGGAGGGTTGGAAAAACATTCCCGGCCTTTCCCATTCTGCCCTTTGGTGAGGCCAGGAACCAGGAACTGAGTCCTTTGCTTCTCTCCTTACCACAGACACACACACACAACACTGCACACTCAGTCAGAACTCAGAAAATATTTGCTGAAGAAGTCACTTAAACCAACTGGCCCTGCAGACAAAGACTTCAGATTTCCAAGATGCAGCAACAACTCCTTTAGTTATTCTTTGCTGAGCACCTACTGCTGATCCAGTTTCCATGCCTGAGTTGGGGACATGGAGATCCTGCCTTTTCCTCAGTGAATTCACAGCTCCACCCCACCAGGACAGATGTGAAGTCTGGCAAAGTAATGAGAAGCTTAATCTACTCAATAGAACAGACCACTTAAACGTAGTATGTGACAGGACCTCTTTGGGGATATACTGAATCCAGGGGGTATATGCTTGGTTTCTTTTTTTCTTTTTTCCTAGAAGGAAACACAAGAAAGTGTTAACAGGGGTTAAAGAAATGGAAGACTGGGGGGTGGGGTGGGGTGGGGTGGGAAGCCTGTACTTTACATTTTACACTTCTCTGAACTGTTCATTTTTTCTAACAATATATATTCTCCTCTCTCCCTTTCAACAGGGGTTATTTAAGAGTAGTAGGATTACAGATTTTAATGTTTTTCTTTATACTTTTAGTTTGAAAATAAAATTTGTTAACATTTTAATTGTCAAGAGCAAAACAAATAAAATTCACTTCTCCCTTTTGCAGGCCAGGCAACACTGTGTGCTTTTTTTACACCGGCCAATGTTCCTGCTCAACACACAGACTGTCTACTAGGTAATTCCATCTGTATCCATCTGCCAAAACAAACATTATTTTCTCTTCTCTGACTTTGTTCCTCCCTCCTCTCCCACACTCCCGTATCTGATCTGCCATGAATACACCTAACAGCCCACCTCCTCTCCATCCTTCTTCCTCACTGATACATCTCTTACCAACCCTTCTTCCTGCCTCTAGCCTTATCTTCTTCCCAATCATTCATTCTCCACATACTGGTCTCCCTGTAAATCTCTAAAATATACATCTGACCATGTCACTTCCCTGTTTAAGCCTCATTAACAGCTCCCAGTGGCCATCTAAATAAAGTCAAACCATTTTCTCACAGCACCTCTTAGCTCTGTCCCATATTTCAAACACCTTAGAATATTTTACATCTCCTAGAACATAGAAAGTATGTTCATGCCTTCATAGCTTTGTATATTGTGCTTCCTATGCTAACACTTTCCTGTTGGCCCACCTCCATACTCCTTCATACTCCATACTCATTTAATACTCAGGTCAAGTGTCACTTTTCTGCAGAAGACTTCCTTGAATCCTCTAGCTAAAATTATTTTCTTCTTGCACATTCTCACAGCAATCTCTGCTTCATTCTATCTTAGAACTTGTTATGCTGCTTTATAATAACCCATCAGTCTCTCCCTCTAGACTGAGAGCATTGTAAACCTCTTTTGCCTTTGTAACTCCAGAACCTAAAACAGATTCAGGCAAAGTCAGCATGTTGATTGAATTATTAAAGAATGACCACTACTTCCTTTACTTACCTGCATTTCTAGCTAAGTGCTTCTTCACCCTACTGTGACCTCCCCCCTCAGCATGTTTATCCAGGGGGTATAAGCATATACTCAGCAAAAATAGAGAGTTCTATGTCTAGGGTCTCCTGTGTCCTGGAGGCAGGAGGAAGGATAAGGAATAGAGGTGATAGCTGTTACACTGCTTACCCTGCCTCTATTTCTTGCAGCAAGGGAAGAATTAACATTTACTGGGGAAACTACTGTATGCCAGGTACTATGGCTGACAGTCTCCATACATAATCCATTCAATCCTGATGACTCTGAGAAAAGGAGAATATCCTTCATCTTATATAGGTGAAAAATAAAAGCTCAAAATTAAGTGACTTGCCAAAATTCTCACAATCAAAAGTGTCCGCCTTCCATACATCTATGGCCAATGATTTTGTACATGAATGCCAAGACCACTCACTGAGAAAAGAATAATCTAACAAATGGTGCCACATAACTGGATATCTACATGCCAAAGAATGAAGCTGGATTCCTATCTCAAGCCATATACCAAAAGTGACTTAAAATGGATCAACATCTTAGATATAAGAGCTAAAACCATAAAACACTTAGAAGAAAACCTAGAGGTAATCTTTGTGACCTTGGATTTGGCAGTGGATAGGAGATCAGCCCTGGGATTACTTTGGAAGGACTGATGCTAAAGCTGAAACTCCAGTACTTTGGCCACCTCATGCGAAGAGTTGACTCATTGGAAAAGACTCTGATGCTGGGAGGGAGTGGGGGCAAGAGGAGAAGGGGACGACAGAGGATGAGATGGCTGGATGGCATCACTGACTCGATGGATGTGAGTCTGAGTGAATTCTGGGAGTTGGTGATGGACAGGGAGGCCTGGCGTGCTGCGATTCATGGGGTCGCAAAGAGTCGGACATGACTGAGCGACTGAACTGAACTGATCTACACAAAACTTGTACATGAATGTTAATAGCAATATTATTCATTATAGCCCCAAAGTAGATGCTACCTCAAATGTCCACTGCCTGATGGATGGACAAGCAAAATGTCTGTCCATGCAAAGAAATGTTACTCAACCATAAAAAGGGTTGAAATACTAATTATGCTACAACATGGATGAACCTTGAAAATGTTCTGATAAGTTAAGCCAGACAAAAAAGACCCCTATAGATGACCAACAAGTACACACAGGAAAAGATGCTCAATATTGTTAGTTATTGCGAGCACGTGCGCTCAGTCGCTTCAGTCGTGTCCGACTCCTTGCAGCCCTGTAGACTGTAGCCTGCCAGGCTCCTGTGACCATGTAATTCTCCACGCAGGAATACTGGAATGGGTTGCCATGCCCTTCCCTGGTGGCTCAGATGGTAAAGCATGTGCTTGCAATGCAGGAGACCTGGGTTTGATCCCTGGGTCAGGAAGATCCCCTGGAGATCTTCTTTCTAGAAGCAAATGGCAACCCACTCCTGCATTCTTGCCTGGAAAATCCCATGGTTGGAGGAGCCTGATAGGTTACAGTCCTTGGGACCGCAGAGTCAGACACAACTAAGCGACTTCACTTTCACTTTCCTCTGGGGGAACTTCCCAACACAGGGAACAAACCTGCGTCTCCTGAATGCAGGCAAATTCTTTACCACTGAGCAACCAGGGTAGTCATTAGGGAAATGCAAATCAAAACCAGAATGAGATATCACTTTGCATCTATTAGGATAACTATAATTTTAAAAGTTAAGAAAAAAAAAAAGAACAGAAAAATAACAAGCATTGGCAAGGATGTGAGAAAATGGAGTACTCACAAATTAGCCACTGTGGAAAACAGTTTGACGATTCCTCAAAAAATTAAGCATAGAAATTACTGTATGACGCAGCAATTCTACTTCTAGGTATATGCCCAAAAGAAAATTATTGTGAAAACAAGCCAACCGTTCATCAGTAGATGAATGTATAAACAAACTGTGGGGGAAAATATTATATTTATATATAAAGGATGAAATACTAACACATATCCCAGCATGGATAAACCTCAAAATCATTATGCTAAGTGAAAGAAGCCAGACACAAAAGGCCATGTAGTGTATGAGTCCACTTATATGAAATATCCAGAATAGGTAAATTCATAGAGACAGAAGGCAGCATAGTGGTTGACAGAGGCTAAGGGGAGGGACCAGTAAGTAGTATCTGCTTAATGGGTACAGGTTTCCTTTCAAGGTGATGAAAACTGTTGGCACTAGGTAGAGATGGTGGCCGCACAGCACCGTGAATGTACTAAATGTCACTGGATCGTTCACTTCTAAATGGCTACTTTTATGTTATACGAATTTCACTGCAATAAAAATGTTTAATTTAGTTAAAAGATTGTCTGCCTGTGTCCAAAGCTTGGACTTTTCACCGCATTTCAAGACTCGCGTTAGGAGCAGTCCACAGAAGGGCTTCTGTGATGGTCGTGGCTCTGGTGTTGCCAAGCCGAGGGGCACAAGCAAGTCGTCATCCCTGGCTCCTCAATACTACACCTGTCAAGCAAAGGTAACAGTACCTGCCCGCCAAGGCTACTGTGGAAACCAGATGAGAAGGTGGAAAAAGATAAAATCAGTTGGAAAATGAGAGGTAATGATGATGATTAATGAAATTCTCAACTTCTACCATTTCTAGAATCCGGCCTTTTTCTTGTTTTTAATTGTGATGGTGAAGTGAAGTGAAAGTCTCTCAGTCGTGTCTGACTCTTAGCAACCCCATGGATTATACAGTCCGTGGAATTCTCCAGGCCAGAATACAAGAACACTGGAATGGGTAGCCGTTCCCTTCTCCAGGGGCTCTTCCCAACCTAGGGATGGAACCCAGGTCTCCCACATTGCAGGCGGATTCTGTACCAGCTGAGCCACAAGGGAAGCCCCATTTTGGCTGCGCTGGGCCTTGACTGTAGCGTGCGGGCACTTCACTGTGGCATGTGGACTTCTCGTCGTTGGGTCTTGACTGCAGCGTGCGGGCACTTCATTGTGGCACGTGGACTTCTCGTTGTCACTGGGCCTTGACTGCAGCATGCGAGCACTTCATTGTGGCACGTGGACTTCTCATTGTCGTGTGTGGGCTTTTCTAGTTTTGGCAACGGCCTTGTTTTGTGGCCTGTCTTGTGGTTCATGGGCTTGGTTTCCCCGAGGCATGCGGAATCTTAGTTCCCCGACCAGGGATCAAACCCATGTCCCCTGCATTGCAAGGCAGATTCTTAATCAATGGACCACCATGGAAGTCCCTAGAATCCTTAGAATCATCTTATAACTCGAAGATGCTATTTTAAAAACCAAATCAAACAAACAAAAACCTGGAGAATCCCAATATTTCCATATTGGGATTCCATATTCCCTATTGTCACAAAGGGCCAAAGGTGATGTTTTATATATAAACTCATATATGGTTAGAGGATAAGAAACAACTTAAACTAGGAATAGAAATAAACTTCCTTAACTAGACAAGGGCATCAGCAAAAGCAAAACCTATAGCTAACATTACACTTAGGGCTTCCCAGGTGGTGCTAGTGGTACCCACCTGCCAGTGCAGGAGACATGGGTTCGATCCCTGGGTCGGGAAGATCTCCTAGAGGATGGCATGGCAACCCACTCCAGTATTCTTGCCTGAAGAATCCCATGGACAGAGGAGCCTAGAGGCCTACAGTCCACAGAGTCACAAAATGTTGAACACGACTGAAATGACTTAGCACATAGCACAACATCACACTTAGTGGTAGAGACTGAATGCTTTCCCCCTAAGATCAAGAACACAGTAAAGATATCCATCTGCACTATTCCTATTCAACTTCACACTGGAAGTCCTAACAAGTGTAGTGAGGCAAGAAAAAAAAAATATATATATATATAAAGGCATACAGATTGGAAAGATTAAAACCATTGGCTGTGTCAATGTATGGCAAAACCAACACAGAATTGTAAAGTAAAATAAAAAATATAAAATAATAAAAAATTTAAAAAAATAAAAAATAAATAAAACCATTGGCTGGCAACCTGATTATCTACATAAATTCCACAGGATCTCCCAAAACAAATTCCTCCTAGAACTAATAAATGAGCTCATTGAGGTTGCAGGATATAAGATTAATATATAAAAATCCATTGTATTTGTAAACACTGGCACTTATTAAACAATTAGAAATGAAAATTTTAAAATACTGTTTATAATAGCACTCAAATTATATACGTAGATATTAATCTAACAAATATTCATGCAGAATCTGCTAAAAACTATGAAACTGATTAAAGAAGTCAAAGAAATAAGTAAATAAAGAGGTATATTATGTTCATGGTTTGGGAGATTCAATACTGTGAAGATGTCAACTCCCCCCAATTTAATCTATAGATTCAACATAACGTGAATTGAGATCCTAGCAGGATTTTTAAATAGAAATCAACAAACTGATTCTAAAACTTATTTGGAAAGGAACTAGAATAGCCAAAAAATTGAAAAAGAAGAACAAAGTCTGAGGACTTGCTATTTGATTCTAAAATTCACTATGTGAAGTCGCTCAGTCATGTCCAACTCTTTGCGACCTCATGGACTGTAGCCTACCAGGCTAATGCTACAGTAATCAAGACAGTGTGATATTGACAAAAAAAATTATATATGTAGGTCAATGGAACAGAATACTCATATTCTGTGGAACCCACATATGGCCATATGCTTTTGCAAAGGTACAAAAGCAATTCACTGGAGAAATAGTAGTCTTTTAACAAACAGTGCTAGAACTGCTGTACATACATATGTAAAAAAATAAACCTCAACCTATATTTCACACACTATGCAAAAATTAACCACAAATGGACAAAAATGCAAAGCTATCACTTCTAGAAAAAACTAAAGTAATTAGATAATGATATCAAAACCATAGTCCATAAAATAAAAATGTATTAGATAGGATTTCATCAAATATTTAAAATTTTTACTCTGTGAAGGATACTGGCTGTTAAAAGAATGAAAAGACAAGTCACAGACTGGGAGAAAATATTCACAAATTATCCAACAAATGACTTGTACTCAGCATAAAGACCTCTTACAACTCAATAAAAAGAAAACAACCAGATTTTCTAAATGAGCAAAAGATCTGAACAAATATTTCACCAAAGAAAGCATGGCGATATAAAGTAAGTCATGAAAAAATGCTCAGAACTAGGGAACTCAAAGTATAAGCACACTGAGATACCAATACACATCTTTAGAATGATTAAAATTAAAAAATAAAACAATAAACCACATCAAATGCTGGCAAGGGCTAGATGCAAAATCAGTGAAGGACTTTCGGTTGGAGACTGACATGACCAGATCTGTTCTGAAAATATTCTAGCTCTTTTGTGGAAATGGATTGAGAAAGGAGCAAGTGTGGGTAATGGAACATAAGTCAGGAGATAATCCCAAGGAGAGATGCTGACAAGCCAGGGGTTGGTGGAGATGGGGCGAGGTGGCTGGAATGCAGCGTCACTGAGGAAGGAAATTTGACAAGCCTGGTAATGGGAGTGAAGAGAAAGGAGAGACTGTTTGGAAGAAGAGTAGTTTTAGAGTTTGGAACTTCCCCTGCATGGCCCTGGAGAATACAATGGCTACCCACTCCAGTATTCTTGGCTGGAGAATTCCATAGACAGAGAAGTCTGGCTGGCTACAGTCCATGGGGTCGCAAAGAGTCAGACGTGACTGAGCAACAAACTTTCACTTTTCTTTCACTGGGTGGCCCAAGGCATTCATCACCCTTAAGGGTGGCTTCTGGAAGCAAAGATGCCACAATTAACAGGCCGTTAAGTTATATCCTTTCCTCTTTCATTATGATGTAACTGCTTTTCCATAAAAAGTTGGTTTTCAGCACATCACTGTATTTATAAGGAAACAGAATCATCCAATATAAAATGTGCATCAAAGGATGCTAATGAGGACAATCAGAACTGACAGCTTGAAAAGTAGCGAGGGACAGTACGGGCTGTCCATTGAGGAGAAGGGGGCTGTTATTTACAGAAGTGCAGAGTACCAGAGTACTTTACAGAGGTTTCTTTTATGATAATTACTGTAGATCACACTACGTATATAAATTAAATGCAGATAACAACCTATGAAGAAAGTGGTATAGTTCCTACTATAGATGAGGAAAATGAGACCCAAACAGGTTACGTGACTTGCCCAAGGTTTCAACTAGCAAGTGGCAGATTCGGGGTTCAGCCTCAGGACTGCTTGATTCTAAATACAGTGGTCTTTTCATCCTGCCACTGTACCTCATCTCCAATTGAACTGGAACGTTCTCTTTGCCTGACCTTTATTTTCCTTTCATTCAGGATGCCTTTGTGGCTGACCACTCCCACCCAAATCCTTTCAGAGCCCCAAGGCTCACCACAAATGGCCCCTTATCCACATAACCTGCTTCCCCTCCCAGACGAACACCAGCACACAAAGCCACTTTCAGAGCGCTACCACCAGCACCGCCTGGGAAGCTCGCCTTATTACACGAAAGGGAAGGTGAAGTGAAAGTTGCTCAGTTGTGTCGTCTTTTTGCGACCCCATGGACTATTCTCCAGGCCAGAATACTGGAGTGGGTAGCCTTTCCCTTCTCCAGGGGATCTTCCCAACCCAGGGATCAAACCCAGGTCTCCCGCATTGCAGGTGAATTCTTTACCAACTGAGTTATGAGGGAAGCCCTTATTACATACCTATTTCCAGTTATAAACTGTAGCACCATTGAAGGCACAGACTTTCTATATGTATGAGAGATGATCAGTGGTGTGTGGATTTGAACACATGTACTAAATTATCCAAATATGTCCAAAAGTTGGCAAATGAGGCTACAACAAATATATATGGAGTAAGGAACAAGATAGTCGATTATTCACAGTTTTATAATAAATATTTTTATTTAATTTATTTAAGTAAATATCAAGTTCATCTGTGCACAGTAGTATTATGCAATTCATATGTTTTTTGAGCTAGTAGTGAAATCATCTATAAGAAGAAAGCATTCTGAAAAATAGAAGAATAGAATTGTATCTATGAATAAGTTTTAAATGAATAATGACAATAATCACTTTAAGACATTTGATAGACATCTTCTTACCATAATATTTTCTTCTAAGTCTTATTTCTTTGTGAAAACTATACTTACCTTACTATGTAACAAAGTCAAAGACTCATGCAAAGTTACAATGAGAAGGGAAGTTAAAAATCATTCAGTCCAATTCTTTTATTTTAGTGATGAAATCTTAGTTCAAAGTCACATGGCTAGATGATGCCAGATTAGAACTTGCTTCTTCCAAAACCAAACTTCAAACTCTGGAGGAGAGACTGCTGGCACTCTACATTAATATTCATTCAGAGCCCCAGTAACAAAACCCCAGTTTTATCGAGAAGTTACACACAGCCTCTAAAGGACATTTCCCAGACTCCGTTGCAGCCAGATACAGCCAGATACAGACTATGCTTCAGCCAATGAGATGCAAGGGTAAATGTGTAGACTTTTAGGAAGCCTCTTTGAAAGGGAGGGGATACAACATTCTCACTTCTCTTCTTCCTTCTTGTTACCTGGAATACAGATATAATGGCTGTAGTTTTAGCAGCCATTTGAAACCATGAGGATGAGGATCACACCTTGGGGCTAACCAAGAAAAGAGCTAGAACGAGCCTGAATCCCTGATAACCTCAGGAAGTCTTCCCAGGACAGCCTATTTCTGGATCTTCTTTTATGTGAAAAAATAATAAATGAGTAAATTTCTATGTTACTTAGACCACCATTATTTTGAGTTTTTCAGTTATATGCAGCCAAACTTAACTAGCCCCATCTTACTTACCCCACTGTCAACCCATTCCTCTCTCGTCTCAGCAAATGGAAATTCCGGTCTACCAACTGCTCAGGCCAAAAGCCTTGGAGTCAGTGTTACTGACTTGTTTTTTCTGTACCCCACAACCATCCCAGCAGCAACTCTCATCAACTCTTTCTTCATGATAGACCTACACCCGTCTGTTCTCCGTTGCTTTCACTGCTATCACTCCGGGCCCATCACTACAGTTGACCCTCGAGCAACACAGGACTCAGGGGCCCACACCCTCTGTGCACAGAGAGCTCTGCACCACACTTTACAGTCTACGTTCTGTGTCTATGGTTCCACATCCACGGATTCGACCAACCACTAATCATGCGGTACTATGGTACAGATTTACTGAAAACAACCTATGTGTAAGAAGATCCACTCACGCTCTTAGTTTTCTCCTGCCTTCAGCCCCCCTTGTATCTTTATCTTCTAGTCAGCCTTAAATGCTGGCTGAGATCTTTCTCCCTCTCCAGCTGTCCATATTCTCAAAGGCAAGGTCATCCATCCATTTCCTAAGAGCTGTCACCATTATCTAGAGGATCATCATCAAGAGTTCCAAAGTTAGAATATGAAAAAGGAGATATATATTGATGCATAACTGAGTCATTTTGCTGTACAGCAGAAATCAACACAACATTGTGAATCTACTCAACTTCAATAAATTTTTTAAAATAGCAAAAACAATTTTAAAAAAGGACCTGTGCAAGTTTGAACCCATTGTTCAAGGCTTAACTGCATTCTCTTTCATCTGGTTTACAGTAACCTCCTAACTAGTCTCCCTGTTTTCATTCTTACCTGCCACCCCCTCCCTCAGTCTGTTTTCCTCAGAATAGACAGATTTAATTTTTTTTAGACATAAGTGGCCCCATGTTCCTCCTTTGCTCAGGACTTTTCAGTGGCTGCCCTTGACGCAGACAGAGGATGAGCAAAGTCCTTGTCATCTGCCAGCCCTGACGTGAACTGGTCCCCTCCCCTGTCTCTCACCTCAGCTCCCACTCTTGCCCGCACTCACTGAACCCTGCCCCCAGGCCCTCTTTGCTATTCCTTAAATGTATCAGCCATGCTCTGGTCTCCAGGATCATAGCTTGCAGGAACTCTTCCCCCAGATATCCACACATCATCTCTCTTACCTCATTCAGGCCTCTGGCCAAGCATCACTTCATCAGGAGGGCATCCCCTCTCCACCCTACCTAAAACAGAATCCCACCTACCATCTACTGTCTGCTCGTCCCCCTGCATGCTCACCACCCATGACATTTGTTTATAGTCATTGTCTATATCCCCACTGGAGCCTTAGTGTTTCTACTCTGAGCAACCTGCCATCCACGTGGACATTTGGTAAATATTTCCCCGCAACAAAAAGAAGCAGCTCCATCTTATTAGTTAATTAAGAAGATCTATAAGGGTAATATGGCTTTCTGTTCTAATAGTAATAATAATTATTGTTATAGTTAACAGCAACTACAAAACATTAAAAATTTTGCAATAAGAATGATGGGCAGAAGTACGTGGGGCCAGTTTGTAAGACTGACTCCAGAACTAAATGTCCTTTTAGCAGCCCAGAAGATCCAAAGCCTGTTCTTACTGTTCTCATGTGACCTCTTGAGTGAGAATAGGGGTGGGCTGAGGCGGGGTGGGGGTCAAAATGACCACTCATGATCTAGTGATGAACACAGCTGTCCCCATAACTCTCCAGCTTTATGGAAAATCCGGATGACTTACTAATGTTTTTTAAAACATGAGTAAATAAAAGTCCATTAAAACAGATTTATCTTTTCATTCACAAACAGCTTATTTCTCGTCAAAGTTAGGAAGTTTTCCGTTAGACTTATAAATTGAAATTAGAAATCTTTTGGGTAAACTAACCAAATAAGCCTTAAGCTTGGGACATTTTTGGAGACAATGTACTACTAATATTTGTTTTTCCTGTGGAGAAGGAGCAAGGCTGACAGAACATCACAGTTCCCATCTTCAAAGACCAAGAAGCCAAGTTTAGCTTCTTGAAGAACATTTGCAAAGAAAAACAGCAAACTATTTATGAGGCTTTGCTTCAAAAATACACACTTCTCTCATACGTTCTTGATGACTGGTGCTTCGAGCTGCTAAAATATTCCTTCTTTGAAGAAAAAATACAGACCCCAAGAAAATTAAGAGTCTGGTTTTGAAGACAAGAGCTCCTTGCATCTGAATCCCATCTCCTTGAATTTCTCCTCATCTCAGCCTCCCCTTCTGAGGCAAGCATCACAGCTACCCCAGAAGACAGATGGCTATTACAAGATAAGAGAGTAGACAGCATGGAGCACCTCCTAGGTGTTCAGTAAATGTTATCACTCTATAAGCAAAACAATCTACAGAAGTCCACACAAGCCATCAGCACTTTTAAACAAAATACATTTTAAAAATTGATTTTTTTTTAGAACATTAGGAAAATACAGAAAATTTTGAATAGACCATCTCCCTCAAACAAAAAAGAAGTGGTGTGGACTACAGATAATTTTCCTCTAACAACTTTGAAACAGTGACCTCTGCTGGCCAGAGGAAAACATGCGCTTTCCAACCAAGTCTGGCGAGTGAGCAAGGGTTGAGTCAGCCAGGCTTGGTCCCTCTCCCTGGAACAAAAACCAGGTGTTGCGTTACAAGGGACAGAAATTGTCACAAGGGTTACCACGATGTAATTGGGATGTTAACAAAATTAAAGGCCGGCCTTTCCATTTGCTCATCTGCCCAGAAGTTTCTTTTTTTCAAACCCCGTGGTCTCCTATTTTTAAAATGTCATAATTGCATGCAAATGTTACAGCCGAAAAACAACGCAAGGGGCATTAAAAATCAATCTTCCATGTAAGCCTCAGATTTTCCAGCATGATGATCCAAAAGCAGAAGTGGTGACAAATGTGTAGAAAACAGAGTTAAAAAGTCAGAATGCATCATTAAGAATATTACAACAAAAGGAGGAAAAGAAACTTTGGGAACACATGCCTGATTCAGCTGGGGTACACAGCCAACTACAAAGAAGGATTTTTTTTTTAATCTACAAACCTTTTACAGATATGACCCAGAAATCCAATTAGGAAGCAGTCATGACCCTTTCCTTCAGGCAGAAATATGCCTGATGGAGGAGGCTGCCCAAGAGTCTGTTGGCTGGGATATTTAGACATCAAACACACTCCTACCTCTTAAGGTATGAAATAAAACAGAGGTTGCAAACTGGCTATGTGGTTTAATTTGGCACTTACTGCATCTTTTTTTAAATTAATTATTTACCAACACTTTAAAAATGGAGATTTCTGTCTTCTTAGAAACAAATGAGATCTAGACATACCAGGCAAGCATTTGCCCATAGCAATAATCAGCTGGGGCCAAACAGCAGTAGTTGCTCCTCTTTTATTAATTTTTAATGCAGTATAGTTGTTTTACAGTGTTGTGATAGTTTCTGCTGTACAGCAAGTGAATCAGTTATACATATATCTCTTTTTAGATTTCCTTTCTGTTTAGGAATCATAGAGCACTGAATTCCCTGTGCTATACAGTAGGTTCTTATTAGTTACCTATTTTATATATAACACCGGTATATGTCAAACCCAATCTCCCAATTCACCCTACCCTCCACTTCCCCCCTTTGTAACCCTTAAGGTTGTTTTTTTTTCTACATCTGTGACTCTATTTCTGCTTTGCAAATAAGTTCATCTGTACCACTCTTCTAGATTCCACATATAAACAAATGATGTTATACAACATTTGCCTTTCTCACTCTGATTTCATTCTTTTTTTGTTTGTTTTTGGTCATGCCATGCAGCATGCAAGATCTTAGTTCCCTGACCAGGGATCAAACCCATGCCCTCTGCAGTGGAAGCACAGAGTCTTAACCTCTGGACCACCAGGGAAGTCCCTTACTTCACTCTGTGACAATCTCTAGGCCCGTCTATGTCATTGAGGATGGTATTATTTCATTCCCTTTTATGGCTGAATATAATCCCACTCCTGGGCATACATCTGGAGAAAACCATGATTTAAAAGGATACTCATTGAAGCACTCTGTATAATACCCAAGGACATAGAAAAAACCGAAATGTCCACTGACAGAGGAACGGGTAAGGCAGATGTGGTACGTGCATACAATGGAATATTACTCAGTAGTCGTTCCTGTAGATGGGGCACGTGCTATTTGCTGCGCTCCCCATCCTGACAGCCTTACTCATCACTTTATCTGTCTGGCTTTTTGTAAGTTTAAGATTGAGACTCCAGGTTTCTGACCTCCCTAAGGCACTGAGGATGACCTGAATTCAGTGAAAACAATTATCAACCATGTGCAAGGTACTTCAACAGACACTTGGTTTATAAAAAGACATGAATCTTGGAACTCAAAGAACTCATAGATCACCATTTCCAATAAGGCCAAGTAAACTTGTTAATTATGTCATGTGCTTGTTGAAAAGGTATAGAAGTGGTAAAGAGCATCCAGTATCATGCATTGAACCTGGACTGGCGACTCATTTCATATATGATATTATACATGTTTCAATGCCATTCTCCCAAATCATCCTACCCTCTCCCTCTCCCACAGAGTCCAAAAGACTGTTCTATACATCTGTGTCTCTGATGCATGATACAGGATGCTTGGGGCTGGTGCACTGAGACGACCCAGAGGGATGGTACGGGGAGGGAGTAGGGAGGGGGGTTCAGGATGGGGAACACGTGTATACCTGTGGCAGAGTCATGTTGATGTATGGCAAAACCAATACAATATTGTAAAGTAAAAAAAAAAAAAAAGAAGTCGTAAAGAGAAACGTGATTAAATTTATTTTCTAACTTTTTGAGATGCTACTCAGCCCACTGATGTTCAACCATTCTTCTTTCCTAATATGTGCATTTAAGGGTTTAAATTTCCTTCCAAGCATTGCATTAGCTATATAAGTTTCAGCATGTATTCTTATTATCATTTTTTAAGAATCATTTTTCTAATTCCCACCTGTGTGATTTTGAAGTGTATTTCTTAATTTCCAAACACATGGAGTATTCTTTTTTATTTTGGAAATGAAGACCCAGGTTCAATCCTGGAATGGCTACTCATTCCAGTATTTTTGCCTAGAGAATTCTATGGACAGAGGGAGCCTGGCAAGCTACAATCCATGGAGTCACAAAGAGTCAGACAAAACTCAGCAATTAACACTTTCACTTTCATGGACTATTCTATTGGGTTGGCCCAAAAGTTCATTCAGGTTTTTCTGTAAGATAGTATGAAAAACCTGAACAAACTTTTTGACCAACCCAGTAATTGTCATTTCAATGGATATTTACCTTAATTGCCTTACAAATATAATCTAAATCATTTTAATCCTTTGAAATTTGTTGAAACTTGCTTCACAGGTCAACAAGTAGCCATATTTGTAAATGTTCAACGTGAGCTTGAAGAGCATGCCTGTTCTTTGTCAGTTGCAGTATTTCATATGTGCCCATGAGGTGAAGTTTGCTGACTGTGTCATTCAAATATTCCACACCCTTACTGATTGCTAAAATCTACTTAAGTGTGTGTGCTCAGCTGTGTCCGACTCTGCGATTCCATGGACTGTAGCCTGCCAGGTTCGTCTATGGGATTTTCCAGGCAACAATACTGGAGTAGGTTGCCATTTCCTACTCAAGGGGATCTTTCCCACTCAGGACCTGCGTCTCATACATCCTCTGCAATGGCAGGAGGATTCTTTACCACTAGTGCCACCTGGGAAGTTTATTCTCTGTTATTGAGAGAGGTATGTAAAGGATCTTGTCATAATTGTGGGTTTATTTCTCCTTGTACATGGTTCTGTCCATTTTTGTTTTGTGTATTTTTTATTAAAGTATACATGAAGCACATAAATCTTCCATATCCACTTCAATAAAAATTTTTTTTCAGTGAATTTGTTGTGTATATATCCATATAATCCAAATCAAGATACAGAATATTTCCAGGACCTCATAATATTTCCTTATGCTCCTCTAAGTCAATATGCTGCCCCTCTCTCCATTACAATTCTGACTGAGGGGGGTAAAGTTTTTACTTAGATTTGAAAAGCATAAAAATGTAATCATACAGTATATATTCCTTTGTGTCTGGCCTGTTTTGCTTACTACTGTGTCTAAGAGACTCATTCATGTTGTAATACAAAGCAGTAATCCACTCTTTTGCTTGCTATGTAAAACTGCATTGTAAAAGTGTAGCATAATTTATTCATTCTACTACTGATAGTTGAATTGTCTCCATTTTGTGGCTATTGTGAAAAAATCCTGCTGTAAGCATCCTTGTAAGTATGACTTTCGGTGAGCACATGGACTTACTTTCTTGGGCACCTGCCAATTAAGGGAATTGAGTCTAAGGCTGGCATGTTTAGCTTTAGTAGACAGTGCACATTGGTTCACTCCTTCCAGCAATTATGAGTTTTATTTGTCCACATCCTCAAGTCTGTCACTGTCAGTATTTTTAATCTGATAAGTGTGTAGTGATTTCAATTTGTATTTCCCTAATAGGAAATGGCAACTCACTCCAGTTTTCTTACCTGGAAAATCCCATGGTATTTTCAGAGGAGGCTGGCTGGCTATACAGTCCATGGGGTTGCAGAGTTGAACATAACTGAGCACACACACAGACACAATAACTAATGGTGCTGAATACCTACCTTCTCTTATAAGCCATTTCAATACCCTCACTTTTGAAGTGCTGTGAATCTTTTTCCCAATTGTTTTAATATACTTTGAGGCTATGTTATTAGGTGCATTAACATTTAGAATTGTTATCATTCCATGAATTGAATCTTTTATTTTGAAGGGACCCTCTTTATCGCTAGTAAGGCTTTTTGCCTTATACATTGTCAAAAATTAACACAAGTATACCAGCTTTCCTTTAGTCTGCCTGTTTATCTTTCCTATTATTTTCAATCTGTCTTTCTTTAAATGTGGCTTTTGTTGACAGCTAACAATTTTGGTTTTGTTTGATGATCCTTGTTTTATGAGTAGTGCATTAGTCCATTTATATGTAATGTAATTACTGATATCTTGGATTTAAATCTACAACTTACTATGTACATTTTCTTTGTCCTACCTACTTCAGATGTCTTTTTTCCTGCTACTTACTTTTGTTCATTTTTTATTTCATTTTTTCTGTCTTAGTTTGAAACTCTAACTATTCTTTTACAGGTTATCCTTAAGTTACAATGCACTCCTTTAATGTATCAAAGTCACCATATCAAAGTCCACTTTTACTCTATTCCCAATGTAAAGACCTTGTGCTTAGTCGCTTGGTTGTGTCCAACTCTTTGTGACCCCACGGACTGTACCCGGCTAGGCTCCTCTTGTCTATGGGGATTCTCCAGGCAAGAATACTAGAGTGGGCTGCCATGCCCTCCTCCAGAGGATCTTTCCAACAAAGGGATCAAACCCAGGTCTCCCGCATTGCAGACGGATTCTTTACCATCTGAGCCACCAGGGAAGTAAAATAAGTGAAGTTGCTCAATCATGTCCGACTCTGTGACCCCACTGACTGTAGCCCACCAGGCTCCTCAGTCCATGGAATTTTCCAGGCAAGACTACTGGAATGGGTTGCCATTTCCTCCTCCAGGGGATCTTTCCAACCCAGGGATCGAACCCAGGTCTCCCACACTGCAGGCAGACGGTTTACTCATCTGCGCCACCAGGGAAGACCTTAAGATATTTTAAATCCCAAAATCTGACTTATATACCATTATGCTGTGTACTTTAATTCTCTGTATATTTAAAACTCCATCAAGACAGTATTATTCAATAAGTCAATATTCATATTTATCTTTTTTGTTTCTTAATTTCTTCCTGCTTCTCTACCCTTTCTTCTGCCTGAAAAAAAAAAAAACAAAATGAACGAAAAAACCAAAAACTACCTTTATAAATTAAGTTCCTTTTAGTGTGTCCTATTGATGAAATTTCTCAGCTTTTGTATGTAAATGTTTTGAATTTCTCCATTATTTTTGTAGATTAATGCTGGATATGGAGTTCTAACTTTCAGCACTTTGAAATTTCCATCCCATTCTCTTCAGCTGTTTTTGTTGAAATGTTAGCTGTCTAGTTGTCGCTTGTTTGAATGTGGTCTTTTGTTTTTCACTTCTGGCTACTTTGAACACTTTAATTTTTAGCACTTTTACTCAGTACTCAGTGCCCAGGCTTCCCAAAAGTGGTTCACTGGTAAAGAATCTGCTTGCCAATGCAGGAGACTTGGGTTTGATCACTGGGTCGGGAAGATCCCATGGAATAGGAAATGACAACAGACTCCAATATCCTTGCCTGGAAAATTCCTTGGGCAGAGGACCCTGGGTGAGCTACAGTCCATGGGGTCACAGTCAAACATGACTGAGTAAACACACACACACACACACACCCCTCAGTGTGTACTCTTACTTTCCATGCTTTATTCTGAATAATTTCTTCTGACTGATCTTCTAAGTCAGTTTTTTCCAGCTATATCTATCTGCAGGGAAACCTATCCTTTGACTTAATTTAGTTATTCTATTTTTCTGTTCTAAACTGTCTGCTTTTTCAAATTATCTGTGTATGTGTAGTTTCTACTCCATATATATGGTAGTTTCTAGTTCTCTAAACAATTAAAGGTTTTTTTTAAATCTTAATGAACACAGTAATCATAATTCTTTTAAATCTTTATCTGATAATTCTAAGATCTGGAGTCCTCATGGGTCTATCCTATGGTCTATTGCTTTTGTTATTCTCATTCACATTGTCTCTTCCTGTGCCTGGTTATTTTTAATTGTCTGTAGACATTATATTTGAAAACTCATTTGTAGAAATAATTGAGACCTAGGATGTTGTTTTCCTCCAGAAAGGATTTATGATGGCTTCTCCCAGGAGCTAGAAGCACTGGCAAACAGAGATTACTGCAGTTCAACTTAATGAGGATTCTAACTCAACTACAGTTCATGCAATCTACTTCCTCCTCACCCTTCCTTCTAGGTTTGCAGCCCTCTGGGGTTCCAACCCAAAGCAAGGGGACTTACCAGCCCCTTTTTGCAGGTCCTTAACCCCAAATTCTGTCCCTTATGTTGGGAAACTGACCCTACCTGCCACTTATCCTGATCAACAAAGCTAACTTCTCAGAAGCCATGCTGGTGATCAAGGCTAATTTCTTTCAAACAGGAATTTGGTTGGCATTCAGAAAGAGCTGGTCAGTTTCTATCTGTTGTAAGTCAACTCAGGAGTTACAGGGCAGATGCGAAGAGTAGTAGAAAGCCACTAGACAGAGAAAGAATAAAGCTTTGGTGCACAAGAAGTAAGAAGAACCATTTAGAGATCCTGAGAGCTTTCCAGGTTCTTCATGGGGCCCAGTAGCAAATCTATACTTGTGCTCACCAAGACATCCCTGTGCCTTTAGGTCAACTCCCTGCCTTATGGGCTTCCCTTATAGCTCAGTTGGTAAAGAATCCGCCTGCAATGCAGGAGACCCCAGTTCAATTCCTGGGTCAGGAAGATCCTATCAGGAATACTCCAGTATTCTTGGGCTTCTCTTGTGGCTCAACTGGTAAAGAATCCACCTGCAATGTGGGAGACCAGGGTTCGATACCTGGGTTGGGAAGATCGTCTGGAGAAGGAAAAGGCTACCCAGTCCAGTATTCTGGCCTGGAGAATTCCATGGACTATATAGTCCATGGGGTTGCAGAGTTGGACACATCTGACTTTCACTTTCCCTGCCTTATGCTTCAGCTAAGTTGGAGATTGTGTCCTTGCAACAAAGAATCATAATATAGCAGGAGAGAGACTAGTGTTTAATATTTTTTCAAGACCATAGATCACTTTATCAGCTGAGAGATAAAAAGGATAAATCAATTGAGTTAATATCTCAGGACTTCCCTGGTGATCCAATGGTTAAGACTCCACGCTACCAATGCAGGGGGTGCAGGTTTGATCCCTGGTCAGGGAGCTAGGGTCTCACAAGCCATGTGGTGCAGCCAAAAAGAAAGCCAACATCTTTTCAAAAGACTATCAAGTAAAAGCCTGTGATTCAGAGGTCATCTCCCAATGTTTCTCTGCCACAGACATACATAGGTCTTCCAGCAAGGCCCCACTCAGCAGTATCTGGTAAGAGATATGTCTGCACAGGAAGAACATGAGCGATTAAAGACAAGGTAGAGCCATACAGCTCCTGAAAAACAATGCAAGAAACAAGTGGGCAGCACCAGAACGCCTAGAGAGATGCTGCACTCTGGGCAGGCTAGGAGCAGAATAGACACTCAACAATGAGACAGCATATAGCAAGACACACCAACTCTGCAAAGCAGCAGAAAAAGCAGAAAAAATAAGGGTTACCTCCACTTACTTCTTCAACACAAAGTAGTGATCTCTTTCTGTACTATCAGTGCCTATCACAAGGCCTGGTATACAGGAGGCAGTTAGTAAATGCTGAATGAGTAGATGGGAGAATTAAAGCATCTTACAAAAACAGGTCTACGATGCTTTGTCTTAAACTCCTAAGGCCCGAAGTTCTGAATAAAGGATTTTAGAAAGGTAAGAAAGATGCATATTACGTAACACTCCCATAGGGTCTGGGACAGCACCTACATCATCACTCTACAGTGAATGTGAACAGTCATATTACAAGGAGTAAATGAAGTCTACAAATAGCCTCCTATCAGTTAAGGTCAGATTTAGCTGCCAAATGTTTTGTCACCAAACTTAACAATAAAAACAACCTCTGGAATTCAGAATTGTAGAAAAGGTCTGCTAAAGATTAAATTTAAAAGTAATCCCCAAAACGACTGCTAATTTTCACTTATCGTGAAACTATTGTTCATGTAATAGGTAAGTTTACTGATTAGACACAGTTGAAGAAAATGACTTGTAAGATAGGTCAGAAGGAACTATGTAGAATAAAGCATGGAAAGTCAAAATAATTAAAAGTAAGAAGACAGGGTGATACACTGAGAAGGTGTACCTAGAATCCTGGAAGGAAAGAGTGCTTATAACCTACAAGGGGAAGCAGATTTGTAACCAGTTAAGTTACAATTCAATGTGATAAGGTCCAAAAAAGAATGACAAAGCATTGAAAAAACACACTGGAATCTATCTGGGAGTATGAGGGAAGGCTAAGCTCATTGTGAAAAACACTAAGTTTGCCAAGAGAGAAATTCAAGTGAAGGCTAGGTGCAAGAGAGCAACTCTGGGCAAATCCCTGCTGCAAACTCAAAATAAGCATCAGAACACCAGAATATTTCTCAGCATTCCTGCATTACCTTTGGGACCTAACCATATTCTTCACACTTTCCAACAAATATCAGATGTAAGAACTCCACCTTATAGCAATCATTGTTCATATGCTTCTGAAAGAATACCAAATATGAGAAAACTCACTAGGGCAGTGGTTTTCAAAATGTGGTCTCCTGACTAGCATCGTGTCTGGACACTAAAAATTCTTGGGCTCCACCTCAGACTTTAAAGACGCTTTGCTCCTTGGAAGAAAAGCTATGGCAAACCTAGACAGCACATTAAAAAGCAGGGACATCACTTTGCCAACAAAGGTCCATATAGTCAAAGCTATGGCTTTTCCAGTAGTCATGTACAGATGTGAGAGTTCCATAAAGAAGGCTGAATGCCAAAGATTTGATGCTCTGGAACCAATTGGTGCTGGAGAAGACTCCTGAGAGTCCTTTGGACAGCAAGGAGATCAAACCAATTAATCCTAAAGGAAATCAACCCTGAATATTCATTGGGAGGACTGATGCTGAAGCTCCAATACTTTGGCCACCTGATTCAAAGAGCAGACTCCCTGGAAAAGACCCTGATGCTGCGAAAGATTGAGGGCCAAAGGAGAAGAGGGTGGCAAAGGATGAGATGGTTAGATAACATAACCAAGTCAATGGACATGAATTTGGGCAAACTCCAGGAGACAGTGAAGGACAAGGAAGCCTGGTGTGCTATAGTCCATGGGGTTGCAGAGTCAGACACAGCTTATTGACTGAACACTTCAGACTTACTAAAACCTGAAACTCTGGAAAGGGGGCCCAGTTACCTGTGTTTTAACAAGCTTTCCATGTGGTTCTGATGCATGCTACATCTGACAACTCCTGAGCTAAGATAAACCCTTTTTTCACAGTGTGATTCTGAGATCATTGCTTGGAATTGGCTACAAACTACACCTCTTGGAAACTAGTCCAGACCTCCTGAAGCAGAATCTGTACTGAAGTGGAGCCCAGACTCTGTACCTCTAATGAGCACTCCCTGTGAGTCAATGCTTGTGAACCCAAGTTTCCAATGCCACTGCATTTGCTTATAAACTCCTAGAGGTCAGGACTGTCTTGTTCACAGGTCAATTTGTTTCCAGTAGCTGGGCCGAAAGAGGCATTAGGTGAGTATTTCTGAATGATTAGCTAGCTCCACATTAAAGCACCTATCACTACAGCAACTGCCAAAGCTGCTTAGGGCCGTGACTGAGAACTCTTAAGGTGGTAATATGCTGTGTGCCCCACTTCCCCCTCAAAAAAATGATTTTGCTCATTTTAGAATGGTGGTCAGCAGCTTTTTAAGAATAGCTAGATTATTAACTGATGAACTAAAGTCATCTTTGTTTTAAGCTATTTGGTTCTAAAGAAAGATAACTATGGATTGGATAGCAAACAGGGAAAGTTGAGGGCCTTAGTTATAGTACCTCAACTACCCTGAGGAGAAGTTCAGGCTAATTTAAGTAAAGTTGACAGACATAACTTTTAGCCTGGGGGAATATGATCCATTTAGAAACACTATTCTGGCAAGAAAAGAAACCTCTATTAAGAAATGGCTTTCAGCACCTGCATCCTTGAAGAAAGAGGCTTTTACAATTTAGGGTCCTCAGGGTTACCATTACAGATCACCCACCAGGGGAGTCCAGTCAGAGGCAAAAGCTGATTTCTCAAGGCATGTTTCAGGTTTTACAAGTATCAGCTCTCAGACTGATCAAAATGGCTAAGGACACACACACACATATACACCAGAAATTAAATAACCGATCTCACAGATATGCATATTTCAATTAACAGTCCCATTTCTAAAAACTATCAATTTATTTTTCTACCCAATTCAGTATCAGTGATATACAAAAGGATATAAACAGATTATCATATTTACAGGAAGACAGAGAACAATTACCAAGGAATAAACCCAGCAAAGTAACAAACTGTTGTTTATCCATGTCCACTCAACTATACAAAATTTTTTTTTTTTTTTAATTCTAGGACACCTTCCCAGTTCTCTAGGAAAGAAGTCACATAGATTTATACCTTCCAGAAGAGTCAAGAAAACATTACAAGAGCTGATACAATCACGTTTTGTACTGACAGTCAGAAAACACTTTTAAAGAACACCCTTTAATTTTCAGGCCAAGGTCAACAGTATCAGTGGGTTCACAGGCAGGATGTGACTTCATCAAGGGAAATGCTTCTCTCCTCTTGCTGGCCTTCCTAAGAGCCTCCTTCCTGCAGACAGGCGAAGGAGCTCTCTTCCCTCTTCCCTAACAGGTGATCAAGCCGTACCCTACTCCAACAGACGGGGGTATAGATTATCGACACAATGAGGAAAAGGAACTGATTTTCTTATCTACTAAATACAATCCAGATTTGGGGAGGCAGTTCCAAATTTCCACCAGGCAGATACCATGTGAACTGTATTGAGTACAAGGCATGTTATCTTCAGAAAAAATAGGGATGAACACCTGAGAAATTTTCACATTGCTCATCAAATACAGTTTGCCCAAAGCATATGGGAAATGACAGGGGAAAAAAAAAAAAAAAAAAACCCTTAAAACAAAGCCAGACATTTTATCCGAGTAAGTCAGAGTTTAAATTCTTTATGCAATTATAAGGTTAAGAGTCCTTTTCTCCCAAAATGCCTCAAACAGGGGCAGCACGGAGAATGGAATATAAAAAGCTCAATGACTGAAATATGGAACTCAATGGTTTCTGGTCATCTGTAAGTAACTTCTACATTCAAAATTCAACTTTTACATTCAAAAAACAGATCAACTCCACTTCAAATGCCAAAAAAAAAAAAAAAGCAATAGCCTACATACTCCAAACACTTGACAACTGGGAAGCTGTCTCATAAAGGCCAGCAGGATTCATTTATAATTTGGCATGTGCTGGCTGAAGGGGCAACAAATAAATCAAGATATAATACATCAAGTAATCAGATAAATGGGAGACATATACACCACAATAAAGATTCATATACAGTCCTGTGCTGACTTTAAAGAAAAAATTAGGGGACACTAGAGGGAAAAGATAATGGGAAAGAATTATAAGGAAGTATTTCTGTCCAAAGCTAGTCCAGTGAATGTCTACCAGTAGGATTTCCAATCTTTCATCTCCAAAGTTGAACTAATAAATTATAAAATTACCTACTCACTTTCAGGACATACAACATACTCCTAAGTACACTAATCCCCATTTTGGTTTCACTTGCTACCTGATGACTAAGTTGTTTCTGGGTATAAAGATGTTCCTAATCTATTTTAACCAGCCAGTTAACAAAGCAACGGTTGCTTCCCTGTGAGGACAATAAGCTTTAAAAAATAATTTGATCTAATGAAGATGGGGGGCCAGGGGGAGGAAGTTTCCTGGTTTTCTTGCAAAACTTTTTCTCTCACTTGAAAAACCTGGCAATCACTTAATGTTTTGTTCCAGAAAAAGAAAGAAAAAACTAGCTGAGAAAACACCCATACACATTGTTTACTAGCATGATACAAAATAAATTCATAGATGTCGGTCAATTATCTTTTGAAAACCAAATGTGAATGTTTCATCTTGTAACTTAAGAGCTGAATTTTTCCACATTCCTTTACATAGAGTTAGCATCTGTAAATTGAGACTTCTTTTTGACAATCATGCAAATTTAATTTGTCTCCAAAAGCAAAAACACAACCTAACAGATTAACAAAATATGTCCTTTAGACAGCATTTTCTGTGACTTTTTCTCCACTGTTACTCTTTTTATACTTTAGTAAACAGAAACTACTCCAAAAAAGTTTACGCATTTTGAGTTTACAGAGAGCTAAACTCTCAGACCGATTAGGAAGGAAGACTAGATCAAGTTGACCTGTTTTACCTTCTGAACTGCCTCTACTCCTCTCAAAAGTAACTTCTAAACATTTTCTAGTTCTTATTATTAAGCTGCATAAGCTACAAACATTTCTACTGGGATAGAGGCTTCTGTAAAATTGAATAAAGATTTTATTATACCACACACAAAAAAAACAATCGGTACAGAAAAGGCAGTTTTCGGTTTTTCTGTTGAGAATTTCTTTCCATGATTTCTCCCATTAAAGTATAGTTTTCAAAGCAACCACCACGACAAAGGAAGCATCTAATTAGTCCATTTTCTTCTGATCCAAGAATGCTGAACATTTACTGTCCCATCTGTAGTTGTATCAGCAGTGTAATGAACACAGTTTATATTACTTAACTATTCTTTGAACTCCAAGAACTGCTGAAGTCTCTTCTGATGTTCTGCAGATGCTTGCACAGCACTAAATGAGACATAAATTCAAAGCATAAGCTTTATTTTACATTAAGCATATTAAGTGAACCACAGAGCACAGAGTCAATATTTTTCAAAACAATTAAAAATGAATAGAAATTTTCACTTATTTAGTACTTCTGAAAAAAGTTGGATGAAAACCCTCCTTAATCTAATGAGAGGAGGACATGTATTGAGCAACAGCATGGTTCTACCTTCTAAAAGCCCAAAGAAAATTAACGCTGACAACTGAAGGCATCAACTGTAACCTGCTCTGCTGTGGAACCTGCTGTGCAGAGTTTCAGGCTGTGCAGTAGATTTTTCTGGATTTTATTATTTTATTTAAACCAGATTCCAACATTATCTTTGAGTTGTGGAGTATATGAATTGCTTTTAATATAAAATCCTTTAAACTAAGATGTTTGGATAAAATACAATAGACTCCACTAATCATTTTCAAAGGTAACAGCTTGGTGGTTTAGATTTACTTTTCCCTTTGAACATAAGTTATGCCTTGGATGGGGAATTGAGTTCTCTTCCCACCCTCACCCCTACAAAAATACATTACCTTGACAAAAGTGGGGCAAATATATACTGAAACTAGTATAGAGCTTTCTTTTAAAATTTTAGGCAGAAATTAAATACAATGAAAGATTCCAGTTTTCTAGTTGTTGATAATACTGTATCCTGACTGAATAATAATGGAGAAGAGAATGACAACCCACTCCAGTATTCTGGCCAGAGAATTCCATGGACTATACAGTCCATGGGGTCACAAAGAGTCAGACATGACTGAGCAACTTTCACACACTGAATAATAAAATTCCAGGTAACTGAAGGTCGCCACTTTTAAAAGTGTCAAAGGCTTACTGTAATAATTTTGCTACAAATTATCCTAAAACACCTTACACATTTTCCATCTGTGCTTTCTTAAACCATGTAGCTGCCACTGACTGAACCATCTCATGTATACTTTACTATTCAGACTTTCTCTCGGTGCCAGGGAGGCTGTCATCTCTAACTAAATGGCTCTGAATTTTTTCAAACACCAAATCTTCTCTCATGATTTTCTTTTGATTTTTATTCTCATGATTCCCCTCTGCCAGCAGGCACTGTACTTCTCTTACTGTTGTTAGTACTCTAATAGTAGTCTTCCTCTCAAATTTTAATGTTATTGGTTGGAAAGTCAGTAAATCAAACTTGTCTAAATTAAGAGTAAAATGAAGGTCTCCAATGTGTAACTGGTCTGTGTTAGTTTTCACACCTCAAGTGTTTACTTCATTTATACCTGGTTCTCAGAGGTGAAGCTCTGGGGAATGAATAAACCAGGTATTAATAGGGGCTTCCCTGTTAGTTCAGTTGGTAAAGAATTCACCTGCAATGCGGGAGACCTGGGTTCAATCCCTGGGTTGGGAAGATCCCCTGGAGAAAGGAAAGGCTACCCACTGCAATATTCTGGCCTGGAGAATTCCATGGACTGTATAGTCCATGGGGTTGCAAAGAGTCGAACATGAATGAGCAACTTTCACTTTCATACAATAATAATAGTTGTTGTCACAATAATATTTAATGTATGTGGGCTTTACATATGTATGATCTTATTTTATCTCTATTAACAGCAAATGAAATAAAATGGGACAAATAATATACACTTTTCATGGCAGGAAAACAGTATCAGAATGGTTTTCAGAGGTTTGTATATAGAATTCTAGGGTCTGAAAGATTTAGAGTCTAATTTCTGGTTCTACAACTTACTACCTACCTAAGTTACTACCTGGAAGTTACTTAAATCAATAGATAACTTGTCCACAACTACAACAGACAGTAGTGTAATCAGACATATATCCAAATGTTTTAATTCCAAATCTAATGCTTCTATTACCATTTGGTCCAATATTTGCACAAAATAGTCTTTACTGGCCTCATCAATTTTAGTATATATATAATATATGGCTCTACTCAGAGAAAAGAAACTAAGGCAGAGTTTCATTCTTACAGTTTTTTAATAATATCTACTTTTCTTATAGAAGAAATCTATTTTCCCCTTTTCTTCCTGTTTTGGTTATATCATCAATATACATCAATCATCATATGTATTTCATTATCTGAATTCACTGAGAATTTTCTAAGAGTACCTTACATCTTATACCTTACATTTATACCTTAAACCTTACAGTTTACATCCTGGAGGGAGTCTAGTGCTGTATAGGGTAACAAGTTAGAATCTTAAGAGCAAGACAGACCTAATTTCAGGTTTATGTTCTAACACTGACTTGACGGTGCTATCAGGCATGTTCTTAAGCTCTCTGAGTCTCAGTTTCTATATTATACAATTATGATGATCTCTATGCCTCACAGGCTCTTTGAGAAGAATAAATGAAAAGTGTTAAGTGTATTGTCTAGAATAGCACTGTCCAAAAGAACTTTCTGCAATGATGGAAATGTTTTATACCTAAGCTGTCCAGTATAGTAGCCAGTAGCCATGTGTAGTTATTGAGAACTTGAAAGGTGGCCAATGTAACTGACAGACTGGATTTTCAATTTTATTTAACTTAATTTAAATTTAAATAGCAACACATGGCTATCATATTAGAGACTACAGATCTAGAAAGCACTCAATGAATGTTTTTTTTCTGGTTTGTTTTTAAACAAATGAATAAACTTCCTAAGGACAGAGTGTTATCTACAGCTTTTCTGTATTCCCACACAGAACCAAAGTGTTCCATAAACTTGCTGCTGTGGCTACCTTAGGTATGTATATAGTATGTTTTATGTATTTGCCTTACAGAAGTAAAAGGAAATACACTACTGTTTCTAAAAGCAGCTAGTTTGAAGAAGTTCTAAACTATTAATTGCATACAGAAAAAAACAGAGCAATCTCATCTTTTAAGGTTTATTTACAATTATGATAAATGTAATTTAGTTAGTAAACTAGTATCCCTTACACTGCCTAGCTAGATTATTTCATGAAAAGAAAGCAGTAAACATCAATGAAACTAAATATACACAGGCTTGGCATTTGTGGTTTTCTTTCTGGTTCCGTTTCTGAAGGTGTTATGATCTGTTGCTGTTTTTCCAGCATGATTCACAAAGCACCAAGGACTCATCTATGGAATACTCTGCTCACCCCAAGTCTTGGTTTGCTAACCAAGATGTAATAACAGAATTATTTTTAATATGCTTTTCTGGAGAGTATTCATTTTGCCTTTTTTCTCCCTTAAGGTTATTTCAGGAATGTAAGAAAACAATATATAATTACATTTGCTGCTTTTTTAACTTTCTATCCTTTTTTATCCATCTGAAAGAAGGTCCCAAAGCTTATACAATAGGCCAATTTTTAAAATGCAAATATTAAATCTAAATCTAAGCTGTTACTTCCCAGTAGGAATCAAGAAGGTCCCAAAAAAACCACTTTCAATTTATGAGCCTTAATTCTCATGCCTGTTTCTCAGGGGAACTCTTGAAAGTGAATAGAAGAGGTAAACTTACTTTAGATGTTCACCAAATGTGGTAGTTATCCTATAGATGGCTGTTTTCAGTGATGCTCTAAACGCAAATCTTAATGTTTTATAGGAAGTGTCCACCAGGCTTCCTGAAATCCGAGGTGGCTTACTGGAAGCATGAGGAAGCTTGAAGTACTTATCAACTGACTATATCAAGAAAAAAAGGAAACACATTAGTTCAGACTATCAAAAAAGCCAACTCAGTGCAAGGATTCAAGAGATTTCATTTCATATAGATAGATACAGAGATAACACATAGACATATAATAAAGTATTTCTTTTGGATCACAGTCAAACGGTTTGAAAACCAGTGCAGTCAAGGTTCTGCCACTTCAGCAGTTACCAGGGAAAAAGTCTACATCCATCCTCTCAAAAGCAGTTATATACTTTTACAGCCTTGAAAATTCAAAAGTGGGAAGTGAAACACAGATGTCCTACTCTGCTTACAATGCATGACAGGTAAGAATACCTTTATTATGAATCTCAGTCCAAAAAAAGATCAAACTTTATACTTTACATAAGTAAGGTTATTTACAAAACTAGCTTATCTTCCTTTTCAATTCTAGATGATTAAGCATCTAATGTGCAAGAATAGGTAGGAAGAGAGAACTCACAAGTGAAACTGATTTCACTTACATACTTGACAATGTAAAAAAAAGAGTTAAGTGCAACTTTTAAAAGCCAAAGGTAAATATTATAATTTTAAATACTGGGAAGCCCAAGAATATTGGTGTGGGTAGCCTATCCCTTCTCCAGCAGATCTTCCCGACCCAGGAATCAAACCAGGGTCTCCTGCATTGCAGGTGGATTCTTTACCAACTGAGCTATCAGGGAAGCCCCTTTAAATGCTATAACTATATTAAGAGAAGGGAGAAGAGAAGATTGAGAAGAATAACTGTGTTAATCTACTGCAGCAAGTATAATGTCTAAGGTGACAAGAAGCAATAGCAGAAGCCTATTATTTATAGTTATGGATGTAAGCACCAAAAAAGTACCTAAGACTCTAGGTAAAATGATTTCTGCCATCATGTTTTTAATTTCAAGAGTTCTTTTATGTCAATTAAATGATCCTTTTTATTTCAACATCCTATTTTTGTTTCCAGGATGCAATACCCTCTTTTATTTCTGAGGGTTTTTGTGGTTTTTTGTTATATTTGGGGGTTTATTTTTGCTTTAGAGTTTCTTTTCCCTCTGTACTCCACTTGGTCTCTATCATCTGTATTGAAGACTTCCCTTGGCTCATGATTGAGAATAGGACCTTCTAAAGAGCTGGACCAAAAGCTCTAAGTACTAGAAATGACTGATAACAGCTTTGAGTACATGACTGGGGATTACCGACAATAGGCTTCACAACAGATGATCTGTATGGACTTCTGGCGGGGCGGGTGCAGAGGGGTGTGGAGGGCAGGGAGGGTGAGTACCCAACTCAGTAACTTTAGGTCTTTCTTCTTGGTTTGATCAGAGTTCCCAAAGAAGAATCTTCCAGTACCCTCTCTAGAAGGCCTGGTTCCCAGTGTTCAGGGAAGCTGAGCAGGTAACAGAGCTATCGAGCACACCCTAAACTTCTAGTAAAGTGCCTACAACTATGAACTCTCCCAGTCCAGAGAGCCAGGGCTGCACTCTCTCTAAAGGATGAAACTTAACTTCTGGAATAAGGGAGAAGCACCTCGGAGAATCTAGGGCTCCAGCTGGGTTTCAACAGCGTTCACACAGCCTCCTTGTTTTGGCGTCTGTCCCTCAGGCCTTGGCCCCAGAGGTGCTCACCCCACTGCCACCTTCGCACTGCCTCTGACTCTGCTAAGTTAGCTATCTCAACTGTCTGCTCTCCAGCTTAGAAAACTTGTTGCTGTTGTCTCCTCTCCTATTTACGGATTTATGTCTTTTTAAAAGTACTTTCACCGTAGTTTAGCAGAGTTTAGAGGGAAGGAACAAGATCTGATGCCTGTGTTCAGTCTGCCACAATAACTGCAAGTCCAATCATTCATTCTTTCAACAGAAGCTTGTAAGAGGAATGCCTGAGATGGGCATGATTTTAGGACACTTTTAGGCAGTATGGAAGATAGCATTCAGTGACATACTTAAGTAACATTAAGTAACACTGAATCACACTGGAAATATTACTTCCTTTTCAATTTTCTTATAAACCTAATTAACCCTCAGTATACCAGCAAAATAGTCATCATCATTTTCACCTGGATTCGGTAGACCCTTTTTATAGTCTTTTTACAAAAAATTTACAGAAATAACAATAACAGGATAATGTAAAATAACTTTAAAGCAATATAAATAAGGTTATAAACATAGTTTCCAGGTTTCAAAGATATAAACATCTGAAGTATGAAATGTGTTTTGAATGCAACTACCTGCTTATCAGCTATTATGAACAAACCTGGAACATATCCATCCTATAATACTGATTTCAAATTGAAGACATATCTCCAACAGACTCTAGCTTATCATTATTTCTGGTTCTTTTTCTTGCATCTGCACCATCAAAACTCAATACTTTAAAAAACTTTTGACAGTTCATAATTTTGTTGCAAAGTTCAGCCATTTTTTTGTACCCCAACTGTGCAAAACATTTTCATTCTTAGGTTTATAAAGATGAACTGAAATGCAATCACATATAAAATTATTTTATACATGTGACTTTTTCTCATTTGAACATCAACCATTTCCTTCCAGCCACTTTTGAATACACTTTTGTATACCTTCAGCATGCATCCATTTAAGAATCATATAAATTTCTAGAGTGCAGTGTCTCTGCATGCATCATCTGATTTATCTAAATAATTATTTTAACATATGGGCAATTTTCTCCTTTTTACTATCATCAGTGGAAAATCTTTTAAATCTGAATTAGCAACTGTATTCATTGAAAGCTTAAAAAAAACTATAAAGATGTTTGTTCAGACTATTTATATACCTTTTCTTGAAAGATGATGCAATACTATATGATTTCATCATTCTTCTGTTTTCTTACTGGTCTTTTTACCACAATTGGAATAACTGATGAGTAATGATGAAATAATTCCTAGGATGATCAAATAGCAAACTGTTTCAAGACACTGGAAATGTAAAATCACTAGGATTCCATAATACATCTCAGATTTTAAAAGGGTTGAAAGGGTAACTGTAAAGGAATGAATTTTGTTTTCTCTTTGTTCTTTAAAAGAACTCTAAGAAAGAATTAAAGTCATAAAATATCAATCTTTACAAGTAATTGGAATACCTAAAAAAAATAAATGCCAAAACTTAAATTGGGTCCAACAGACCCTAATGTATAAAAGTTACATTGGGGAAGAAAGTCTCAGTATGGAGGTGATATGTCTTTAACACATTTCTAATCCTCTCTAATTTCCCTTCACAACAAAAGGACAAGAAGGCTTCAGGTTCAAGGACTTCAGCAAAAAAGAATTATTTAAAATTAATGTCTTTTCTCTTTCATTGTCTTCTCCTCGATACTGAAATCCGAAAAGCCCTGATTGGACAATAAAACCTAACCTAAGGCAGAGGAACCAGAGATCAAATTGCCAACATCTGCTGGATCATGGAAAAAGAGAGTTTCAGAAAAACATCTATTTCTGCTTTATTGACTATGCCAAAGCCTTTGACTGTGTGGATCACAATAAACTGTGGAAAGTTCTAAAAGAGATGGGAATACCAGACCACCTGACCTGACTCTTGAGAAACCTATATGCAGGTCAGGAAGCAACAGTTAGAACTGGACATGGAACAACAGACTGGTTCCAAATAGGAAAAGGAGTACGTCAAGGCTATATATTGTCACCCTGCTTATTTAACTTCTATGCAGAGTACATCATGAGAAACGCTGGGCTGGAAGAAACACAAGCTGGAATCAAGATTGCCGGGAGAAATATCAATAACCTCAGATATGCAGATGACACCACCCTTATGGGAGAAAGTGAAGAGGACCTAAAAAGCCTCTTGATGAAAGTGAAAGAGGAGAGTGAAAAAGTTGGCTTAAAGCTCAACATTCAGAAAACTAAGATCATGGCATCCAGTCCCATCACTTCATGGCAAATAGATGGGGAAACAGTGGAAACAGTGACAGACTTTATTTCTCTGGGCTCCAAAATCACTGCAAATGGTGATTGCAGCCATGAAATTAAAAGACGCTTACTCCTTTGAAGAAAAGTTATGACCAACCTAGATAGCATATTGAAAAGCAGAGACATTACTTTGCCGACTGAGGTCCGTCTAGTCAAGGCTATGGTTTTTCCAGTAGTCATGTATGGATGTGAGAGTTGGACTGTGAAGAAGGCTGAGCACCAAAGAATTGATGCTTTTGAACTATGGAGTTGGAGAAGACTTTTGAGAGTCCCTTGGACTGCAAGGAGATCCAACCAGTCCATTCTGAAGGAGATCAGCCCTGGGATTTCTTTGGAAGGAATGATGCTAAAGCTGAAACTCCAGTACTTTGCCCACCTCATGCGAAGAGTTGACTCATTGGAAAAGACTCTGAAGCTGCGAGGGAATGGGGGCAGGAGGAGAAGGGGACGACTGAGGATGAGATGGCTGGATGGCATCACGGACTCAATGGACATGAGTCTGAGTGAACTCCGGGAGTTAGTGATGGACAGGGAGGCCTGGCGTGCTGCGATTCATGGGGTCGCAAAGAGTCAGACACGACTGAGTGACTGAACTGAACTGAACTGAAGCTGACATAGGTTATTTATATTCTATTTTCCACTTGCTATGAATATTCAGATATTTCACTGGAGAAAAGCATTACTGTATCTGATAAAGGGGCTTCTACCTCAGATAGCAATAGCAGTGTTACATAATGTATGATTGTGTATACCATGTAACATTTTGAAAAATCTTAAAATATCTAAATTTTGAAACAATTTGAGGGTTTCAGATAAGGAATGGTAGACCTATATCTATTCATAGCAAGTCAAACTAGCTTTCCTTTTACAACAGTGATACTGCTTCCTTTTAAATAAATTTAACTTAAAATACTAAGTAAATAATAGTTCATTTAGGTGGTATATAAATATGACTAAAATTATGACAATAGTGTATGCTAATCAACAGTTAAAGCAAAAACTATGATGGCAGTATATGAATAACTTGAACCTAGAGGACATTGGTTTACAGTATTTAATGATATGCCCCATGGTTACCAGAACTGAAGTATCCACTTAATCAGCTATGAGATTAAACAAGTATCTATTGAGCACTCATTTTATGCATTGGTTCCTGCCCTTAAGACTCAGATCACACAACTGGAATCTCAAATATCTAGTTAAGAATTATCCCAAACAATGAAAAGAGTAAGTGGTGAGTAGAACACACCACTGAACAATATAAATATACTCTGGGAAAAATAAATTCTATGAAGGCCTCACTTTGGCCCTAAAAGAAGCCTAAAGAGGGGCTGTACTATGGAAACAGGCACTTTTTGCCCATTTGTATATGTACAAAGGCCACATAAACAGAAAACTCCAGTTGCTCCTTCCTGATTATTTATCTATCAACGTCATTAACAAAAGTCTGCCATGCAGAGACCTGAAAGTCCCTGGTCTCAAGGGTCCTACTTATAACCTAGTTAAAAAGAGTTCTGCTCCACTAAAGCCAGAATCCCAAACAAATGTTAAGGATAAGAATGGACTTTGTTACTGGAAATCATGACTATAGATCAGAGTTTCTCAAACTGAGCACTGCTGACATTCTGGACTGGGTGGTTCTTTCCTGTAGGGCCTGACCTGTGCAGTGTAGGCTGTTCAGCAGCATCCCTGGCCTCTACACAACATATGCAGCAGCATCCCCCACTGTGACAATCAAACTGTTTGCAGACACTACCAAAATCATCCCTGGTTGAGAACCACTGCTACAGAATAATAACAATATCAGATGATGATAATGATAGCTAAATTTATTGATTGCAGTTATTTTGTGTCAGGAACTCAGTTATTTGTGATATATATACATATATATCATCTCATTTAAATAATAATTTGCTAACAAAGCCATGTCTGATAACCACTTGTTTCATTTAATTATTTATAATAATAGTATATGCTATTTATTGCATATATTATACTTGCCAAGAACCATTTTAAACTCTTCACAGATATTATTTCTAACCCTCATAATATTCCTGCAAGATACTATTTTCATTTTATAAATAAAGATACTGATCTCAGAAAACTTTAATAAACTGCTATAGTCACTCAGAGAGCAGTGGAGCCTTGGGCATCTGTCTGACACTGTCACCCAGACTACTTGCTTACAGTATTGACAGCAGTACTTTCTTTTTAATCTTTAAAAATCTTTTCTCCTATACAAGAATTCTGTCATACAGCATGGTAATAGTGACAACAAAGCAATAAGAGCTAACTCACATTTGCTGAGCACTTAACATAAGCTAGCTTCCCAGGTGGCACAGTGGTAAAGAATCCGCCTGCAATGCAGAAGACATGGGTTCAATCCCTGGGTCGGGAAGATCCCCGGGAGAAGGAAATTGCAACCCACTCTAGTATTTTTGCCTGGGAAATCCTATGGACAGAGAAGCCTGGAGGGCTTCAGTCCATGTGGTCGCAAAGGTCAGACACAACTTAGTGACTACAACCACCACAACAATAACATGGGCTAGGCACCCTGAGTGCTTTAGTACGAGCTAGGATTTAAACACAGGTAGCTCTGCCCCTAGAGCTCACACTTTGGCTCTTCTAACCTGCTATAGTCGATATTAAGAAAGGAAGTTAAGAAATACATGTTCTGCCAAGCCCTGGCAGAAGTGATCTGATATGGTAGAAAGGAAAGAACTTGGGGTGTAAAAGCCTGGTTTACAAATTTACCCGACCATTTATTGAGCATGATCTTGAGTAAGTCATACCAACAGATACAGATATAGTCTTTTCGAGAGAGATTCAATCATGCAAAATAAGCTTTATTCTAACTTTATGGGATTTTTACAAAAATTAAAGAAAGAACATTTCTTTTGGATTCTATAGCAATAAAACATAAAAACTGAAAATATATAAATTATATATATAAATATAATATACAAAAATAAATATAGAAATAAAAAATATGATTCTAGAGAAACAAAAACTGTGACTTGTAGAAGAATACTGGTCAAGGGTCAGTGTGACTTGTGGAAGAATACTGGTCAAGGGTCTCTGGATCTGGATCTTCAAACTCAAGAGTTCTGGCCCTCAAGAACATTCCTTTCCTCCTCTTCGTTCTTCCGTCTAACTTCTGTGTCACTTCCCATGAAAGGGAAGCCTTCCATGACTTCACACCCTTCCTATTAATCTCCTATTCACAAGACTAGTTAGACTTGCCTGTTTTATGTGCTTTAATCACCCTGCACTTTTGTACATTGTGGGACTTATACTTACTTTTATGATTTCCTGTTTTACTTTCTGTTACTTATTTGTATGACTTTCTCTTTGAGGTTACAAAGTGTTGGACATGTCTGAGCAACTACCTTCAAGCTCCTGGAGGGCAGGAACCACGTTTGTCTTTTCTTATTCTGTATCTCAGCACACGCTAAACTGTTTGATAATTAATATTTATTGAATATATGAATAGTATAAAAGTCAACTTCAAATTTCCAAGTATATCGAAATTTGGCCTTCGGGTGATAAGGCAAAAAATATAATAGAACTGACATCCTATATCAAGGTGACAGTGACTCTTCAAAGACTAGAAAGCTTTCTGAAAAGTTTAAAACATACTTTCAAAAATGAAAAAGTGGTTGATGGTTAAACAATGTAACTGTACTTAATGACACAGAACTATACACAAAAAGATAGCTAAAATGTTAAGTGTATTTTAAATTTTATATGTGTATTTTAACACAATTAAAAATATTTTTTTAATTAAACAAACCACTCTATTTGGTCCCCAACCTTTTACATATAAGGATCCTTTTTAAAGACTATATATATACACACACACACTTAGACAGATAGATAGCTATGTAGTGGAATTCCATGGGACAGTAACTGTTCTCCATCCACTAATGTAGGAAATAATTCCATGAACTCAATAATGCTTTTAAATGACTATGTATTTCAACTAACCAAAACAGTATATAGAAACCTCTAAAAAATAGCTGTAACTATGCCAGACAAACATTAATTATTCAGATGACAGCAGAACATGTATGGATCCATGAACCCATTGTAGTATTTGGATCTCCCAGGATGGCTTGGCCCACTATTATTAGGAACAACTGTCCTAAGATAGCCATCCGTCCACTCATTGCCCTCTGAATGGTTTGAAGAATGAAAGGCTCCCCCTTTTCTTTCATATTTTGTCTTTAATGATTCAGTAAAATGGCTGAAGTAATTGACAATGAAAAGTAAAGCAAAAGAACAAAATAGTTCCATAAATTGTTCCTTGTGTTTGTGTGTGTGCTCAGCTGTGTCCAACTCTTTCCAACCCCATGGACTGTAGCCCACCAGGCTCCTCTGTCCATGGAATTTTCCAAGCAAGAATGCTGGAGCGGGTTGCCATCTGCCACTCCAGGGGATCTTCCCGACCCAGGGATCAAACCTAACTCCTCCACTGCAGGCAGATCCTTTATCCCTGAGTCACCTGGGAAGCAACCCACACCACTGTTCCTTAGTCAATCCAGAAGCCTGTGTTTAATAACTTACCTTAAATTACAGAGATATTTAGAACTTATTTTTGTTATTAAAAGCAAGGATCCCTTCTGCATCAAAGAATATAAAGCCAAAAACATACAACAGGACTCATATGAGTCACATGACATCCCTGTCTTACAAAATGAAGGGGCTTGTGACTATTATAATTAATTCACATCAGAACTATCATTTAATTCAGGCCCCAGAACAGAAGCCTTCACCCATCAAACCAACCATGAAGCTATCCAGCAGTCATCCACCAAGCATTTAATAAATAAGTACCTGTTATTTGCCAGGTACCAGGTCAGATGCTAGGAATACATAAATAAGACAAGATCCCTGACTCTACTCATGTCTGACTCATTGCAACCCCATGGACTGTAACCCATCAGCCTCCTCTATCCATGGAATTCTCCAGGCAAAAATACTGGAGTGGGTTGCCATTTCCTTCTCCAGGGGAATCTTTCTGACCCAGGAATCAAAACCAGGTCTCCTGCATTGCAGGCAGATTCTTTACCAGTTGAGCCACCGGGGAAGTCCCCTACTCTGACTAGAGACAATAAAAGTAAACAGACAATGAAAATGCAGTGTAATAAAATGATGAAATGGGGGTTACAGGTGGAGCCAGAGAAAACGAGAAAAAATGTGTTCTAGGCAAAGAAAGAAGAGGCATCACGTACAGAGTAAGAGTTAGGTTAAGAAAATGAAATATATTTGGGGCAAGGGTGGAGGAATAGAATAGTCCATGGTGGTCATGAGACTAGAGGGCTTATGGGAGGAACTGCACAGCGGCTGAAGTCAGAGGAAGGGTCCCTGTGAAGTCCCGGGAACCAAAGGCCACAGTAATAATTCAGGTCAGGAATGCCAACAGCCTGAAATGAGGCTGAAGTAGGAGGGATGGGCAAGAGAAAGGGTAGGCGGTCAGTACAGGATTGATCCCTTAGAGTTTTGCCACGTGGGTGCAACTGAAGGACCTGGCAACCAGGAGGTGAGGGAATTGCTAACAGAATGGCTGAAGTGACAGACTATAAGGTGTAACCTGGATAAGGAACGACGTGTGTGTAGGTGGGGGGGGGCTGAAAAACAAAGGAAGTGAAAATATTAGCAAAGACAAAGAGAATGAAAATATTAGCAAAGACAAAAGGAGAAGCAAAGGCATAAAAGGCTGTGCATGAGGGAGAAGGGACTCTTATATAGCCCACAGATCTATGGATAGAATTCAGGGGCCATGAACTTTGGGCTAAAAATGACATGTTTATCTTTACTAAGCTCTAATTAAAATTTAGCAATTGTTTCAATTATGAAACAGTGAATCACAATAGCATTAGTAGTTCCTCTAATTTTGCCAACAGAAATCATCAATATTTTCATCACACTAGTGTAATTATCTTTAAATACCATTCATCTTAATCACTACTTCAAAATGATGAGTTAGACCCACTGCTGCTCACTCACTCAGTCGTGTCTGACCCTTTGTGACCCCACGGAATATAGCCTGATAGGCTCCTCTGTCCACAGAATTCTCCAGGCAAGAATACTGGAGTGGGTTGCCATTTCCTTCTCCATAGACCCACTGATAGACCTTGTTATTTAATGTATTAATGTATCACAAACTTAATACTTTCAAAATTATATTCTAATATAACTGATTTCCTTTCTAATCTGAAAGACTTTATGTTTTATGCATTTGTTTTTCCCATTATTCTGGGAAAAAGGTCATGGGCCTCATCAGACTGCTAAAGAGATCTCTGGCACAAAAACATTCAAGGACTCTGGCTTAGAGGCTAGAATCATGGAGTTTTAAGCTTTGGAAGTGGAGAATACATGGGCTGATGAAGCCTGGATGACAGTCAAAGGCTGAGACTGATAAGTGTGTAAAAGACTGGCAACAGAACACTCTGACATAAATCGTAGCAATATTTTTTCAATCTGTCTCCCAGAATAATGGAAATATAAACAAAAATAAATAAATGGGACGTACTTAAACTCAAAAGCTTTTGCACAGCAAAGGAAACAATAAACAAAATGAAAGCAATCCACAGACTGGGAGAAAACATTTGCAAACAATGAGACCAATAAGGGATTAGTCTCCAAAATTTACAAACAGCTCTTGATGCTTAACAGCATCAAAACAAACAACCCACTCAAAAAATGGGCAGAAGACCTAAATAGGCATTTCTTCAAAGAAGACATACAGATGGCCAAGAGGTACATGAAAAGATGTTCAACCTGGCTAATTACTAGAGAAACGCAAATCAAAACTACAATGAGATACCATCTCACACCAGTCACAGTGGCTATCATCAAAAAATCCACAAACATTAAAGGCTGGAAAGGGTGTGGAGAAATGGGAACCCTCCTACACTGTAGGTGGGAATGTAAATTGGTATAGCCACTTGGAGATTCCCTAAAAAACTAAAACTAGAGCTACCACATGACCTTGCAATCCCACTCCTGGGCACGCATCTGGAGAATAATGTGATCCGAAAAGATATATGCACCCCAGTGTTCATTGCAGCACTCTTTACAACAGTCAAGACATGGAAACAACCTAAATGTTCATCGACAGAGGAATGGATAAAGAAGATGTTGTACATACATAAATGAAACATTACTGAGCCATTAAAAAGAATGAAATAATGCCATTTGCCGCAATATGGATGGACCTAGAGACTTGCTTATTGAGTGAAGTAAGTCAGAAAGAGAAGAAATATCATATGGCATCCCTTATATGTGGAATCTAAAATGAAATGATACAAATGGACTTAAAAAAAGAGACTCAAGAGACTGAAAATGAGCTTATGGTTGCCCAAAGAGAAGGGGGAGGGGAAGGGAGAATTAGGGAGCTTGGGGTGGACATGCACACACTGCTACAGTTAAAATGGATAACCAACAAGGACCCACTGTATAGCACGTGGAACGCTGCTCAATGCGGCGAGGCAGCCTGGGTAGGAAGGGAGTTTGGGAGAGAATGGATACGCGCACGTGTATGGCTGAGTCTCTTTGCTGTTCCCTGAAACGAGCACAACACTGTTTGTTAATCGGTTATTCCCCAGTACAAGGTAAAAAGTTTAAAAAAAAACCAAAGTGAGAAAGCCAAAGTGTAGGATAAATATCCATGTGGACACTGACTCACTCGCTACACTCAACCCTGGGATATGGGGCAGAAAGACTGCAAAGTAGTCTGCAAAATCTGATGACTATAGAGCATGACCGAAAGGGCGACTGTGATGTTGTCTTGGGGAGAAGAGATGCCACAAGCCTCGCACAAAGAGGGGTTTTTGTTCCATTTACCGCTTCCCAAACTCTCAAAAATATACCTTTGCCTCTTTCTCCTCCACCCCTCAAAAGTATTTTCCATTCAGCTCCTGTTTCAAAGTAAAAGAACTTGAGCTTTCAACAAATCTGTAATTCATACCTTCCTAATCAAAGGTAAGAATGACTACAACCAAATAAACAAATCTGCTTTCCTTATCATGCCTAGCCATAATCAACTATGAAGAATTACGAGTTGTGATGGTGAGGAGGTGAGAAGAAAGTAATTTTGGTGCAGAATACCTCTAGGGCAGTGTGATCCTTGTGAAATCAACTGTTTCAACCAGCATTTTTTAAAAAAAAGGAATAGAGTGGAAAACATTAGAATGAAGCACAAAATAAAAGGTAAGCACTGTTCTAAGAATCTTTTGTTACACACACACACACACACACCCCCTCTATATTCTGCGTCTAATGTACTACATATCATAGTCTAAAAAGTTTGAAAGTCACAATTCTAAAAGTAGAGCCAGTCTCTCTGAAGAGAACCCTATGTAAAAATAAAAGCCCAGCAGAAGACAGTAGACAAGTTCGGAGACTGGATCTGCAGCTTTCCCTGAGGTCTATTCCACTGCTAATGCCCTGCAGTGAGATCACATCACGTCCCAGCTCTGCCACTAAGATGTGTGTGAGATCTGAGGTAAGCCACTGCACTACCAAGCCCCTTCATGTGTAATACAGGGCCGAAACATCTCCACTTAACTTCACAAGATAGACTTGAAGTTCAAAAAAATAATGATATGAAATCACTCTGTAGACTAGGGAACATTGTACTGTTGTTTTATTTTAAACTACACAACCAGAGTGATTAAAAAAAAAAGCTACGCTATGAATACCAAAGATATACCCATAATCATGGTTACCCTAATGTGCGGTTAGATAAGGCAAACAGTAGAAGTTGTGGAAACAGTAGAAAATTCTTTCTTTACAGTAAGGTAGTTGGGAAGTGAACCCAAATAATAAAGCTATCCACGGGCATATATATGTCTCAAATAACATACATGATAAAGTAGGCACAAAGACGACAAAGTGAAGAAAAAAAAAATCACTGGTTCTGAAGGGTAAGACATTCTAAGAGGTAAAATGAATTGAGATTTGAAGAAAGGAAGAGCGAAGCTTGTTTTCTCTCATATCTTAAATTGCTTCCCAAAACCCAAAGATGCACCAGTTGTTATCCCTCAAACCTAGTTCAGAAATACTTCCTCCAGAAAACCTGTACACCCAAGCCCCTACCTTTAAATGGCCCCAGCCCTTAGTGTTTATACACCTCATCTGACACAGAACTAATAACACAAGGCAGTGAAAACATATCACCCAACATGAAGTCAGGAAAGGCAGTGTATGTTTTATTTTTTTTCCTTTAAGCCTAGGACTAAAAAGACCTGTTAGTTTAAAACTATGCACCCAGCCTCATAGCAGGAATCCATCGGTCCCAGCTCTAAGCCTCTAGTCGATAAGTAACTTCTTATTTACACAAGTAACTTAACTACAGGTCACTTTCAGGAGCTACAAATTATGTAAGGATGCAAACATATAGTACTGAACAGAATTCCAATATCCTGAATAATCTGATTAATACCAGAGGTATGTCCTACAGGTTTAATATACCTTCTCTGTTACAATAAAATTAACACTTATAAATGAATTAAGTCTGTCTTCCTAGTCTGTCTTAGACTGTAAGTGCCTGACAATGAGAACAGTACCATTATTTTGACTTCCAACATGTTTTTCGTTACTCAATGTGAAATGTAAGAAACAGACAGAAAAAGCTAGGCGGGGGAGAAGACAGGACCTCTACTTCCACCCGACCCATATATTGCCTACCTCTTGCAGCGTCAACAAAGTATTAAGAATAGCTGGTAGTGTGGTCTGGACTACGCCAAATCTATCTTCTGTAAATGATGCTGCTACTAAGTGAGACAGACCTCGAGGGGAAAAGAAGAAACAAGTTAAAAGTGAATCAAAATTAGGAAATCCACTTGCAATACATCTATCTGAGGAAGAATTAATATTCTGAATGTATAAAAGTCTAAATAAAAAAGGGAGTAATAGAATAGAAAAAGAGGCAAAAGGGATGGAAAAGGTGTTCAACTGCAATAGTCTTAAATAAGATGAATCTGACTTATGTTCTAATAGAAAAAAGTTTTTTTAAATAATACTGTGTTTGGCAATGATAAAAGCTAAGAAAACAAAGCCTGATAAGGGAAAGAAGTAAGGATACTTTTCATAGGGTGGTCAGGAAAGGCCTCTCTGAGGAAGTATCATTTAAACATTGAGAAGGTGGTATCTGTAAGATGAAAAGAAATAGTTCTTTAACAACTAAACCTAAGCTAAATATGTTTAAATATATTAAGCAAGTTACATCAACATAGGCGATGGTTAAAAAACAATCTATTAATTGCAATTTTTTTGAAGCAGAGAAAGAGACGCAAGAACCCCAGGCTCAGTTTCTCCACTTATATACAAGGAAAATCTCTAAATTAAAATAAACCTAAATAAGAAAAATTTATCTATATAAAACAAATGCATAAAATGTATCTGAAAATTCAAAGATTGAGATCAAAGTCCAGAACTGATCTTTCATTAAATACCTCAACATTTAATGAATAAATAAATCATTGTTGCAGCTCACTGAGACTACTTACCTTCTAATGCCCAAATATGCATTTGGGCATCTGAAAACACAGCCTGAATGGAGGCCTCTGGGTGCTGAAAGAGGACAAAAATATTTAAGTCAGTTGCTCAGAAATGATCATTTCATCTAATCAACCATGTAGACTAAAATAATAAAAAAATTCATAGCTGCCTCTTAAGAGCTAAGACCTGAAATTCTTACACATTATGATTTACCTGCAATAAAGCACTCTGCTACAACTTACTGTGTGACCCCGGCCAAGTATCTAAATCTCTATGTGCCTCAGTTTCTCATTTAAAATAAGTTATATTCCCTCAACCCACCTCAGGGATTAACATAGAGATCATTCAAAAGAATGGTTGCATGCATGCTCAGTTGCTCAGTTGTGTCCAACTCTTTGCGACTCCAGGGAGTGTAGCCCACCAGGCTCCTCTGTCCATGGGATTTTCTAGGCAAGAATACTGGAGTGGGTTGCCATTTCCTTCTCCAAGGGATTGAACCCACCTCTCCTGCATTGCAGGCAGATTCTTTACTGCTGTGCCCCCAAGGAAGCCCAAAGAGAATGGTTACGAATGCTTTAAAAAAAAAAAAAGTACTGCCTAAGTAAGTACATACTACCTAAAGTGTCTACCCTCAACCCCACTACAAAGAAAAACCACCCAACAGTCTTTAATACAGCAAGGTATTGTGATGTGGAACAACAACTGGCCTGTGTAAGTGGCTGTCGTAATACAGCCAAGGAAGCCCATTCACAACAATAGCATGTTACATTTCCCAACGTTAAGCAGTGGTGTCTACAACTCCTTATCACACAGATCCACCTGCAAAATCAGAATCTAAGGTAGCACTCACTTCCAAGGAAAAAGGAGATCTCATTCAGCTTCTGCTCTGCCACTTACTGGCTATGTGCCCTCAGGCTAGCTACTTGACCCCTCTGAGCCTCAAGCTTCCTTCTCTGTAAAACAAGGCCAAAAAGACACCTCACAGGAAAGCTGTCAGAATTAAATGAGGGGACAGTTTTTCTAGTAGTCGTGTACAGATGTCAGAGCTAGACCATAAAGAAGGCTGAGCATCAAGGAATTGATGCTTTTGAAACTGTGGCACTGGAGAAGACTCTTGAGAATCCCTTAGATAGCAAGGAGATCAAACCAGTCAATCCTAAAGGAAATCAATCCTGAATATTCACTGGAAGGACTGATGTTGAAGCTCCAATACTTTGGCCACCTGATGCGAAGAGTCAGCTCACTGGTAAAGACTCTGATGCTGGGAAAGACTGAGGACAGAAGAAGTATGTGACAGAGGAGGAGATGGTTGGATGGCATCGCCAACTCAATGGATGAATTTAAGCAAACTCCAGAACAAAGTGAAGGACACGGAAGCCTGGCATGCTACAATCCATTGGGGTGGCAAAGAGTCGGACACAACTTAGCAAGTGAAAAGAGCATGGCACACAAAAGAAAGTTTTCTTCCCATCCTTCTGAAACAAAGCTCTGAAGTAAAACTTCAGACAACTCCTCTTTCTCTGGGTAGAAGATGAGACACCTTTCTCAGGGGTCTGATGGTTTTCCCAGGGCTCTAATGGAGAGCCTACAGATTATTTCTGGCAAACATTCTTGCTAGTTGCATGGATATTCCCTGCTACCACAGTGAAAAGTTTCAAGAACTTGAAAGGATTCTTTGCTGTATGTATCTATATTCTACCAGAGTTACTCAGATCTCTCTCCCCACCAGAGTAGGATCCTCAAAGAATAAAATGAGGAATGTATGCCAATACAGACTTTCACTTCAAGGCATTAATACAAGTGCACTATTAGTTAATAATGCAGAATCTGCAAAAACAGAGAAGCTAGATTAAAATAATTAAAACAAAAATTCTTTCCCCTACACATGGCAAAGGTTTTCCTCATCAAAGGATTAACTGACACACAACAGCTGTAGCAGTGAAAACAGAAATGAATCTTTAGCTTCTACCTCTGAGATTTACTCTCCTACAGCAGCTGGGGCAGCTGACAGACAAGCTGGAAAGTCATTTAGTTTGTGGCCTAAATTACAACTTTAATCCAACACCAGTTTAACACCTGCAGTCTAACCCAGTTATCTCTCTTCTGAACACCAAACTGGCCACAACGATGTCAGCAGGACAATGAGCCATGAAGGATCGCCACGGATTTGCTCAATTTGCAGGAAGAGGCCACATCTTGGCACAAAGCTGCCTGCAGCCAAGAGACCCAGAAGGCCACTAGAGCCCAGCCTCAGGAAGTCACTGATGGGAGATGCCTGTCTAGGTCAGGTACTGTTAAAGGGAGGTTTAGTGAAGCATGACGCCAAGCTGTTTGGCTTGCTAGGATCAAGCTAAATATTGAAAAGTCTAATCTTATTTGCTACTTCATTTCTTATTTTGTTTTCTCTCCCCCAACTCCTAATAACTACATACTCTTACCTTACTGAAAAAATACATTATCAGCACTCGTTTTGATAAGAAATTCTTAACCTAAGATGGAAGAAAAGGGAATTATCACATGAACAGTTCGATGCTACTCAAATATAATATTACACATTTCCAGGTTCTTCCAGACACTAACTTAAATGAAACACATCACACTTTACAAAGAAAGGTAAGGTAACTCACGTAAGTAAATACCTTTGTACTATAAATTGGGTAACCAAGACAGGCCATCTAATCTAAACTGCACTCCCATGTACACATGTCTAGCCTTCAAATTAGAGCCCGTCATAATCAAAAAGTAGTTCTGGTGATATTTCCTAAAACCATATTCTTTCTCAATTCTCTACAACTGTCCTACCCTTTAACCTCTTAATATTAATGCCAAAAAAGAGCATGTTTCCTCTATCATAAAAAAAAAAAAAACAGATCTTAAGACAGAAGTAGTTTTCTACTAGTTGACATTTAAAAGGAAAATAACTTTCTCAGTATTAAGTTAAAAGCTACATAACCCACCTGACTTGAAAGTAAATTCATGACACAGTAGTACTTACACACATAGAGCCACAGGTGCTGCTGGAGTTTTGTAGAATGCCTTCAGTTCTCCCTCTCTATTAACTGAGCATTCTATCAACAAACATGGTGTTATTTCTCCCACCTTAAAAAATAAAACCCTTCCCTGACCTCTCAACTTCCCCCAGCTATTCGCCCATTTCTCTGATCCCCTTACAGTCAATCTCCTTGAAAGATGTAGCTTCTCTGTGTCTTCCAGTTCCTCTCCCAGTCTCTCTGGGACCCACGCCAGTCAGGTATTCCTTGCTACTACTCCACCCAGTGGCTCTCGTCAAGGACTCAATGACCTCCATATTCCTAGCACACCAGTTCATTTTTAGTTTGAACCTCATGCTTCTTTTCAGACATAGCAGCATCTTTTCTGTTCAGCAGCATCTGACACTTCTGTCTGAAACACCCTTTTCTTGGTTCTTTCTCACCTTAATGGTGCTCGGTCTCCGTTGCTATTCCTCCTCATCTCCCAGACTTTGTCATCAAAGGGTTCCAGTTCTTGCATCTCTTTTCTTCTATATCTACACTCTCCAATAATTTTCATGGAGTCTCATGGCTTTCACGCTCTGATGACTTCCAAAATTTCAAATCTAACCTGGACTTTCCCTAGACTCCAGATACATGTCTAATATCTTATTCAGTATTTTTACTGGATTGTCTAGTATCTCAAAATTTCTATGCCTAAAATCAGACTCATGATTCCCTACCTCATCTCTATCAAATCTCTTTTCCAGAATCATCAGAAAGTTGCAACTCAATAAACTGCAACTACATTGTTTCAGATCCTCGGGCCAAAGCTTCAGAATCAACACTGATTCTTTCACACCACAACTAAACCATAAGCAAATCCTATCATACCTATCTTCAAAATACACCCTGACTTTGATCACATTTTAGTCTCCATCACCATCACTCAGGTCATAGATACCATCATCCAGATACCATTATCAGGTCACCAGATTCCTCTAACAGCTTTACTACTATCTCTCTGCTTCCACTCCTGCCCCCTGAGGATCTAGTCTCAACACAGCAGTACTTTCAAAATGTAAGGTTACATCATGTCATTCTTGTGGGTAAAACCATGCAGTAGTCATCCATGTCATTCAGAGAAAATTTCAGTCTTTAAAATAGCTAATGAGCCTGACAGGCTGTTCCAGGTGCCTGCTACCTCATCTCACCACGCAGAACTATAATACACGTGCTTGCTCAGCTATCTGCCCTCAGTTCAGTTCATTCAGTTGCTCAGTTGTGTCCAACTCTTTGCGATCCCATGAATCGCAGCATGCCAGGCCTCCCTGTCCATCACCAACTCCCAGAGTCTACCAAAACCCATGTCCATTGAGTCGGTGATGCCATCCGGCCATTTTATCCTCTGTCCCCTTCTCCTCCTGCCCCCAATCCCTCCCAGCATCAGGGTCTTTTCAAATGAGTCAACTCTTAGCATGAGGTGGCCAAAGTATTGCAGTTTCAGCTTCAGCATCATTCCTTCCAAAGAAATCCCAGGGTTGATCACCTTCAGAATGGACTGGTTGGATCTCCTTGCAGTCCAAGGGACTCTCAAGAGTCTTCTCCAACACCACAGTTCAAATGCATCAATTCTTCGGCGCTCAGCCTTCTTCAGAGTCCAACTCTCACATCCGTACACGACCACTGGAAAAACCATAGCCTTGACTAGGCAGACCTTTGTTGGCAAAGTGATGTCTCTGCTTTTCAATATGCTATCTAAGTTGGTCATAACTTTCCTTCCAAGGAGTAAGCATCTTTTAATTTCATGGCTGCAGTCACCATCTGCAGTGATTTTGGAGCCCAAAAAAATTAAGTCTGACACTGTTTCCACTGTTTCCCCATCTATTTCCCATGAAGTGATGGGACCAGATGCCATGATCCTAGTTTTCTGAATGTTGAGGTTTAAGCCAACTTTTTCACTCTCATCCTTCACTTTCATCAAGAAGCTTTTTAGTTCCTCTTCACTTTCTGCCATAACGGTGGTGTCGTCTGCATATCTGAGGTTATTGATATTTCTCCCAGCAATGAAAACATACAGTCAGGGACTTTTGTTTGCTGTTTTCCCAGTATCTAAAAACACACCCAGTGTATATGAAGAAATCAATAAATACCTCTTAAATGAAATAATTCATAGATCAAAGGCATTGATTGCATTAGGTTAAGCCATATGAACTTGTAATTTGTATAACTCAAAACCAAATACTAATAATTTCATATGGGTCAATTTAATATATGAAGCATCCTCAAAGTTCTATTTATTCCTGATGGCTTACTTATGTGAGATCCTTGATGTTCTCAATGCTATATGTAAATATAAATCCTATACCCATATCATCCTACCTGTTCACGTTTATTCTGAATCCATGAGTAAATCACATTGGGCTGTCTCACTGTCTTACCCTCAGCACTAACAGAGGTAGATGGAGAAGGATTAGAAAATTCAGTCATTTGCTGATCTACAAAAAAAAAAAAAAAAAAAAACAAGAAGGCAAAAACTTAGGCTGTATGATTCTCTACAGCTATGACATTTCAAATTTTAGAAAATAAACGGTCCTCACCAGAAGCTGAAGTCCATAATCTTGGCCCTCTTCTTGTGAGCTGAGGACTTCGAGGTGACCCATAGCTTGTGTTTACATCAAAAATTCCAGCCATCCGGTTCACTACACTAGAGCCAAATGGGGTGGCCAGGGGACTTGCAACATCAGGTGTAGATAACTTTGAGGAGAACAGTGATGTCTTAATTAATGATGGCACTGAAGTCCGAGGCATCTGGCTAGATTTGGGGGTCTGAAATGCAGTTTCTTCTGTAAAAGAACAGATCCAGTGCTGAGAAGAGGCAATCTGATGGAAGTAGGCCAGAGAGGAGGTTCTCAAATTTTACACATCTCAATTCTTTGTTTAACATATTTAACCAAGACTCAGTAGATTGTTTCCACCTAGGTTTACAATTTTAACACCCAGATTTTACTACTGCAACTTGGTGACCACTTAAGGAACTTTATACATCTTTTTCTGTTAGACTGGTTCAGCCTCTCTCGGTTTTTTACCCTACAGATACCTTCATCTTCAAGGTCAATTTCTCCAACTCTAAGCTGCACTGAACGAATTTATATTTTATATTTAAATGGCAACAACTTTACTGCATTAGTATATGCCCTGGGTTACTGTATATTCTTACTGTAACCATTACTTGGCTAAATCAAATCTATAGTGTGAAAATGTACAGAGCAGTAACCTTATCTCATTTTCCACAGAGTTCTTTAAAGTTAACAAAAGTCACACCAGTGATTAACTTGTCCAGGATATCTATACATCTGTTCTGTAAACAGCTTCTTCAAAAATTATCTTATAACTCTACCAATTATACAGTCTCTTGTACAAAAATAATATCTTTCTGCCACTCCAGCACAAAGCACAAAGACAATAAATTATACTAGTATTCTATCTTTTTAATAAAACTGGCATAAGACACTAAACATTTATACGAACCAAATTTTCACGACATGACTTTTTAAGAGTAAATGACAATAAGAAATAGCTAAAGAATCAATTTAAAAATTAAAACTGGTGGGTTTTTTTGTTTTTTAATATATTTTTTTAAATTCTATTTATTTATTTGACTTTGCCAAGTCTTAGCTCCCATACTCAGGATCTTTGATCTTCATTGCAGCATGTGGGATCTACTTCCCCAACCAGGGATTGAACCCAGGTCCCCTGAATTAGGAGCACAGTCCTAGTCACCAGACCACCAGGAAGTCCCAAGATCAGTGCTTTTAAGTTTTGTAATTATTCCTCAAAATAAAGGCAAATTGTGACTGATGGGATATGACAACAATTTAAAGAAATGACTAATCCATATTTGCTCAGACCCAGGATCCCCCCAACTCAGAATTACAATGATCTTTCTAAAATGCTAATTTAATGAAACTGTAACTATTCAAATCCTCTAAGGGCTCCACATCTTTACAGGACCAACTTTAACTCCTCCTTTCGTTATCAAGCATCACCCTACTCCTTCAGACTTCCTTTTAATAGTCACACTGTCTTGTCATCGTTTGTGTGCCTCCAGCTAAAAGGTCAGGCCCAAGAATGTTTCTGCCTCTTTGATTCTCTGGTAGTGCTTGGTACATGGCAGTCATTCAATGAATACTTGTTGAATAAATAAATGCTAATCTGAATGTTGATAACATCTGAAACACAGTAGAATCTTTTAAAACGTGACATTCATGAACTTATCTAAATCACTTTTCTTCTGCAATCTGTTTGTGGTCTATAAAGCCAGCAGAATAATGAAATCAAAGTCAGAGATATGTTTCCTTTGGCCCATATAGTGATTTTTTTACATATCAAGATTAGTTGTCAATGTTTAAAAAGTGATAGATTTCCCCCAAAACTTCTTCAGCTGTCTCTTTAAAAGAAAAAAAGAAAAAGACCAGTTCAGATTGTTGTTGTTCACTCAGTCCTACTCTTTGCCCCATGGACTGCAGTACACCAAGCTTCCCTGTCCATCACCATCTCCCGGAGTTTGCTCAAACACATGACCATCGAGTCGGTGATGCCATCCAACCATCTCATCCTCTGTTGTCCCCCTCTCCTCCTGTCTTCAATCCTTCCCAGCATCAGGGTCTTTTCCAATGAGTCGGCTCTTCAAATCAGCTGGCCAAAGTATTGGAGCTTCAGCATCAGTCCTTCCAATGAATATTCAGGATTGATTTCCTTTAGGACTGACTGGTTTGATCTCCATGCTGTCTAAGGGACTCTCAAGACTCTTCTCCAACACCACAGTTCAAAAGCATCAATTCTTCAGTGCTCAGCCTTCTTTATGGTTCCACTCTCACATCTATACACAACTACTGGAAAAACCATAGCTTTGACTATAAGGACCTTTGTCGGCAAAGTGATATCTCTGCTTTTTAACATGCTATGTTTGTCATAGCTTTTTTTCCAAGGAGCAAGTGTCTTTTAACTTTATGGCTACAGTCACTATCTGCAGTGACTCTGGAGCCCAAGAAAATAAAGTTTGTCACTGTTACGATTGTGTCCCCATCTATTTGCCATGAAGTGGGAGATGGTGATGGGCAGGGAGGCCTGGCGTGCTGCAATTCACAGGGTCGCAAAGAGTCAGACACGACTGAGCGACTGAATTGAACTAACTGATGGGACTGGATGCCATGATCTTAGTTTTTTGAATGTTGAGTTTTAAGCCAGCTTTTTCACTCTCCTCTTTCACCTTCATCAAGAGGCTTTTTAGTTCCTCTTTACTTTCTGCCATAAGGGTGGTGTCATCAGCATATCTGAGGTTATTGATATTTCTCCTGGCAATCTTGATTCCAGCTTGTGCTTTATCCAGACTGGCATTTCACATGATATACTCTGCATCTAAGTTAAATAAGCAGGGTGACAATATACAGCTTTGACGTACTCCTTTCCCAATTTGGAACCAGTATGTTGTTCTTGGTTCTAACTGCTGCTTCTTGACCCACATCCAGATTTCTCAGGAGACAGGTAAGGTGGTCTGGTATTCCCAGCTCTTTAAGAATTTTCCACAGTTTGTTGTGATCCACACAGTCAAAGGCTTTAGAATAGTCACTTCAGTGACTATTCAGTCACTTCTGCTTCAGCAGAAGTAGATGTTTTTCTGGAATTCTCTTGCTTTTTCTGTGATCCAGCAGATCTTGGCAATTTGATCTCTGGTTCCTCTGCCTTTTCTAAACCCAACTTGTTTATCTGGAAGTTCTTGATTCACATACTGTTAAAGCCTAGCTTGAAGGATCTTGAGTATTACCTTGCTAGCATGTGAAATGAGTGCAAGTGTGCAGTAGTTTGAACATTCTTTGGCATTCTTTCTTTGGGACTGGAATGAAAACTGACTTTTTCCAGTTCTGTGGCCACTGCTGAGTTTTCCAAGTTTGCTGGCATATTGAGTGCAGCACTTTCACAGCATATTCTCTTAGGATTTGAAATAGCTCAGCTGGAATTCCATCACCTCCACTAGCTTTGTTCATAGTGATGTTTCCTAAGCCCCACTTGACTTTGTACTCCAGGATATCTGGCTCTAGATGAGTAATTACACCATCATGGTTATCTGGGCTGTTAAGATTTTTTTGTATAGCTCTTCTGTATATTCTTGCTGCCTTGTCTTAATATCTTTGCTTCTGTTAGGTCCATACTGCTTCTGTCTTTTATCATGGCCATCCTTGCATGAAATGTTCCCTTGATATCTGCAATTTTCCTGAAGAGATCTCTAGTCTTTCCCATTCTACTGTTTTCCTGTATTTCTTTGCACTGTTGACTTAGGAAAGTTTTCTTACCTCTCTTTACTATTCTGTGGAACTCTGCATTCAGATGGGTATATCTTTCCTTTTCTCCTTTGCCTTTTGTTTCTCTTTTTTTCTCAGTTATTTGTAAGGCCTCCTCAGACAATCATTTTGCATTTTTGCATTTCTTCTTCTTGGGGATGGTTTTGATAACTGCCTCCTGTACAATGTTACAAACCTCCAGTATCAGAAGTTCAGATACTGGGCCCAAATTCTCATATGGGAACCATGGATCAAAGCTAACCCATAGTTTTCCATTTCAGATGAAGCTTATGCCCCAAGTTTACCATAGTCCTCACCCAGCAAGTTCTGCCCATTTTCTTTAAGTGCCTGGCTCCCAAGGCATCAGAACATTAAGTCTTTTTCTCAGTCTTACATTCCTAAGTATCACCTACTTAAGGTGTTTCATGAAATAGCATAGGTTCCTCCACCTCTACTTCTTCCTCTCAGCTTTCATCTTTCGAACATTTAGCTACCTTAAAACAATGAATGTGACAGCCCCATCCCTAAATCACTGAGTCACTTCAGTTACTTCTCTCTGGCACTCCAGCAATTTTTTACCTCTGGGATACTGCAATCAGAACAGCGTCCACTACTACTTGTAAAGATTCACTTGGCTCTGGGAGAAGGCAATGGCACCCCACTCCAGTACTCTTGCCTGGAAAATCCCATGGATGGAGAAGCCTGGTAGGCTGCAGTCCTTGGGATCACTGAGGATCAGACATGACTGAGCAACTTCACTTTCACTTTTCACTTTCACTTTTCACTTTCATGCATTGGAGAAGGAAATGGCAACCCACTCCAGTGTTCTTGCCTGGAGAATCCCAGGGACGGGGGAGCCTGGTGGGCTGCCGTCTATGGGGTCGTACAGAGTCAGACACGACTGAAGCGACTTAGCAGCAGCAGCAGCAGCAGGCTAAACTGAAGTCTTCTGGTTAATGACCCACACGTGTTAGCCTTTTTAACACTACCACCACAATGAACTTAATTTTTTCAATCTACAATGATACTCAGGCTGCCTTCTTGGTTCAGTACAATATCCCACATACTGGATCAATTCTGCCTAAAAATACATATTTCACACTCACATACAACGTAGTCCTTAGGTTAACTACTGTTGCCTTTCTTAGGAGACAGAGTGCACGTGCTGCCCCCTCTCTCAGTGTGAGGATTACCTGGGGAGACCGGCCTCTCAGGCCCCACTGGGTGCGGCGAAGGCACCACCCGCCCATTCGCAGCAGCGGCTTCCTGGCAGAGCACAAGTCTCTGAGTGATGTCGTTCAGAAGAGTCAAACACTCTCTTGAAATAGCTGTCCAGTTGTGGGGATGTCCACCTAAGAGGTCCAAAAACACCAGCTTTTAAAATGAAGATAATCTTATAGTATCCTCTCAAAATGGGGAGAAAGATCAATGAGACATGCTTATTACACTTTGCAGTAGGGCCCACTTTTCTACTATTAAGCCATTATTTATACTCAAGCCATCTAGTAACAGAAATTCCATAAATATTTGGGTGAAATAATTTTCCTAAGTCTACAAAATTTGCTATTTTACCATTAAAAAAAAAAAAAAAACCTCTCAAATTGATTGCCAAAATAAAGCCAAACACAGGAACACGATTTGAGTGAAACAGACCCAAGTTACTTCACTAGCAACACTGAACGGACCAAAGACTAAGGCACTGACCATGTCTAATGAGAGGCACCCCATGGCCCCCGTGACCTCTAAACTGCTATGGCTGGCCTACTGTGCTTCCCTACATTTTCATTTGCAAAAGAGCCCCTATCTGCTATTGTATCTACAGAAGTGACACATTATTTGATAGTGATCATACTTTATCCTTAGAGGGTTTATGAATCTGCTATCCTACGACTCTAAACTACTGTGATCCACACTCTTAATTCCTTTCTATCTTTTGATTTCTGAAACCTTTATCTCCTACAGCTGTCATGTAAAAACCAACTGTGCTTCACTGTGTTCAGAACAGCAGAGGAATCCACTGAAAACTGGTTTCTCCATCCTGGGTACCAAATAAATCATTCTCTCTGTGCTTAGGTCCCTCCTTAAATCTTTCCTTCTATTTACAGCTCAAAAGAGAAATACCACTTAACCTGAAAACAAACACAATACTTCAACAACAGGCCCCAGGATGTTTTATTCTGCTGTAACTTAGGACCACAAAGGAACTATTTCATGGTCCAATTACATTTTTTTCTTCCAGTTTTGAGACATAATTGACACACAGCACTGTATCAGGTTTAAGGTATATACAGCCTAATGATTTGATTTCCATACATCATGAAATGGTAATCACAGTAAGTTTCAGTTCAGTTCAGTTCAGTCGCTCAGTCGTGTCCGACTCTTTGCGACCCCATGAATCGCAGCACGCCAGGCCTCCCCGTCCATCACCAACTCCTGGAGTTCACTCAGACTCACGTCCATCAAGTTGGTGATGCCATCCAGCCATCTCATCCTCGGTCGTCCCCTTCTCCTCCTGCCCCCAATCCCTCCCAGCATCAGAGTCTTTTCAAATGAGTCAACTCTTCGCATAAGGTGGCCAAAGTACTGGAGCTTTAGCTTTAGCATCATTCCTTCCAAAGAAATCCCAAGGTTGATCTCCTTCAGAATGGACTGGTTGGACCTCCTTGCAGTCCAAGGGACTCTCAAGAGTCTTCTCTAACACCACAGTTCAAAAGCATCAATTCTTCGGCGCTCAGCCTTCTTCACATGACCACTGGAAAAACCATAGCCTTGACTAGACGGACCTTAGTCGGCAAAGTAATGTCTCTGCTTTTGAATATGCTATCTAGGTTGGTCATAACTTTTCTTCCAAGGAGTAAGTGTCTTTTAATTTCATGGCTGCAATCACGATCTGCAGTGATTTTGGAGCCCAAAAAAATAAAGTCTGACACTGTTTCCACTGTTTCCCCATCTATTTCCCATGAAGTGATGGGACCGGATGCCATGATCTTCGTTTTCTGAATGTTGAGCTTTAAGCCAAGTTTTTCACTCTCTTACTTTCTTCAAGAGGCTTTTTAGGTCCTCTTCACTTTCTGCCATAAGGGTGGTGTCATCTGCATATCTGAGGTTATTGATATTTCTCCCCGCAATCTTGATTCCAGCTTGTGTTTCTTCCAGTCCAGCGTTTCTCATGATGTACTCTGCATAGAAGTTAAATAAGCAGGGTGACAATATACAGCCTTGACGTACTCCTTTTCCTATTTGGAACCAGTCTGTTGTTCCATGTCCAGTTCTAACTGTTGCTTCCTGGCCTGCATACAGACTTCTCAAGAGGCAGGTCAGTAAGTTTAGCGAACATCAATCATCTCTGACAGATACAAATTAAACAAATAGAAAAAAAACTATTTTCCTTGTGATGAAAACTCTTAGGATTTACACTCAATATCTTTCATATATAATATACAGCAGTGTTAATTATATTTATCCTATTGCACATACATCCCTAGTACTTATTTATATTATAACTGAGAGTTTGTGCTTTTTGATTGCCTTCATCTAATTCTCTCTCCTCTATCCTTCACCTCTGGTAACCATAAATCTAATCTCTATTTCTGTGCCCAGTTAATAATATGTCCTTTGGCAAAGAACAGGCCACCTTATTACAGTTTACTTGAATATCTGGTGAAAACATTTAGTGTATAAGGAATTCTTAAGTAAACCTAAGCCTACTAGAAAAGAATTGCTACAGTTAAGTTTTATAGCACCAGCAGTGGATTTTTTTTCATACTGGGAAAGATTGAGGGCAAAAGGAGAAGGGGGCCACAGAGGATGAGACGGTTAGATGGCATCACCAACTCAAAGGACATGAGTTTGAGCAAACTCAGGGAGATAGTGAAGGATAGGCAAGCCTGATGTGCTGCAGTTCACGGGGTGGCAGACAGTCGTATATGACTTGGCAACTGAACACCACAAAAGGAGAGGGGTGCTGATCCATTTATATTTTTATATAACTGGATTTTATTACCATGTAGCATGTAACTGTAGGTTTATTTTATAATGTGGGAATTGACAAGTTTGGCTAAATAATGAAGAGCTTATTAGAGAGAGATAAAGCCACCTGGTTCTGTCCCCACTGGTGCTAGGCTGGAAGGTTTTCTTCTAACAACTAGGCGGAGCATTACTGGCACAGCTGCAACCTTGAGGAGCTTGGCAAGTAACAATGGAGAAGAGTTCCAGAGTTGCCAAGAGCCTCCTTGGACGGATCACCATCAAATCTAGTTCCTTTTCACACTCCTTTTTACAGGGAGGCAAAGCAGCATGGCCGGAATAGGGACCTCTGCACTTAAGAGTCAAGCGACAGAATTTCTTAATTCCAACTCTTGACATTAACTTTATTAAGCCACTTAATCTCTCTTGAGACTTAGGTCCTCCATGAGAGAATCAGACCACTTGATTTTTAAGAAACTTTGTAGCATTAAAACTTCTGGGATTCTTAAAACTGTGCCTTTCTGCTCTAAAACTGGCAGCCTACCTCACAATTTCTTTAGGTGAAGGGAAGATGGGGGCTGAAAGAAATAACATAAAAGTTGAAAAATACTTTCCCTAGAAACATAATTTTTAACCACAACAATGTGAACACTTAGCTGTATAAAATTCAAATCGATACTTTAACAGACTCACTGATGCGTGATGTTTTAATAAATACATCTCACTCACCAAAAATTTAAAGTAGATTGCTTTCTGCACACACATACTCAATTCCTATTAGGTCTATTACTTTTAGCAATACCTGGTTGGCTAAGGCTAAAAACTTCTTGTCTTCGTGAAGGAGAATATTGAGAAAGCAACATCAGGTCCTGCAGGGCCAAATACTGAAAGGAAAGAAAGTACACATTATTTAAATTTTTATCCTCTATATAAAATCTTATTTATTAATGGGGCTCAACACTACATATCTAAGGGGAAATCAGCTTTTTCATGAAGGGAAGACTTTGCAGAACCATAACTTTTCCTTTAAGACTTTCACTTTCCTGCCTCTACCCTCCGTAGGCTACCCTAGTCACTATGGGCTCCAGCTACCAAGGAATTAGAGAAAGGAACTGTGTTCCTTTCCACCTTATGGTGGGAAACATAAACATCACTTCCTCCTGGAACTTCCCTGGCCTCCCTGACGAAAACATACTCACACAGCTCTCACCTGCTCTGCTTACTGTAACATATATTAAGTGCCTACTTACTTGTCTCACCTGGTACCAGCCACTAAGCTGTGAGGCAGGGACAACACCTTGCTCACTACCATATCCAAAGGTAGTACCCAGCAAGCAGTAGATACACAACATACTCTGTGCTTTTTTATGATAGATCTTCATTTTGTTCCCTGACAAACCACTTCACTCATCATTCAAGACACCACCCCTTCTGTGAAGGTTTCCTGTCTGGGTCCCAAGCAGAGTAAGTGGTTCCCGTTGCACTTATCACAGTAAATCTTCATTAGTTTGTGTATCTGCCTTAGCCGTTAGGTTGTGCTTTGTCTTATTTATCATTATACCCTAAGCAACTAGCAGTGGCTGACATATGCCCAATAATTACAGATCTGTTAAATAACCAAATGAGTATCTGATATTTTTGTTTATCTAATAAACTAAGTATAATTGATATTTAAGGGTAATTAGAACCTCAGTGGGTCGTTTTCTTATTAGTTTACAACTTTTCTAGAGTATAATCCAAACTCTAGGTTCTACTTTAATTCTTTTTTAAGTACTATGAACTCTTAACAAAATCACATATATTATAGTTCTACTTTAAAATTTCAAAATCAAAATAATTTATTCTCACTTAGGTTGATTTAGAAACATGTTACAAATTCTTTAGACTTTTGATTAAAATTTGTTTCAGATTATCATTATTCAAACTTTAAGACAGTTCATTAACTATGTACTCTGATCATAATAAACTTTCTTTGACCACAATAGTCAACAATACTACGTGAGTGAAAATATTTCCTAATCCAGTGACTAAAAAAAAGTGTTTTGTTTTGCTACCATGAGGAATTTGTGAAAAACCAATGTATATCATTGTATATCATTATATTTCATACTTGAAATATTTTTCTCTCTCTCCTAAACATAGAAATAGTCTAGCTTATACACATACACTGCAATATATATTTGCATTTTAGTCACCTGGAATGGAAGTTGGAAAAAGTAATAACATTCAATGTAGCATGTAGGTGACTTTTACAATACTTTTTACAGGATTAGAATATTCTAGACCTTCAAAAAATATAAATATGTTAAATACGAAGATCATTCCGTAAGATAAGTTAGAGATGACTGTGTAAAGACACAAAATGCACAGCTCTGGTACCTTTATGATGAGGGGAGGATTGCTGTTTAAAACTTTTGGGAGGCAGTCATCTGAGTCTTCTGAAAATGGTGGTTGAACAGGGAACAGATGAGCCTATCAAATATAATTAAATATAAAGACTATGCAATGTCTTGTTTTCATGACAAATTACATTCAGTATATTAGCACTAATGACATTCAGTATATTTAGCACTATTTGGAATTCATTATAAAAAAGACAAGACACCAAATTTAACATCTTTAGTGTTCCTTACAAAAACAGCCAGCATTAAAATTATATATACTCAAATATACTATCTTCTAAAATGTTACTTTCCCAAAATTACTGGATCCCTGGCTTCCAATAATAGAAACAAATTTAAGAAAAAAAAATTCTCTGAAGCCACTGAAGGATACAAATCTACAGAAATGGTAAAATAAAACAGAAACACTCATTTTCTAAGACGAACATTTGAATGATGAAGACCATGCTACTCCTATTCATTTAAAATCATTTTTTCAATATAAATTCTAAAATTTCCTTCAAAGAATATATATTTTTATTGCCTTATATTTAAATATTTTAACAGTACCTATATCAATAGCATATAAAATTAATTGAAATGCAGGCCAATCTAGTATACACTCAATAGAGAAATGGAAACTTTCCAAAGAGAATTACACTAGAGATAACTCATAGCAAGTTTAACTAACTGTTCATTCAGTTTAGTTTTCTAACATTATAAATACTAATACTTTTCCTCAGGAAAAAACAAAAACAAAAACACTATAATTAAATGATGGTTATAACTGACACATTTTTTGTGAAGTCTCAGGAAAAAACCAAAACCCAACTTCACAAAATGGCTTTGGACACAACATGCTGATGAGTGTGCTACCAAACCTAAACCTCTGCGCTCCAAAACAGAGAAGTACGGACCGAAACTCAACACTCACCTCTGTGGCATAGATTCTGAAGAGCAGCCATGAGATGTACCAAGTCATCAGGACAAAGACACCACACAGCCAGACGTGGTAGAGTAACGAGAGATTCAAGAGGCCACTCACAGTGTCAAGGGGCCTATGAAACTGCCTACGAAAACAGAAATCACTATTTAATCCTGTGGGAAGACTACAGTCTAAGCATTTAAGAGACCTGGGGCCCCATGCTGAGAAGCAAATCCTATTTCTAAACAGTAATGTTGACAAACTCCTCCTCTTTTGTACTCTATACAGTTCTCTCACTAATACGTTCTTATAAAGTGCACAAGGGAGCCTTGAGGGAAGAGTAGGCCTAAACTAGCTCTCAGTTTCTTGCATTTCAAATCCTCAGTGTCATTTTCTATGACAGAGCAAGACTCCCCAAGAGGCTGGGTACAATTTAGTATTGTTGTTTTGTAGCTTGATACTTAAAAACCATTCAACAAGATCAGCACCTCTCCTGGACCAGATTTCAACTCTATCTGTATATGCATAAACAGTTTCATTAATAGTTAAGGGCACAAAGTACTATCTAAAAATAACAAACTCTACTTTTCAATCAATTTAAGAAACTCTGTTAGAATGCTAAATAAAGAGAACACAGGCAATCTTACCAAAACCTTGAACAGCTCAATTTGCAACACCATCATAATTCTACAGACACTTAGCAACTGTGAAAACAGGAGTGGAACTCCTGACTCTGCTATTTGTAAATGCTGTGATTTTGTTAATCACTTGACCTAACCTACCCTCAGTTTCCTCATCCATATGGTGGCATAATCTCTTCTTCTATCTCTTAGGGCTTTTAGGTGATTTACAACAGTTTATGTTAGGGGTGCCCAGCCTAGTACTTGACACTCCTTGGGGCTGGGAGAGGGAAGGGGGGAAATAATGTTTTTTTATGCTTTTAAATAAACATTACTGAGGACCTGGCCAACATTAAGACCATAATACCATACATTGCCATAGAAGCAAAACATTTTTTAAGGGAAAAGAGGAAAAAAGCATTATATTACATGTCTATCAAATATCATTCTTTTTCTATTTGACCAAGTTTAAAATCTGGGCTAACATAATAAGTGACCTGCCCATTTGGTTTCATATCTAGTGATTAAGCAGAAGACAAAAGTAAATTTTACCAAGAAACTTTTACAAGTTAGGAAATGAAATCTACTGTGCAGAAATCATAATATCTCAAACATTTGTAAATGTCAATATTTTCACTTCTCAAAAGTGGTAGTAGTTAAGGGACCTCCCTGGTGGTCCAGTGGCTAAGATTCCATGCTCCCAATGCAGGGGGCCCAGGTTCGATTTCTGGTCAGGGAGCTAGATCTCACATGCCACAACTAAGACCTGGCACCATCAAATAAGTAAAGAAATATTTTTTAAAAAGACAATGAAAGTGTTATTTTTTTTTAAGTGGTAGTAATTAGGATCATACAAAAAGTATCATGGTGGAATAACCAATAATTAAAAGAACAAATAGTAATAGAGGAGTTTGTATTTTTTTGCCAAATAAAAATTAAAGCTTTACCTATGTGCAAAGTGCATGTAGAAACAACTGGAACAATAAGCCCCAGTGCTGTCACTGCACTGCTACTGAGGAACTTCAGCTGGCCACATGACTCAACTCAAATCTGGTTTCCACACAGGCACAATTAAGAGTAAAACCACAGTATGGTGCTTCTCTACTATAACATAGTATAGAATGATTATTGAGGAGAGAAGCAAGAGAGGCATGCCTGTAGAACTCAAGTCCACTTATATAAAAGCTATATCTAACGAAAAAGGAATCATCACTGCTTATTTTGGGGGAAAGGAACTGGGTGACTAGAAACTGGTCCAACAGAGTCACTGTACACCCTTCTATATACCATTGGGACTTTAAATTATGTGAACTATATACATATATTAAAAAATGAATACAATTCTTTTAATAATATTTTTTTGGCCATGCTGCATGTGGGATCTTAGTTCCCCAACCAGGGATTGAACCCATGCCCTCTGCATTGAAAACATGAAGCTGTAACCACTAGATTGCCAGGGAAGCCTCTGAATACAATTTTCTTTCACATAAAGGCTAAATTTAAATAAAACATCTGGAAAGTAGCAAACAACTAAAAGAATAGAAACAATTAAGATAATTAAAATTAGACTTTTCATGTGACACTTACTTATCTACCTGAAGGTCCATGGCAGTGCTAATCCAAGCTTTTGGAATATGACCTGAGAGGGGGAAGAAAAAAAATACCATGCTATAATCATATAAAATTAACAAAATAAACCATTATGCTTTGGAATATGAGACTGATGAGATGACCAAGTAGACACAAAGACCTCAGTCAAAATGCTAGAGTTGGATTAGGAATGGGCAGCAAAATAGTTTCTAGACAGCCCTTGCTTTTCACGATTTCTTTGGAAGGAATGATGCTGAAGTTGAAAGATCCTGATGCTGGGAAAGATTGAGGGCAGGAGGAGAAGGGGACGACAGAGGATGAGATGGCTGGATGGCATCACAGACTCGATGGACGTGAGTCTGAGTGAACTCCGGGAGTTGGTGATGGACAGGGAACCCTGGCGTGCTGCGATTCATGGGGTCGCAAAGAGTCGGACACGACTGAGCGACTGAACTGAACTGAACATATACATATTTCAGTTACTATAGTTTAATTAAATAACACCAGCTCTCAACAACACAATTCAAATTTCAGTTACTGGCATCAGCTGTATGCAACTGAATACAGTACTCTAGCTTTTCAGCAGTACACAAATCAGCATACAGACAACAGCTGGACGTTGTTTTTTTCAGTCTGTTAGTGATGAGTCACATCTCTTAGTTCTGGCACAGACAGCAAAGCATATAGTTGTGTTGCCTCCGTATCTCCCATGATAAATGCTCATGACATTTTACAAAAACGAAAAACTGAAAGAGGAAAACTGGACAAAAAGACTAAAGTGCAACAAAGAAAGGGAAAGTGTTAATACTGAAAATAAAATCTGAATGAAACACAACGGGAATGACAGAAGAATCAGCTGACCATGGATATGCTGACACAGCTGCTATGTCAGCCCAAAGGGTACCAGCCAGGCTGACTGCAGTAGGTTAATAAAAAAACAATAAAGTGTTAACATTAAAATGACAACAATCCATTTTTCTACATGCTTTTAATAGTTAACTAAAAATTTTAACAGTGGACAACAGAATGGCCTATACACAAATAGAACAATTTTATAAAATTATTCCACAGAAAAAAGTAGGACCAGGAAATGTTCAGAAACAGTCTGAAAAGAGTATTTATTTTAGAATGCTGGATTTTGTTTATATTAATGTGTTGCTATTTGCATTAAAGTCTTCCATTCAACTTGTACTGTTCATTATACTAAATAAGCTGCATCTTTGTGCTTGAAATTCACGTTAGTATATTCTATAATTTATTTGCGTGTATAATCAGTTGCTCAGTCATGTCCAACTCTTCGCAACCCACCAGGCTCCTCTGTCCATGGAATTTTCCAGGCAAAAGAATACTAGAGTGGGTTGCCCTTTCCTACTCCAGGGAATCTTCCCAACCCAGGAATCAAACCAGAATCTCTTGCACCTTCCTGAACTGGCAGGTGGATTCTAAACCACTGCGCCACCTGTGAAGCCTCATAATATTCCTTGAGCAACAAGATATTTCTGTCATTTTAGTTATTGTTGTTCAGTCACTAAGTCATATTTGACTCTTACAACCCCATGAACTGCGGCACGCCAGACTTCCCTGTCCTTCACTATCTCTGGAGTTTCCTCAAACTCATGTCCGTTGTCCGTTGAGTTGGTACTGCTGTCCAACCATGTCATCCTCTGTTGCCCGCTTCTCCCCCTGACCTCAATCTTTCCCAGAATCAGGGTCTTTCCCAGTGAGTTGGCTCTTCACATCAGATGACCCAAAGTACTGGAGCTTCAGCATCAGTCCTTCCAGTAAATAATCAGGGTTTATTTTCTTTAGGATTGAACTTACAGAAAATTACAAAAATGTTATAAAAAGGAATATGTTATTATAATGACCAAATGATATATAATATTTTCTTTTTTAAAGAATATATTTTTTATGAGATAAAAACACATAAAACATCATCATAAAAAAAGAAAAAAAAATCTATCATCATAACCTTTGGGGCCTTGTCATATAACAGATCTCCAGATCTGTTTTACCTTGTAAAACTGAAATTCTATATCCATTGAAGAGAAGTGAAAAACAAGGAAGAAAGGGAAAGATATGCCCAAACAAATGCAGAGTTCCACAGAATAGCAAGGAGAGATAAGAAAACCTTCTTGAATGAATAATGCAAAGTAGTAGAAGAAAACAGCAGAATGGGAAAGACTAGAGATCTTTTCAGGAAAATTGCAGATTATCAAGGGAACACTTGCAAGAATGGGCATGATAAAGAACAGAAAAGCTAAGGACTTGATAGAAGCAGAAGAGATTAAGAAGAGGTGGCAAGAATACATAGAAGAACTATACAAAAAAGGTCTTCAGTTCAGTTCAGTCGCTCAGTCGTGTGACCCGCAAAACCACAATGGTGTGATCACTCACCTAGAGCCAGACAGCCTGGAGTATGAAGTCAAATGCACCTAAGGATGCTTTACTTTGAACAAAGCTAGTAGAGGTGATGGAATTCCAGCTGAGCTATTTTAAATCCCTAGATGATTCTGTTAAAGCGCTTTAGTCAATATGCCAGCAAATTTGGAAAACTCAACAGTGGTCACAGGACTGGAAAAGGTCAGTTTTCATTCCAATCCCAAAGAAAGGCAATGCCAAAGAATGTTCAAACTACCACATGGTTGCACTCATTTCACATGCTAGTAAGGTTATGCTCAACATCCTTCAAGTTAGGTTTCAACAGTAGTAGAATCAAGAACTTCCAGACGTACAAGCTGGGTTTAGAAAAGGCAGAGGAACCAGAGATCAAGTTACCAACATTCATTGGATCATAGAGAAAGCAAAGGAATTTCAGAAAAATATCTACTTCTGCTTCATTGACTATGCTAAAGCCTCTGTGTGGATCACAACAAACTATAGAGAATTCTTAAAGAGATGGGAATACCAGACCACCTTACCTGTCTCCTGAGAAATCTGTCTCCTGACCTCCTGTATGTGGGTCAAGAAGCAACATTTAGAACCCTACATGGAACAACAGACTGGTTCCAAATTGGGAAAGGAGTACATTAAGGCTGTATACTGTCACCCTGCTTATTTAACTTCTATGCAGAATACATCATAGAAAATGCTGGGCTGAATGAACCACAAGTAGAATCAAGATTGCCGGGAGAAATATCAACAACTTCAGATATGCAGATAATACCACTCTAATGGCAGAAAGTGAAGAGAAACTAAAGAGCTTCTTGATGAGGGTGAAAGAAGAGAGTGAAAAAGTTGGCTTAAAAGTCAACATTCAAAACACTAAGATCACAGAATCCAGTCCCATCACTTCATAGCAAATAGAAGGGGAGTAAGTGGAAGCAGTGACAGATTTCATTTTCTTAGATTCCAAAATCACTGCTGACAGTGACTACAGCCATGAAATTAAAAGATGCTTGCTTCTTGGAAGGAAAACTATGACAAACCTAGAAAAACCTAGATTAAAAAGCAAAGACATCACTTTGTGGACAAAAGTCCATATAGTCAAAACTATGGTTTTCCCAGTAATCATGCACAGATATGAGAGTTGGACCAGAAAGAAGGCTGAGCACCAAAGAATTGATGCATTTGAATTGCAGTGCTGGAGAAGACTCTGGAGAGTCCCTTGGACAGCAAGGAGTTCAAACCAGTCAATTCTAAAGGAAATCAACCCTGAATATTTATTGGAGGCTGATGCTGACGCTCCAAAACTTCGGCCACTTGATGTGAAGTGCTGACTCATTGGAAAAGACCATGATACTGGGAAAGACAGAAGGCAAAAGAAGAAGGTGGCGTTGGATGAGCCAGTTGGATGGCATCACCAACTCAGTGGACATCTGAGCAAACTCCCAGAGACAGTGAAGGAGAGGGAAGCCTGGCATGCTACATACAGTCCACTGGGTTGCAAAAAGTTGGACACCGCTTAGCAAATGAACAACTTTATCCACTGAACAACTCCCCTTTCTCCCCTCCCTCCAGCCCCTGACAACCACTATTCTACTCTCTGTTTCTAACAGTTTGACTAGTTTAGATACCTCGTTAAGTGAGATAATGTAGTCATTTTGTGCCTGTCTTATTTCATTTAGTATAATGTCCTTAACGTTCACCCATGTTGTAGCATGTGACAAGATTCCCTTCTTTTTTAAGGCTATTACTGCATTACATGTATATGCCACATTTTCTTTAACAATATTCTCTCAACTAACTAGTCTTTGAATGTTTCAATCTAAATATAAACATTTAATCTAAACAAGCAATCAGTTGGGCTAATGACTGTTGTTCAGTTGCTAAATTGTGTCCAACTCTGCGATGCCATGAACTGTACCACATCCCAGGCTTACCTGTCCTTCACCATCTCCCTGAGTTTGCTCAAACTCATCTCCATCGAGTCAGTGAGGCCATCCAACCATTTCATCCTCTGTCACCCCCTTCTCCTCTTGCTCTCAATCTTTCCCAGCATCAGTAGGAAATAAGTGAATACAATGAAGAACGGCTTTTTGACTGACATTTCCTGAGCTGTGAGCTAATACATACACTGTATCAAAAAGGAGAAATTCTTACCAAGAAAATAATACACAATGCAGAAATTTCTAAGCAGGAACAGTGATTCCACACAACTATGCTTAACTAGCAAGAGCAGAGACCTCCTGAAGCGTAAGAACTTGTATTGCTGTGGAAAAAAAGAAAACCAGAATCAAATGACACATTCAAAGAAAGGTTCTACTTTATCCTAAAGCAAGCACACAACAGTTCACACATAAAAAGACAAAGTCTATTCTAGAGGTAAAAAAAAAAATCAACTATCTCTGATGTTAAAATATTTAATACTTTCTTATACAACATCTCATTTATATGACATCAGAAATGAGAAAATTAACTGTATCAATCTATTAGGTTGGTGCAAAAGTAACTGTGGCTTTGCACTGTTGAACTTTGCTGTTTGATACTGGAATACATTCTTAAATAAATGTGGTTATATTTAAGGTCTATTTCTCGCTTTATATTTTTTTTTGCTTATGACTCATTACTTGCTGTTTATTTTGTATTTATTTTAGACTAGGGCAATGATGTTAGACAAAAAGCAAACCTGAGCGATTTTCTTATAAAAAATGGGTCATAAAGCAGCAGAGACAAATCAAAACATCAACAATGCATTTGGCCCAGGAACTGCTAATGAAGTACAGTGCAGAGGTGGTTCAAGAAGTTTTGCAAAGGAGACAAAAGCCGTGAAGATGAGGAGTGCAGTGGCCAGCCATCAGAAGTTGACAACGACCAATTGACACGATCGCTGAAGCTGATCCTCTTACAACTACACAAGAAGCTGCCAAAGAACTCAAAGTCGGCCATTCTATGATCATTTGGCATTTGAAGCAAACTGGAAAGGTCAAAAAGCTTGATAACCGGGTGCCTCATGAGTTGACTGCACATTCAAAAACCATCGTTTTGAAGTGTTGTCTTCTGTTATTCTACACAACAACAAACCATATCCCAATCGGATTACAATGAGTCACAAAAAGGGGATTTTATACAACCAGCAAAGACTAGCTCAGTGGTTGGACTGAAAAGAAGCTCAAGATACTTCCCAAAGGCAGACTTGCACCAAAGAAAGGTCATGGTCACTGCCTGGCGCCTTGCTGCCTGTCTGATCCACTACACCTTTCTGAATCCTGGCGAAACCATTAACTCTGAGAAGTATGCTCAGCAAATCGATGAGATGCATTGAAAGCTGCAACACAACAGCCAACAGAATGGGTGCACTTCTTCCCCACAGCATCTGACTGCACATCACACAGGCAATGCTTCACAAGGTCAAAGAACTAGGCTACAAAGTTTTGCTTCATTCGTCATATTCACCTGATCTCTTGTTAACCAACCACCATTTCTTAAAGCATCTCAAGAATTTTTTGCAGGGAGAATGCTTCCACAACCAGCAAGAGGCAGAAAATGCTTTCTAAGAATTTGTTAGATCCCAAAGCACAGATTGTTATAGTACAGGAATAAACAAATTTATTTCTCATTGGCAAAAATGTGTTGACTGTAATGGTTCCTATTTTGATGAATAAAGATGTGTTTCAGCCTAGTTATAATGGTTTAAAATTCATGGTCTGAAACGGCCATTAGTTTTTCACCAACCTAATATATAGTAAGGACTATCAAGATGGAGTAAGTATAAAAAAAATAATAATTAACAGCTAACACTTTTTGGACACTTAACACATACCAGGTACTATTCCAAGCACTTTAAATGCATTAATCCATTTAAACCTCACAACAACCCCCTATTATTATTTCCATCTTACAACTGAGAAAACCAAGGCACAGAGAGGTTAAGTAATTTAACCAATGTTACCAGTTAGCAAAATAAAAATCTGTGATTTTAAGGCAGGCTGGCTGGCTTCAGAGCCTGAAACCTTAAAGACAGTATATAATGCCTCTACACTAAAATTTTTCACAAGGGGTTTGCAGAAAAACAGGAAGTAAAGAAGACACAAGCCTAAGAATCAGGAGACCTGAGCTGTAATACTGCCTTTTTTCTGTACAACATTAAGTAAGTCTCATCACCTATCTAATTATCTGAGAGAGAATAAGGCTGAACCAGCTACACAGTTCCTCAGTGGGTACCTTCCAATGCTAACAATCTAAGAGTAAAGAATCAAGCAAGAAAAAATATGAAAGGTTTTTTTCTGAAAAAATTACACTGCTTGTGAAACAAGGGTTGTGTACCCTAAAAATGCCAATGGGAAAAATATTTTTATATTACTGGAGAGGATCTGAGGAAACCTGAAGAACCAAAGATGGACTTCCCAAATTTTAGTCTTCCTTTGTGTTTATACTAGAGCGAGTCCTTCTTTAAGGATTTCAGAAGCAGAAGGACAGCAAAGTTCTTAGGCAGAGGTTTTTGTCTTCATACCATATCTGCAGATGCCAACAGTATCTTACAAAAAGCAGCCCAGGTGAAATGAATACTTGGTCACTAACCATACAGCTTGAAGTATCCTGTTTTATTAAAATACTTTCAAAGTCCAAGATGTAGAATTGCACCTATTGCATGCAGTCACTGGGTGCTACCACTATCTCACCTTCACCTTCCAATAAAAAGGGCATAGTTCCTATACTATTACTATTGAAGCTCTCACCTCAACCATCACTTACAAGGGTCCAGAGAGGCTACAGAAGCAGTTAGATACACAGAGAAAGCTAATCTACCCTCTTCTTGCTCCTAAGGTGACATGCTTTTCAATTCCTTGTTGGGTTCTTCTGTGATTTGGCTATGAGCTCTCCTTTACCTATTCAAATATTCACTATGTGTCAGGCTCTATAAATCTCATCTCATTTAATAATCTTTCAAATAGTCTTGCTGGTGTATAACTTACCAAGCCTGTCTTGGTGTTTATTCATTTCCTTGTATCCTACTCCACACCAATGTTGTGCTTTTCCCTATCAGTCAGTCATTAAGAATCTAATAAGGGCAACAGAACTGTTTTGTAGCAGAAGCAAGTTTAAAGGAAAAAACAAAAACAAAAACAACCTAATGGACTAACAGCAAATTGGTTAAAATACTATATTTTTAAAGAGATCTAATTTTTCATATTGTTACGTGAAAAAGTAGTTACTGAATAATATGTGCAAAATAAAAGTATTTATGAAAACCCCAACCCATCAAATATATAATATTACAGCCACTATTTTATAAATGTACAATGAAGGGTCTGGAAAAATACACAAGAATGAACCCAGAAGTTTATCAAAAGAAATTACAAAAAATTTAGCAGTCAAATTTTACAAATGTGCATTACATGGTATAAACAATAATTTATCAGTACTATCAATACTAGACTCTCCTTGTTCACTCCCTTACACATCTGTGATGTTAAACAGGCTTTCACTATCAACAGAAGTCCATGAAGGAGCAAGATATTTGGGAGTAATCTAATTTTTCTCTAGTACTTTCTTTTCTTCATTTTCTATACTCTTAATGATATTTGAATCAAAGATGATTCACCATGGATATTTCTATGCAGGATTTTGGGATCTTTCTCCTTGTGAAATTCTGAGGTAGCAAAGATGGCACTCTGCTTTTAACTTACCTTCACAGGATGGAAAGAACTTGTAACAGGACTCCCTGTCATAGGCTCACAGACAGCAGAGAGGTAAGCGCCACAGTCTTGCCTGCGAGCACCATCTCTTTGCAGTAGGTGTATTTTCATTGGATTGTTCTCAAGAATGCAACAGGCATGTGAAAACTTCAGTTAAACCAGGAGAACCCCAATCCATCACACTCTAATATTTACGCTCTCGTGGCATATCACTTATCTATACATCCCTCCCCTACGCTCTCCCTCCCAGACTGGGTCCTAGCGCGAAGGAACTGGTTCTGACAGTTTCACTCCAAAGCCCAGCATTCAGTATGCCGTAGAGCAGGAATGAAGCGAATAACAACAGTCAAGAACAGTGGCAACTTCTGCGGAGAGCCTTGGTGGCACTGGAGAAACCTCAACCTACCTTTCTCTCTCCTGCCAGAGGAGGGGATAGCTTCTACCAAATTAGCAGCTTTTTAAAAACCTAAGTGAAAGACAGTCTAAACTATCCCACTGAAACCAATCAGACTGTTTTATTTACTCAGAATGTAACTAACATGTTCTATACTTACTTGTACATCGTCAAGCTAATGAGATTCTTAGGTTCAAAAAGAAGCTGGCAGCTGCACAGAGGCATGTGCATGCCTGTCATCTTCAGCCTCCCCAGCCCTGCTTGGTCACAGCGGCTGCCACTTCCTCGCAAGGAAGGAGAGAGTGGAGCAAAGCGGTATTCTGAGACGCAGCAGGAAGGGTAACTGCAGCTCCCAGACACTCAAGTCTCATGAAGACAAAGATCTCCTCTCCAAATGCCATTTTGAGCATCTCAGTCCTAAGTTTCACTGATCAAATCTTGAATTAATCAGATGAGGCCAGTTATATAAAGAATCACCAGGGCAATTTTAACCCAGCCAAATTCTGACACAAGGAAATGCTAAAATGACAGCTTACCTGTATGATGGGAAATGGAAGATAGTTCATATTGTTAATAAAATACAGGAGGCTATAGCTATAGCCCATAAATGCTCCAGCCAGTAGGAAGAAAAGGTGATACTCATTTAAGCAGGTTTGTACAGCAGGACTATCTAAGCTGAAAGGGAAAATTTAGGTTATTAATTCAATAGCCAGGGACACATCACCATTTAGGCTCAATATTTACTGAAGGTAAAGCTTTGACTTAATTACTTAAGAAATCCCCAAATTCTAACATAAGGGTGTGTTTCAGGTTAAGTGTGGGCAAAAGATTAACAAAACCCTTTCCTCTGATGCATGAGAATTTGACCTTTAGTTAAAACTAAGAAGCATCCTGTGGTTCTGGGCCCAAGGTATGACATAAATTTACTGCTAATCACTTCTCTTAAGAAGCATGGGCTTGGCTGTTACTTTTGCAGAAAAACCTTAATAAATCTTACCATTTTAAGAACAAAACAAAAAACATAACTCTAGCTCTGCTCATTTGGAAATCTGGTAAGGGTAAGAATGTCTCCTATGACAGTAAGCAATGGTGCTTTTGAGTTACTGGTAAACGGTATCTGGGCTAGGTAGAACTCTAAATGAAGGCTATATACCTCATAGAGATGCTGTAACTGGGATTCTCTCTGTGTTGTCTCTTATAAGGAGGCAATCCTTCATGGGAACCCTTTCACTAAAGAACATTTACCACATTAGGAAAAAAGCCTGCCCTATATAACAATAACTGGGGAACAAAAGGAAATCAAGTATTCAGTAGTCATGAACACTGTATAAAAGCAATGGCTAATTGAGGACTTAAAGACTACTCCAGAAATCTTTTTTGATTTTTAAAGTCAGAATATCAACTTGATATTTATATAAATGTCATCTGTTCAAGAACTATGTATGTTTCAAAATTATAAAAGTGCTCTACTGAAGAAGGTAGTTGTAATTATTTAAAATTTTTTTTCATTCTTCCCATATTATCCTTCCTTCAAACCCCAACCTAAATGCCACCTCCTCCCAGAAGCCATGTATAGATCCGTCCCTGCTTTCTGAACTCCCACAAGTTTTATCTGCACATTTCATTTTCTTCCTGTTACATCCTATTTTTCACACATTTCTATTCCTCTCCTCATATATTCATTTGCACCCATGTCTTACATCATCTACTGTTCTCAACTCTGAAGGAGCTTGTAGTCCATATATATGTAAATCATCCTAATAAATTCAACAGCATCTAGCATAGCACCTTGCACAGAATGGTTTAAAAAAAACTGTTGAATTCAACAAACATAAAACATCAAAAACATTTGATGTATGTGAGAAAGCACTTTTTAACAGAAGTCTGGAAAGTAAAGAATGTCCATAAACTATTAATGTATACAGATCACCTTTGGATTAATAACTAAACAAGGACCCTTATAAAAAATATATGGAACATTACCTCTCGGTACCAGTGCAGGGAACCACAAGGAAGCTGTACTGGCCCTTGGTTATCACTGTGGCACACCAAGCCATCATCATTCCCATTGCAGCGTGAAGAAAGGAGTGCATGAGCTGCTGCGGGTGAAGGATCTTCCCTATCAGTGCCAGCCTTGAGCAGGGAATGGAAGGCACAACTGAAAACAAAAGACAAGACTGTAGCTTTATAATCCTCCGCATATACAGCAGGGGACCTAAACTCTTCCCTCCCCTCCTTGCATAAATACTCCAAAGGGCAGGAAGAAGCCGAGTCAGTATAAAACACAGTACAGAAACAGCCTAAGTCAAAATAATCTGAAAAAGGGCTGAGTAAATACAGATACACGCAGAAGAAGAAAAGCCAAAGAATCCAGAGATGAAATCTAAGGATAGTATGATTAACATTTTTCAATTCTTTTTAATTAAGATTTCCGGACAGCTCAAATAGTGCCTACCCTGGCACTCCCCTTACTGCCATAAAGGAATAAACAATAATTTTAAGATAGTGCCTGTCTTCCAGCAAGTAATCCTTATTTCAGAGTTTTGAATTGACAATATATAGTTCATCTGGAAAAATAAACCATAAACTAGGTAAATAATGAAAACACTGAACACTAAAATAAACGCTTGCAAGGTGAACTGGGGTAGGCAAGAGTGAGTAAGAGGTGAGGAATGCTGGCCTTTGAAAACAGCTGGCACAGGGTTCCGTGACCTATCTTTGTACACAGTCTTCTTTTAATTCCTACAGTATTTAATACACGCCAAGTATGGTGGAAAACTAAGCATAAAGGGAGAGGGCTTAGGTGCTTCACAATTTGGAGAAGAGGATGCTATCACCTTTCCCTCCCTACAAGTAGTGCCCACAAGACCTACTGACTGTGTAATTGACTTATACTCTGAACTGCCGGAAGCCACCACGGGAGATCCCACCCATGACAAGGTCATGTGGAAGAGAACTGTTAAGCAAGGCTTCAGAACTCAACGGGCTCCCTAGGCTTTCTCAAGCATCTACCCCAAAACCAGAATCTGTCTGTTTTACTATTTCATGACTTTCACCAACTCCTCTGACATTAACAGGGGTCTATTCCTGACCACCTTTCTCTGGAGAAAATCAACTTAGGGCTATAGCTAATAAGTCTCCTGGACATGAGAAAAATATTTCAAATCAAACTCCCTCTGTTAGCATTATAGCTTGTTTGGCAGGTATATCTAGACTCTTGCAGCTATGCATATGATTTACATCCTCCCAACTGTGAGAGGCATGGAAAGCCTAAAACATAGAGCCTTTCAAAGAGTTAAAAGTTATTAGAGTAGTGTTAATGTAGGATTCCATTATTTGGCCAAATGCTTGTTGCTAAGTTACCATATCTCTTATCCATTCTGCACCTGGGAGTGCATTAGTTAACATAGCTGGAAAGTAAGAAAAACAAGTGTAGCCTTGAATATAACCACATCAGACTTTTGAGCTAATTGGTTCTTTCTTATAACTCACTGCACCTTTGCTTCGTGAGAATGTAACTCCGTTTAATACTTTTTCAGGCTGACATAGATTAGAAATATAAGAAAAAACATTTCAAGGGAAAATAAGTTTTCTGGTTGAGAAGACTTTATCAAAAGAGGGTTATAAAATGTTCACAGGTCTCCAAGGACAGAAGATAATGTACACAATATTGTTTATGGGAAAGGTTTGCAGAAAAATCCTGGTTTCGATAAAGACAAAACAGATGTAATGTTTGGGCTGACTGTATGACTTTGCATCTTTCATTTCCCTCTATGTACAAGTAAACGTATAAAAGACCCTTTTAAAAATAAAAACAATGGGCCTCGCTTGAAGAAGCTTGGTCACCCCGTGTTTTTCTTTTTTCTCTTTTTTTCTCTCTTACTTTCTTTTTCAGGCTGATCCCTTGGAGCATAGAGGCTCCCTGCGTTCACTTATCTGCCCAGGTTTCTAAGACCTGAACGGGAAGACGTTCTGCGTCTTCACTCCCTCGGGAGACCGGGAAGGCACCTGTGGCCTCCGTGAACAGGGCAAACTTCTTGTCTCGAAGTTTTATTGGCTTTCTATGTAAACCAAGGAATATCAGCATCTTTCTCTCCTCTATTTTCTTATCTACAATATTCTTTCCTTATCTCTCTCTAAATCATCCGCCGATGCCATTTTTCCTTCAGGTTCCCCTGGATCCTGCTGGGGCTGGACCCCGGCACTGAATATATACCAAACCTTCTGATGTCATTAAACCTTTTTATATGCTATATCTTTCCCCTGGAAAATCATTTTTCTTGTCTACTTAATATACACACCCTTCGAGGCTTGGTTTCAACGTCATCTCCTCAGGAAGTTCAACATGCTGGGCAAATGGTGCTCCTATATACTCTCCTACTATCCAGTGTATTACTGTCTCAACATTGATTGTGATCTCTTGGGGAAAACTGGGACCAAACATCTCTTAACCCTACACAATGCACTGCATAACAAACGCTGAAGGAATGAGCCAGAGTGACCAGTCAGGCTTTAAGAAAGACTAGATGAAGACCTCCCAGGTGGTCCAGTGGTTAAGACTTCACGCTTCCACTGCAGAGGGCACAGATTCAATTCCTAGTTGGAGAACTAAGATCGTGCAAGCCATGTAGCACAGGCCTGCCACCCCCCTCCCCCCACCCAAAAAGCTAGCTGTGAGCCAAGGGGTTCTACAGATGGCTTGAATAGAAAGAGATCCATCAGCAAGTAGTGAGGGATTAGAAAAGCAAAGGAAAAGGGTATATTTTAAAACCCAGAGAACAATGTGAAATTGTATATCATATCTAGCCAGGAAGTACTAAAGAGCTAAAAAGAGGAATGAAGTTATAGTGAAAAAAAGAAGTATAAGAAAAAGCTTCTCATTTTACCTCAAGGTCAGACTTAAGGAATCTGAAAAGGCAGGAAGAGCAAGGAGAGAAAGTGAGAAAAAGTAAAAAACTCTAAAACCTAGCAGGTGATTCTCCCAAGGCAAAACATGATATTTTAAATTTTGTTGTTCCAAAACCACAGAATTGTAAACTTCAATATTTGAAAAGGACCTCAGAAATCATCTGGTCTTGATCTCCTACTCTATAAAGGAATTATTTTTATAATAGATCCGCTAAATCACAACTTTAGTCACTAGCTGTGAACTATTAAAATGTCTACATCTTTTAATGTCATAAAATACATATTAAAAAATTACCATTTTAAGTATATAGTTTCAAGTACACTCACATTGTTGCACAACCATCGACACCATCCATCTCCAAACTCTTCCGACTTCCCCTGTGCCTATTAACTCTGCATCCACTAAACAATCCCCACTCCTTCCTCCCTCAAGTCCCTGGCAGCCATCATTCTACCTCACATCTCCATGGATTCGAGACTACTCTAGTTACGTCCTATATGGAAGTGGAATCATACAATTTGTCCTAAGAGTGCTAATTATTTTTTAAAATCAGAGAAAGTACCAGTCAAATAAATTTTACAGTAAGACACTCAAAAGTATATAATTCTGTACACATTTTAAAACTTTGACACAAAATACACCCTCTGATGTACACATCCACATACAAAATTCATTATTTCTGCTCTTAGTAAAATAAATTCAGGTATTTTAAAGATGGTTAACATTTGAAAACTCACCTGTATAGAACTCCACATTGAAAATACTTATTATTACAATTACCACTGACAACAGCAGAAGGTAAAAGATAATGTAGGAATTATACAGATCATTGAAAGAAGCTAAAACAAAAGAGAGATGAATCAGTGAGTTCATTCAGTCATATTGTCATGTTTAGTATACTGCAATAAAAAGGGGTGCTTGAACCACAACCCTAATTTTAATTTAAAAACTTATCTTTAATATATACCAGAATTTCTTTTAGATGACCCATATGATAACATCAGACAAATAATACCATATGCAAATATATTTCATGTGAAACAGAGAAGTACCACATTTAGTAATATACCAACAAAGTTTCTTTCTAAAATGTAAATATTTTTCAGATCCCTTCTTAAATGCAGTTAGTCCCTATAGCTAAAAAAAGTAATATTTCCAGAAATAGAATAATCTGTAAATCATCCAAATGAACAGAATTAAAAATAAAAATTTATGACATCCCTGTGAAATACTAATACATTCACATTTTAGAGTGGTTCAACAATCAATATTCCATCTAAAAAATGTGACAGTTTAAAATATGTATATATTATGCCTAAAAACATGAATGAGAAATAAAAATATGGACATATGTTTGTTAAATAGACTAAATGAGACCAATTATTTTTAAAATTTTAATTCATTGACCAAAATTACTGAAAAATTATTAAGCATCCACAAGTAAACTTCTCAAGAATTACACTGAGCTAAAAGAGTGAAATAACTAATTCATGTGGCTGGAAATAAGGAAGGAAGGACTAAATTTTCCTGTAAAGACTTTATGAAGCAAAAGTTGAAGCAGACAAGTAATATTTGATGAGAAAAATGGCATAAATCAAATCCAATCTGGAGAAAAAGGGACTCTAGAATTAAAGAACCCATGGGCCATGAAATGGGAAAAAGGTTTTGTCTAAAGTATCAATCCATAACAACTGGTAATGGCTCTAGATTACAATATTGAATATTCTAAAGTTGCAACTACAGAAGGCAATGGCACCCGACTCCAGTACTCTTGCCTGGAAAATCCCACGGACAGAGGAGCCTGGTGAGCTACAGTCCATGGGGTCGCTAAGAGTCGGGCATGGCTAAGCGACTTCACTTTCACTTTTCACTTTCATGCACTGGAGAAGGAAATGGCAACCCACTCCAGTGTTCTTGCCTGGAGAATCGCAGGGACGGGGGAGCCTAGTGGGCTGCCATCTCTGGGGTCACACAGAGTTGGACACGACTGAAGCAACTTAGCAGCAGCAGCAACTAGACAAGCATGAGTGACGCAGACACAGGCAAGGTGGTTACAGAAATACTTGCCACCCTGGTACTAGCTTATGGCTTAACTTCATCTGACTGTGAGATTCACCCAAAAAGTGATTGATATGTCTCAACAAAAAACTTAAAATGACTTCAATTCTTTAGCAGCAATCTCTCTCCAAAGGCCATAAGGTAAAGCTTTTAATTTTAACTCTGAAAATTGGCATTTCTTCTGAAAAATTAAATTAACAACATACTTCTCACTTTTCAAAGCAAAAGAAATTTATTGTTATCATTTTGGAGGGGAGGGGGAAAAGGAAGAATTTCAAGAGTATTTGTGCTTTTTAGCCTTAAGCAAGACCTTAAAAGGCTTCAAAATCTACTCTGGGAACATTTCTGTTTTTATAAATTCTAGTGTGTCTTTCCAGGGCTGGAAGTTGGGTGACTTAAATCATCTTGCAATCATGTGTGAGTTTGTTTTATCTGTGTGAAATCTCTTACTGTGCACTGTTAATCATTTATCCACTAAACTAAGTGGGGAAACGTAAAAGAAAAAAAAAAAAACCACAGCCAGCCCCGTGTGCTGTTGATAGCGTGAAATTATCATGTTAAACAACAAGAACCAAATGTGACCTTGCGCATATTTTGGCAGCTGAAATTCCTTAAGGCTATCAAATGGGTGACCCCTTAAATCAGCCTTATCTTTTGATTGCAGTGTGCAAGGAAAAGTTTTCTTTCACACTGACTTTTTTTGTGGGGCCGGGGGGGGGGGGCCCCCGCCAGGGAGTGTCCACAAAGCTATTCATTTTGACAATACAGGGCCTCCCCTAAGAGCTGCTCCACCACAAATACCTATAGCTGAACGCCAGCCACACGGACTGATGGTAGCCACTCACCAATGACGATGACATTGAACTAACTTATTTCCATCACTATGATTTTTTGAGCTTGCTCTTATGTTTTAAGAGGTGCCAGGGGTACATTTTTGCACTGAAATCTAAAGATGTTTTAAAAAACACTTTTCACAAAAATATAGTCCTTTGTCATTACATTATTTACTCGTGTTTGTACATTTTTGTATGTTAATTTATGAATGATTTTTTTCAGTAAAAAATACATATTCAAGAACCAAAAAAAACAACAACAAAAAACAAATTCTAGTGTGGCAGAGTGGAATAAACATAGGCTTTGAAGTCAGAGACCAATATTCAAATCCTAGTTCAGTTACTTACTAGCTGTGTCTCTGCAGAGACTTATAACCTGAGTCTCAGGTCCCTCATTTAAGTAGGAATACTACCTCATTTTTATCATACAAGATTGTGTTAATAGGAAGGTTAACAAGTAACATCCTGGGATATCCCTGGCGGGCCAGTGGTTAAGACTCCACTTCTCCACTGCAACGGGTGCAAGTTCAATCCCTTGTTGGGGAAGTAAGACCCCGTATGCGATGAGGCGTGGACAAAAAAAAAGAAAAGAATATATTTAAGGTACTTCGCACGGTGCCTAGCACACAGTAGGCAGCAATAATTGGTAGCTATTATTAACATAAAGTAGTTGCACTTTGATGAATTTACTAATTTTATTATCTCCAAGAATTTTGAGAAACATTAGCCTGCTACAATTTTTCCCTTCTTATTAATCAGTTTAACTCTATGTTCCTTAGTCTCCTCCTTTTCTCTCTTTTCATCTTTCTTATCAGCCACAATAAAGAAATGAAGTATTAATTTTAGAAAATATTTTTTAAAGATATGTCATATTTTCTATCTATAACTTTTAAATATATAAAAGTATTAGTTCACTTCCTTAAAAAGAAAGCTCACAGGTTCACTTCCTCAATAAAGCTGTCAAAGAGAAAGGACAAACAAAATTAAGTTTTTATTAATGTGGTCTCTAGTGATCTTTGTTTCTGTGAACAGTCTCTGACAGGTTTTGCGATCTTATTATGTAGTGAAAATGCCTATGTTAGGCAGGGAATGGCTTAAGAACCTCAGAGTGAATTTTTTTTGCCACTCTCAATACAGACACTAAAATAAATTTAAAACGTAATGCAATTTTTATGTTGAAAAGTGGGTCCTGTAAATTTGTTATCCCCAAATTGAATATCACTTACCAGACAGCCACTGTATAGGATGAAATAAATCAATGCTGCTGAAGATTACAAATACTGTGGTACAGATGGGCAGCAGCAGCACTGACCAGACAATGCTTGTAACTATCCTCCAGCCCAACACCTGTAATTAAATAAACAAAATCCCTCAATCGTGAAGTCAGTTATATTCCAGTTATTTCAGTTATGCAAATCTTATCGTTTCATACAGGATGTTAATCACTAATATTTATACCCAGATTACAGTCCATGCAGCTGTCTATAAACTCCAATTGTCACCACTATTAACAATATTACACACCACTACAGAATTTTCTCCTATCAGTGAACACTTGCTGTTTTAGTCCAGAATCAGATGTCACATTAAATATCACACTTTGGGGAGTGAAGGGTTCATTTAGTTTACAACTGTATTTCACAGCAACTTACAGTTGTCTCCCTAGGTTTGATAAACATGTCAATATCTGAAAGTGTATACATATTACAGGAATCATGTATATACTGCAACTGTGTTTACAATGATTAGATATGGGCTCCTAACTGGGCACCTACTTCATTGTATTCATGTCTGAATTATCAGTGCCCATGTCATAAGAGATGGGCTTCCCAGATGGCACTAGCCGTAGAAGAACCCACCTGCCAATGCAGGAAACATAAGAGACACAGGTCCCACCCCTGGGTGGGGAAGACCCTCTAGAGAAGCGCACGGCAATCCACTCCAGTATTCTTGCCTGGAGAATCCCATGGACAGAGGAGTCTGGTGGGCTACAGTCCATAGGATGGCAAAGAGTCGGACACAACTGAAGCGACTTAACACACACACACCCCCTCATAAGAGGCCCAAGATTTACTGCTGAATCCATAAACACAAGAAAAGATCTTCAGGGATTTTAAGCGCAAAAGTGACAATAAGATTTATCTCTGGAAAGTAAAACACCCTTGTGTCTGTAAGGTGGCTACACGGAAGATGGATCAGAGGGGACAAGAGGCAGGCAGCAGACAAACAGGAGGAAGCACACGCCAACGGCCCAACCCAAAGACTTCAGTCAGTGTCTGAGGAAGGCAGTGGCAATAAGAAACCTTGAAAAAGAAAAACTGCAGCCATCTTTCTGATGCACAATGTGTAGGACATCGATAGCCGATAGTAAAGGTTGTAAAGAACAGGCAAGATTTAGTATTAATAACTTGGGATACAAAGAAAATTCTTCAAGAGATGTGAATACCAGACCACTTGACCTGCCTCTTGAGAAATCTGTATGCAGGTCAAGAAGCAACGGTTAGAACTGGACATGGAACAACCATGGAAGGCTGGTTCCAAATTGGGAAAGGAGTACGTCAAGGCTGTATATTGTCACCCTGCTTATTTAACTTCTATGCAGAGTACATCATGAGAAACGCTGGGCTGGATGAAGCACAAGCTGGAATCAAGATTGCCAGGAGAAATATCAATAACCTCAGATATGCAGATGACACCACCCTTATGGCAGAAAATAAAGAATTAAAGAGCCTCTTGATGAAAGTGAAAGAGGAGAGAAAAAAAGTTAGCTTAAAACTCGACATTCAGAAAACTAAAATCATGGCATCTGGTCCCATCACTTCATGGCAAGTAAATGGGGAAACAGTGCAAACAGTGGCTGACTTTATTTTTGGGGGCTCCAAAATCACTGCAGATGGTGATTGCAGCCATGGAATTAAAAGATGTCTGCTCCTTGGAAGAAAAACTGTGACCAACCTAGTCAGCATAAAAAGCAGAGACATTACTTTGTCAACAAGGGTCTGTCTAGTCAAAGCTATGGTTTTTCCAGTAGTCATATATGGATGTGAGAGTTGGACTATAAAGAAAGCTGAGCACCAAAGAATTGATGCTTTTGAACTGTGGTGTTGGAAAAGACTCTTGAGAGTCCCTTGGACTGCAAGGAGATCCAACCAGTCCATCGTAAAAGAAATCAGTCCTGAGTATTCATTGGAAGGACTGATGCTGAAGCTGAAACTCCAATACTTTGGCCACCTGATGCCAAGAACTGACTCATTGGAAAAGACCCTGATGCTGGGAAAGATAGAGGGCAGGAGAAGAAGGGGACGACAGAGGAGAAGATGGTTGGATGGCATCACCGACGCAAAGGACATAAGTTTGAGTAAACTTCCGGGAGTTGGTGACGGATAGGGAGGCCAAGCATGCTGCAGTTCATGGGGTCGCAAAGAGTCAGACACAACTGAACTGAACAAAGTAGATGGCAGTGCTGCCAGGGTATAAGCACTGTTCTAAAAGGGATCGTACTCCTGTTACTCTTTGCCTGCCACAGAGGGCATGCAGAACTGTTGACTAAACTTCCACAAGGAAGCACCTCCTCACCTCCGGTCCCCAGTGTCCACATCCCTCTAATTTGACAAAATACCCGTCCTGCTTTTACCCAGACCCCAAGTCCAGCTGTTGTCTTTCCGATTCCGGATATTCTTTCCCGCTTCTTATCCCAAGTAATCAACAAATTAAAGATGTCTGCACTTGGTAGGTGCACCTCCCTGGCATACAGCTCTTTCCCATTCCCCGCCCCAATTCCATGCAGGTCATCCTTCCCACCACGACCAGCTTCCATTCAGGACCCCTCTCTCACACAGTAACAAGTTTGCACTCAGGACGTCCCGCACAGACACACATCTTGTAACCATCTCTCCTTAGCACGCCCCTCCCTACTATAACTAGCTCCCACTCAGGATGCCCCGCACAACCCCGAAACCACTCACTCGGGTCTCCCCCCTCCCCACGCGCTCCCCACGCGCTCCCCACGCTACAGTAGAGCCAGCCCCTCCCCCGCCCATGGCGCACGCGCGACCGACGCCCCTAAACCAGCCAGACCCCCGCAGGTAACCAGCGCCTGCCATGGTGCGCGCAGCACTCACGCGCCACAGGACGTCCCGCGACCCTCCGGCGCAGGGCCGACTCGCAGCCGTGGCCATGGTGATGGCGGCCCCTACTCTGAGGGGTGCAGGATACAGCGAGCCCGCCCGCCACCGCAGTTCAAAGGGAGGAAGGCCCCCGGAGGGCCCCATTGGGGCTGCCTCAAACGCTGCCTGGGAGAAGCCCGGCCCAGGCCCCAACCCATCTCTTCGAGGTTTCGTCTGGACAGACCCAACGGACCAGAACTGCCGCGCAGACACTTGCCCCAGAGGGGGCTGGGACTCCAGGACCCGCCCTCTGGAGTCCAAAAGGTCTCTCCGAAGCAGGGTCCAGCGGGGCCCCAGAAACTGGGGGCGGCGCTGCATGCCGGGAATTGTAGTCTTCATGGACCTCTGGGAGCAAGGAGGAGCGTTGCATTCTGGAACTGGAAGTTCCAGAGTACAGCATGCTGGGAGTCGAAGTCTTGCCTGCCGTAACTTGTGGCATCCTGGGAATCGTAGTCATTTATAAAGCCGCTACTAGTCGCAGTGTTGACTGAGTTCTATCTATGATTACAAAAAACTGGCAAAATGATTTGCCTTCGTTTCTTTCGATCTTACTTTATCTGCTGTCTGACAGTGAAATCAAAGGATGCTGTGGGCCTCTCCACATAGATAATTAATTTTACTGAAATTAAGAACTGTCTTTCCCTAGAGAAACCTTTGGTTTCCTAAGATCTGTTTTCTAGTTCCAGCTCTACCACTTGCTGAGGGGAATATCTTGACTCTCCCTGAGCCTATAAAATAAGGATAAAAATACAGAGGGCATCAGATGATGTGACGATGTACTAAAATACTGTACAAACATTCAGTTCAGTTCAGTTCAGTCGCTCAGCCGTGTCCGACTCTTTGCAACCCCATGAATTGCAGCACGCCAGGCCTCCCTGTCCATCACCAACTCCCAGAGTTCACTCAAACTCATGTCAATCGAGTTGGTGATGCCATCCAACCATCTCATTCTCTGTTGTCCCCTTCTCCTTCTGCCCCCAATCCCTCCCAGCATCAGGGTCTTTTCAAATGAGTCAACTCTTAGCATGAGGTGGCCAAAGTATTGCAGTTTCAGCTTCAGCATCAGTCCTTCCAATGAATACCCAGGACTGATCTCCTTAAGAATGGACTGGTTGGATCTCCTTGCAGTCCAAGGGACTCTCAAGAGTCTTCTCCAACACCACAGTTCAAAAGCATCAATTCTTCAGCACTCAGCTTTCTTCATAGTCCAACTCTCACATCCATACATGACCACTGGAAAAACCATAGCCTTGACTAGACAGACCTTTCTTGGCAAAGTAATATCTCTGCTTTTCAATATGCTATCTAGGTTGGCCATAACTTTCCTTCCAAGGAGTAAGTATCTTTTAATTTCATGGCTGCAATCACCATCTGCAGTGATTTTGGAGGCCAGAAAAATAAACTCTGACACTGTTTCCACTGTTTCTCCATCTATTTCCCATGAAATAGGACCAGATGCCATGATCTTCATTTTCTGAATGTTGAGCCAACTTTTTCACTCTCCTCTTTCACTTTCATCAAGAGGCTTTTTAGGTCCTCTTCACTTTCTGCCATAAGGGTGGTGTCATCTGCATATCTGAGGTTATTGATATTTCTCCTGGCAATCTTGATTCCAGCTTGTGCTTCTTCCAGCCCAGTGTTTCTCATGATGTACTCTGCACAGAAGTTAAATAAGCAGGGGGACAATATACAGCCTTGACGTACTCCTTTTCCTATTTGGAACCAGTCTGTTGTTCCATGTCCAGTTCTAACTGTTGCTTCCTGACCTGCATATAGGTTTCTCAAGAGGCAGGTCAGGTGGTCTGGTATTCCCATCTCTTTCAGAATTTTCCACAGTTTATTGTGATCCACACAGTCAAAGGCTTTGGCATAATCAATAAAGCAGAAATAGATGTTTTTCTGGAACTCTCTTGCTTTTTCCATGATCCAGCGGATGTTGGCAATTTGACCTCTGGTTCCTCTGCCTTTTCTAAAACCAGCTTGAACATTTGGAAGTTCACGGTTCATGTATTGCTGAAGCCTGGCTTGGAGAATTTTGAGCATTACTTTACTAGCATGTGAGATGAGTGCAATTGTGTGGTAGTTTGAGCATTCTTTGGCATTACCTTTCTTTGGGATTGGAATGAAAACTGACCTCTTCCAGTCCTGTGGCTACTGCTGAGTTTTCCAAATGTGCTGGCATATTGAGTGCAGCACTTTCACAGCATCATCTTTCAGGATTTGAAATAGCTCAACTGGAATTCCATCACTTCCACCAGCTTTGTTCGTAGTGATGCTTTCTAAGGCCCACTTGACTTCACATTCCAGGATGTCTGGCTCTAGGTGAGTGATCACACCATCGTGATTGCATAGTAGCTTTCCTAAAACCCTTGCTTAAGAAAGAGCTAGTTCATCTTCTTTGCCCCTTGTTAATCCCTTCCTCCACTCAGCTACATGGAACTTGGATGTATTGCCTGCCATACTGAACCACAGGAAGAAGGTCAGATTCTAGACAAAGTTAAATACTGAGGTAAAAGAAAACTTGATTACTTGGAGCAATCATACTATTTGTGGGCTATCTGCCTTTACCTTCTGAAACTAAGGAGCTAGTAGCCTATAGCAGTTGAAACTACCACAAGTGCCCACAACCATCTGCAGTTGCTTTCCAAGCCTTTGTTTCTTCATCAATAATAAAAAGATGTTGTAAGATGCTGTATTAGATCAGATTTTGTTTATAAATTGTCTGCCACACAGTAGAATTTCAATATATGATAAGTATGATTAGTAAGAAGATTACAGGCTTTGGAGTCAGATAAACATGGGTGTGAACACCTGCTCTGCCACTTAATAGCCATTTCATCTTGGGAAAGTCACTTTATCTTTCTTGGCTTTTGTAAAAAGATTTAAAAGCATCCCTATAGACAACTAAAGTGTCTGCCTGCAATGCGGGAGACCTGGGTTCGATTCCTGGGTCAGGAAGATCCCCTGGAGAAGGAAATGGCAATCTACGGCAGCACTCTTGCCTAGAAAATCCCATGGACGGAGGAGCCTGATAGGCTACAGTCCATGGGGTTGCAAAGAGTCGGACATGACTGAGCGACTTCACTTTCACTTTCACAGACAACTAAAGCATACCAGAAAGACATGTACACTAAATAGATGAAACTATAACCTAGTCTTCCAAAATGAAATAAAACTAAGAAAATCATATAAAATATGAAAGGATAGCACTAATCAGTACTAGAAAAACTCAGGATTATTACATTGAATGCCAGCAAGAAATAGAAATATAGCAACAATCACTGTAGAAATGGAGGTTGAACTAGGAGGAACTCAAGAGCAAAGAAACAGATTAATGCCATAAGAAAGGAAGGACTTTTTCAAACAAAAAGGATTTTTTTTTTTTAAGAAATAAACAGAGATGTTAGGCAAAGAAGATCTAACATATGAATAACTGGAGTTTCTGAAGAATCTGGACTCTTATTTTTAACTTCAACTCACTCCCAACAAGGTAAGGGATATGGAAATTACTTTTTGCTAATATTTTTAAGTGAGCTATCATTTTCCTAGAGTTTTCATTTCAAAACCTTCACATTGTATAGTCCTTGGCATCTTATAGCCTGTTAGTGGAAGGGGTTGGTGGTAGCAAATAACCTTTCTTTCTCCCCATCTGTAACCTTTTTAGTGTTAAATTCAATCCTTTGAAGAAAGAAGGCTGCAGACTCTTGATAAAATGTGATTAGCTGTTTCCAAAGACAAAATAAAAGACATTTATTTTAAAAGACAGCTCTTTGGACATCCAGTCTCTTGTGCAACAGTATTTTGATGAGTCAAGCAAAAAATAAATTTGAAACACATGGATGATATTTCCTAAGGGGGCATGGAAAACACATATTCCCTAGGATAAACATAAATCATTATTATTTTTCTTTTACCAAACTGGAGCCTTGAGGGAGAATTTGAAAGGTTCAGCAAGTTAAAAATGAGGCTCAAGCTCCTCCTCCTTCCTTTGATAACCCCTCTCTGGAGCCAAGCTGCTAGTCTTGATGGCTGTTTGCTGGGTTAGATTTCAAAGGAAAGAACAATGAAGGGAGAGGCAGATCCTTGAGGGAAAATCCACACAATACAAAATATGTAATCCAGACTTCGGAGGTGACCTTTTCTTCCTTTTAAACTGGCCTGAGTTGTTTGCAAAGTCTGATTTAAACTTCTACCAGTGACACAGAGAGAGTAAAATGGAATTTGTGGGTGAAGGAAGATGAGGCTACTTGGTGTCTCATCTCCAAGTATGAGGAAAGTGAAAGTCGCTCAGTTGTGTCCGACTCTTTGCAACCCCATGGACTATACAGTCCATGGAATTCTTCAGGCTAGAATACTGGAGTGGGTAGCCTTTCCCTTCTCCAGGGGATTTTCCCAACCCAGGGGTCAAACTCAGGTCTCCCACATTGCAGGCAGATTCTTTACCAGCTGAGCCACAAGGGAAGCCCAAGAATACTGGAGTGGGTAGCCTATCCCTCCTCCAGTGGATCTTCCCGACCCAGAAATTGAACCAGGGTCTCCTGCATTGCAGGCGGATTCTTCACCAACTGAGCTATCAGGGAAGCCCTATGAGGAAAGACAGCATCAAAAGCAGGATATGTTCCTGGTAAGCAATAGGTAAAAGCTTTAGAGTCAGACAAAGGCATATTCGAATCCTAGCACTTTGGTAATAGGTTAGCGTGAGCAAATCATTTAAGCTCTTAGTGCACAGGTGTCCTCAACTATGAAAAGGAGGATAACAGTATAGTGTACACTGTCCTTTCTTTCAATCTATCTACATAGTTAATGGAGCCCCCATTACCCACCTTCAGATAATGTGATAGTCATTAATACTGCTCACCAAGCATTTCAGGTCTCTTGTTTTTTAGGCATATAGTAGGATTATACTTCGGACAAGGCGATGGCACCCCGCTCCAGTACTCTTGCCTGGAAAATCCCATGGGCGGCAGAGCCTGGTGGGCTGCAGAGCCTGGTGGGCTGCAGTCCATGGGGTTGCTAAGAGTTGGACACAGCTGAGCGACTTCACTTTCACTTTTCACTTTCATGCATTGGAGAAGGAAATGGCAACCCACTCCAGTGTTCTTGCCTGGAGAATCCCAGGGATGGGGGAGCCTGGTTGGCTTCCATCAGTGGGATCGCACAGAGTCAGACACAACTGAAGCGACTTAGCAGCAGCAGCAGCAGCAGCAGTGAGACCTTCCAGAGCTCTTTTTCCTCTGGCACAGTGACCAACCCTACATGAAAAGTGCTCATTCCAACAACCCAGGGGCCTGAGTGACTACAATGAACAGTTTCCCTGCCAATCTGTGATGAACTTGTAACATGAGCAAGAAACAAAACTTCATTGTTTTAAACTGATGAAATCTTTGAACTTTTTTTAAAATTAATTTATTTATATTTGGCTGGATCTTCCTTCCCATGAGAGGGCTTTCTCTAGTTGAGGAGAACTGGGACTACTCTTCGCTGTGGTGCCCGGGCTTCTCATTGCTGTGGTTTCGCTTTTTGTGGAGCACAGGCTATAGAGCATGGGCGCAGTAGTTGTGGCACATGGGCTTAGTTGCCCCGAGGCATGTGGAATCTTCCCTGACCAGGGATTGAACCCATGTCCCCTGCATTGGTGGATTTTTAACCACTGGACCATCAGGGAAGTCCGAATTGCTTTATTACTGTAAAATAATCTAACCTATCCCAAATGATACAAATAGTGAAACAATAAATGCAATTACCTAATGAGCATAGGTTGAGTGTAGACCAGGCACTGTGCTGGGTCCCAGGCATGTAATCAGAGTGAAGTTGCTACTGTCAGAGTTGCTTAAACTGGACATGGAATGCCATGTCTTCCATGAAGCCTTCGCTATCGAATCTCTCCTTTTAAAAATTCCTGTAATTCCAGCATTCAGTGAATACGTGTGGCCTTGAGTAGCACAGAAGAGAAACAGCGAACTTTAGAGCCAGACAATCCCACTTTCAAGTCCTAGGTTTGCCCCTCCCTTGCTGAGAACGCTACAGATCTTGCTCTGGTTGAACACTTATTATTGATACCTATTGAATACTGCAAATCATACTATGTAAATTTAATTCTCACACTTGCCCTTCAAGATCAGTTTTACATACACACAGTGCGGTCCCAGGCACTTAAGTCTACATACATATATACAGACGCTTTCTGAGGCAGCCAAGCAGAGAGGAAAGTGAGGCAAGGATTCACACCCACATCTGTGTGAAAATTTCAACTGTTATATAAATAGTTTTTCACTCTATGGTTTGTTTATGTGCTTGCTCACTCTTTTTTTTTTTGTTTTGAATATTTATGAAGGTTTGTACTTTTGTTCTCGGAGAAGGTGATGGCACCCCACTCCAGTACTCTTGCCTGGAAAATCCCATGGATGGAGGAGCCTGGTGGGTTGCAGTCTATGGGGTTGCTAGGAGTCGGACATGACTGCTCGACTTCACTTTCACTTTTCACTCTCATGCATTGGAGAAGGAAATGGCAACCCACTCCAGTGTTCTTGCCTGGAGAATCCCAGGGACATGGGAGCCTGGTGGGCTGCCGTCTATGGGATCGCATAGAGTTGGACATGACTGATGCGACTTAGCAGCAGCAGCAGCAGCAGTACTTTTGTTCTAACCATTTCCTGTTACATTTTTAATCCCCTTTATAGGGGAGGGCAATTATCGATTTTTTTCCTCTTATGAGCAATATTATCTAGTAACTTCTTCTTCCTTCCTCTCCAGCCTCTGGTTGGAAGCAATATTTTGGTTAATAACTGTAAGGCGATCAGCAAGCTTTGTCTGCCTCTTACATATGTTCTCCCCATTCTCTATTTTGTTAGTTTTACTGTATATTAAAGACACATAAGCATTAAAAAATATATTCTCTCCATTATAACCATCAGTTATCATTAGTTATACAAGTAAAGATATATTTAGTGCTCTTCCCTGGTGGCTCAGAGGGTAAAGCGTCTGCCGGCAGTCCAGGAGACCTGGGTTTGATCCCTGGGTTGGGAAGATCCCCTGGAAAAGGAAATGGCAACCCACCCCAGTACTCTTGCCTGGAGAATCCCAAGATCGGAGGAGTCTGGTGGGCTACAGTCCATGGGGATGCAGAGTCGGACACGACTGAGCGACTTCACTTTCACTTTCACCACCTGTTAAGTCAATGTCTCACTAGTCTGGTCGTCTGAAGTATGTTCCCTAGAAGATGCCTCAGAAAGGTCATGAGAATCATCCCTGTGTTTTTCCATGCTGATAACGTTTTGTCTTTGGCCTTCATACCTGAAAGTCAGTTTTGCCGAATGTAAAATGCTTAGGTCACCCTTCCTTTCTTCAGGTATCTTAGACATATTGTTACTCCATAGTCTCCTGACATAAAGCCCTGTTGTCAAGTCTCATCACAGCCTGATTTTCTTTCCCTTATGAGTGAATTTGTCTTTTAGCCTGGATGCCCCGAGTATTTTTTCCTTTTAAAAAAATCCACCAATTTTACTATGTCTCAGTGTTGATCTGCCCTCAGTCTCGAGTTTTTTTGTTTTTAGGGAAGTGTTTTTTGTATAACTTTTAAAAATGTACTTTTTCTCCTCCACTGCCCCATTATTCCTTTCCCTACATGGACATGGATACTACAAATTTAGATAGCAAACCTGCCTATCTTCTTTATTTGTCATTTTCTCTTGAATTCTCAGTTCAGTTCAGTCGTGTCCAACTCTACTAACTTTGCGACTTTTTGTGACTGAATTCTCAGATTTCTCTTATTCATTCTGCAATTTAAATTTTTTCTTCTTTTCACTTTTTACTCCCTTAAGGCATTATCTGTTGTGCAAAAACTATGTTAGTCTTATATTCCTTCTAGTTCAGTCTTCACTTGTGAAATGAGTTTTCCCTTTTGTTTCCAATTCTTTACTGAGTTTGAATACCTAATTTTTGCTTTCTATTTCTGACTTGTGCTTGTCTTTCATATCTTGTACTATTTCCTTAATTTACCTTTGCTCATTTTGAAATTACAATTTTTATCTGGTTTTGTGGGCATGTCTTTCTGGAACACTTTCATTTGATTAAGGACGTTTTTCTGCTCCATGTTCTCATTTTCCTTATAACTCCATTATGAGATTTGACTGCAGTCTCTCTGTTGTTCCTTTTTTTTTTATGAAATTAATTTTCCTGCATATTTAGCAGGGAGGAGTGAGTTAGGATAGCTTTGCTAAATTCAATGCTCTATAGTTTCCTTGTCTATGTGTCCATTAAGTGTTCAAATGAATGGCTTCATACTTGCTAAGATCTTCTGGCCCTGTTCCCCTCCCCTATTCATTCGGCCTTCTTTTTCTTTGTCCCAATATCCCTGGCCTACCCTATTTGTAGTCTGTTCCCTGCAGTTTCGAGTCTGGTATCCTGGAAAGGCACTTTGGCTGGTTTTGAGGGTTCACAGCACCTGGGCTGCTCCAGCCTCTTCAGTCCTTACTTTGGACCCTTTCTACTCATCAGCTGCAAACTGCGTTGTATAACCTCTCTCTCCCAGTTCCAGCTGCTGTTATTCTATTGGTCCTTTGTACTTTCCAGGGAGTACCTGTTGACTATTTTGGGGTTCTCTTTATTCTCAGATTTCTCAGACACTCTTGGTTCCCTCTCCTTCTCTCCACAAAAATGCTGGTATCATGCAAGTCTTTGAGACATCAGGAGTTTCCACCTACACGAATTTTGGGGTTTGTGGTGCTATCTTGTTTCCCAGTTTTGTTACAGATGTCCATAAAAGTTTTTGGTTTTGCTATCCCAGTTGCTCTATTTTTTGTTTGTTTTGCTTTGTTTTTAAGGAGGGAATTCAGGGAGATTTAAAAAGTACCACTGCCATCTTCCCAGAATTCTTTTCTCTCAATTCTTTACACAATGCCAACCAGTGAAATCAGACAGACAATGGGCAAACCACCATCCATGATCTTTTCTAAAAGTAGAAGATTCTGAGATGTAATAGTTATCAATCTAAAATTCATTCTGATTTCACAGGGTGGCAGTGTGCCCAGCTAAGAAGCACTTCCCAGCCTCCCTTGCAGCTAGGGATGACCATGTAATCCAGTTCTGACCAATAAGATACAAGCATAAGACAGCAGTGGGACTTTGGAGAAAGCTCACCAAAAGTTAGCTCAACTCAACTGGCCAACCAACCCCTTTTGCCCTTTCCCTTCTTTTCACCTGTCAAAAGCTGAGCTGAGCTGCAAAGAGCTGAGCTGCCAAGTATCTGTGTAAAGTAATAAAAATGAAACTAATGGTCAATGATTGACTCATTTATTATGACAGTATAACCAAGAGACTAAACAGGAGAAAGTGCTGGCTCCCCAAATGTTCCATTTTTCTTCCTGGCACAGTGCCAGGCAAGAGTCAGATGGATTAGTACAGATAATCAGGATTGTCTCACTGCTGAAGGATCCCTAAACAAAAGGCTCCTGCCTTTTTGCATACTCGGAGGCAGGGAGAAGGGAGCAGAAAAGGGCTGAGAGTGGAAAAGTACTACACACTTAGAATGGAGGAAACATTTCAAGGCCACACACGGGCCCCCTTCCCTCCCCCCACCACCCCACAGCCAGTAGGTTGGTCCCTGCAGAGGCACCTAAGAGAGGCCATGGCTAGGTCCCCCTTCCTCCCACAGGAAGCCTGGGCTAAGGCTGGGGTGATGGTAGAGTGAGGCCAGAGCCCTTGATCGCAGACCCCCTCAGAGGGTGCAGTGCACAGGCTCTGTACCTTCCGAAGAAGCTGTGGGTAAAGCTTTGAATTAATAATTGCCTATGGCTGGGTCTGAAGTACGACACATAGGTTTTGGGCTTAGACCTGGACTCCTCACTTCCTCCACTTTGCTGGAAAAGGAAGCAGGCATACTGGGATAAGATGATAACAAATCCGTGCTAAAGCTTGCTGAACAAAAGAAGATTGAAGGCAGAGTCCATGATGGCCTCATGGAGCAGCCATATCTCCAACTTCTATTTACATGAGAAAAACAAAACTGGTCATTTGTTTAAGCCACTGTTTTTCTGAGTTCTTTTACAGCTGAATGCAGTTCTTAAGGGCTACATGGGGGTCCCAAGGGCAGTGGCTTCCTAAAGGGTGATGCTGGTTGGTTCATGAAGTTTTCAATGGTACTTGGTAGGTGAGAAAGAATAAACAATGTAGCCGGTTTTTCATAAAGGAAATTTATTCAAGTTTTTAGTACTGAGACTATGCCCTTCCAGATCCTTTGATATTATAATGTCCTCTCTTTCATAAGATGATGGTGCTAATTTATGATGCTGGTTATATCTAAAATCCTTACTTAAAAATTAAATTCTGACCACTGTATAATGAATCTCTAAACATATTTTTGGAAAAATATATTTAAGTCATATCATACTTAAAAATACTTAGTAGTAACTAATTTGCCCGTCAAAATTGGATATTTATATGTGCCTGGAAAAAAACTCACTGTTTTTCTTTACTTGAACACTTATCACACTTCTGTGACCAGATGTGTGGTTTTCCACATTAAACAATTTTTACATTAATTGCCTGTAGTGCAGATCTACAGGTTAAGGGTCTTAATGCTAACTGCAAGCAGTGGGTCCCCAGGTTACCCAGTGTCGTGGCAGTCTGAGGGCAGATTGGAGAATTTCCAGACACAGAGCATTTCAGAAGAGACTGAGTTTATTAAGAACAAACAGCAGAGATGATGTGGGCACTGAAAGCACAGAGGGCCAACCTCCTGTGGCCAGGGAAAGTTGACCAGACACTGTTAGAACACGAGGCTGGCTCAAGGGAGAGCCAACGCTTTTTGTGGGTTAGTAGCCAATTTTTATAGCCTCAAGACAAAGAAAATTCCTACTGGAAGGTTAGCATTAGGTGATTGGTTAGGGTGCTATAAAGTGAGTACTAGGCTGGGCATTTTTGAATAATATGGAGCTTCTCAGGTGGTGCAATGGTAAAGAATCCACTTGCCAAAGCAGGAGACACAAGACTCAGGTTTGATCCCTGGGTCGGGAAGATTCCCTGGAGCAGGAAATAGCAACCCACTCCAGTATTCTTGCCTGGAAAATTCCAAGGACAGAGAAGGCTGGTGGGCTACAGTCCATGGGGTTGCAGAGTTGGACATCATAGAGTGACTATGCACACACATTAGGTCAGGAAACTTGCTGGTGATATCAGGGGACTTTTGGCAACAGTTATGAGGGAGCTCAGTCAATTTCGGAGGTGACCTGGGTTCTGGGCTCCCCTTCTCAGGCCCTGATGCAAGGCCTTGCACCTGTGGCCTTGGGATAGCCCTCTACACCCATGACTTCTGCCTGACTCAGCTTACAAATTGGAGGTTCCCACAATCCCCTCCTTGGGTTTGATAATTTGCTCACAGAACCCAGGAAAACAGTCAACTTACTATTGTTGGCTAATATGCAAAGGACATTTTAAAGGATGCAAATGAACGGCCAGATAAAGAGACACATAGGGTGAGGTCTAGAAGGGTCCCAGGTGCAGGAGCTTGTGTCCACCTGGATTTGGAGGCACACCACCCTCCCAGTACATGGATGTATTCACCAAACCAGAAACTCTCCACACCCAGTTCTTTGGGTATTTTTATGGAGGCTTCATCGCATAGACATGATTGATTAGTAACTCTGTTTCTTGTCCCTCTCCTCTCTATGGAGAATGGGGGTTAGGGATGAAAGCTCCAGGCTTCTGATCATGGCTTGCTTTCTTGTGACCAGCCCCATCCAGGGGCCCCCAAGTCTAATTAGACCCAAAAATGCTCTACTACCCAGGAAATTCCAAGAGATTTAGGAGTTCTGTCAGATACCTCTATAGCTCAAGAAACAAGGGTCTCAGGGGCTCTCTGTCAGGAACTGGTGCCAAAGACCAAACATCAGGACAGAAGATTCTCCTAGTACCCCTATTCACAAGGGCTTTAGGGGCTTTTGTCAGGAACTGGGACAGAAACCGACATATATTATATAAATATTATTTTACAACATGCTTCTGGTCTTCAATAAGAGAAAAATCCTGTCACTTTTGGTAAGAGGAAGGAGAGGTGACAGATGGCTTGTACAGGGGAATTCACAGGATCCACATGTGTAAGAATCACTGCCTTGGGCAGCAGAAGTTAAGTATTCAAGAAACAGTGAGCCAGGGCACCAGTTCAGAGGGTGACTGGAGAGTATGAAGGCCAAGTTCTTTGAAGAGTACTTGAAGACAAAAGAAACATTTAGCTGGAGAAAACTCAGGGGGCACAGAATAGCAGCTTTCAAACATCTGAAGTTATCAAAGGGAAAGCTTAGCCTCGATTTGAGAGCCCAGGGTTAGCGCTCAGACCAACCAGTGAAAACCGAAGAGGCCCTTCTCACAGCTTGAGCGGTTCAGGAGGAATGGCTGCCTTGGTGAGGCTGAGGCTGGTGACTCCTGAGTAGGGATCACTGGACCATGGATCCAGTGATCCACAGGATCACAGACCTTGTCTGTTTTGTTCACTGCCCCAGTACCTAGAAAGGTGATCAGCATACAGTACGTGCATAATATATTTGTTGAATAAGGTAATGGGGGTGACATTCAGCATTTGATAGGTTTGCCAAGGTGACCTTAATCAGCTAAATAGTAGCCTGAATTTGTGTACAACTTCCTTTATCTCTGTGTTGCTCTCAGTTGCTAAGTCATGTCCAACTCTTAGCTACTCCATGGACTGCAGCATGTCAGGCTTCCCTGTCCTTCACCATCTCCCAGAGTTTGCCCAAACTCATGCCCATTGAGTCAGTAATGCCATCCAACCATCCTCATCCTCTGTCACCCCCTTTTCCTCCTGCCTTCAATCTTTCCCAGCATCAGGGTCTTTTCCAGTGAGTTGGCTCTTCATATTAGGTGGCCAAAGTCCTGGAGCTTCAGCTTCAGTGTCAGTCCTCCCAATGAATATTCAGGGTTGATTTCCTTTAGGATTGACTGGTTTGATCTCCTTACACTCCAAAGAGATTACCTGCATTATCAGGCTTTTAACTCTAAATGCGTCTTCGCAGTTGCCTCACAGACCCATGACACAACACACAAATACACAGGGAACTCTGGTGCTGGAGAGGACAACAGAAGCAGAGGGCAATCAGCAGTCCTGACCTGGCAGAAATCCGCTGTGGATGGCATGCGTTTTGAACACAAGGTATAAAAAAAGTGTCTTGGAGGTGTCACTGGCTTCTCCCTTTCATGAACTCTAGCCAGGAAGTAAAGCCACCTGGAAGAGGTGCTCAAAGGGCTCTAAAAGAATTTCCAAAAAAAAAAAAAGAATTTTCCAAAATGTATATGTCAAAATAGGTAATAGGTAAACATGTTCTTTTCTTTTTTAATATTTATTTACTTGGCTGCACTGAGTCTTAGTCACAGCACATGAGATCGTCAGTTGCAGCATGCTCACCCTTAGTTGAAGCATGTGGGATCTAGTTCCTTGACCCGATATAATCGAACCTGGGCCCCCTGCACTGAGTCCTAGCCACTGGACCACTAGGGAAGTCCTGGTAAGCACTGTTCAATACTTCAGTTCAGTTCAGTTCAGTCTCAGTTGTGTCCGACTCTTTGCGACCCCATGAATTGCAGCACGCCAGGCCTCCCTGTTATCACCAACTCCCGGAGTTCACCCAAACTCATGTCCTTCAAGTCGGTGATGCCATCCAGCCATCTCATCCTCTGTCGCCCCCTTCTCCTCCTGCCCCCAATCCCTCCCAGCATCAGAGTCTTTTCCAATGAGTCAACTCTTAGCATGAAGTGGCCAAAGTATTGGAGTTTCGGCTTTAGCATACTTAGAGGAGGAAAAATTCTGATGTTCATTCTAACCCCAACACCCCAAAAGTTAGCACATGAAGTCAAGACTCCCAGCAGCATGCTGCAGGCTGACAGTAAAACATCAAAGAAGAAGGTGAGGTCAAAGTCATGAAGTACAGACACAGACATTATTATTATTATTTGCATTTTGTATTTATTTTACAACCATTAGATTCAGCTGCCCACAGTCAGGTCACCAAAGACAAATTTTCAGACTCACTATGAATCCAAACCAAAGTTCACACTGTTTGGCCACTTGAGCATGGCAAGGGGAGCAGAGGCTCACCCGGGTAATCCGTACACAATCCAAAGAAAAGCATCCCAGTTAGGATGGAACCATCTCAGGGATTAAGGGTGTGCCTAATGGGAAGCACACCACGTGACTGTGAGAGGCAAATGCCAGGCACCCAAGTAGCCTCCCATCCCCTTGTATTTCTCCCCAAATCAGTGCACAGTCACAAGGACAACCAACAGCATAACGAAGAGCTGAATGACATGGGTCTCAACTCAACCACATGTAACTCTTGTTTGTTAAACAGGAGATGATTAGGCTTCAGTGTGGCACCACCCAGATGCTGAGTGGTGGGTCCATTCCATTCATCTTCCTGATGCCTTTGGTTGTTCTGCTTTTCTGCAGCGGATGCCATGTCCAAAAGAGCCACACTCCAAAACCCATCGAAGAGAACTGAAGAGCAAAAAGAGTCACTCTCAAGACAAAGATTCCCCCATACAGGAAGGATTCAGAGAGATAACTTTGACACCAGAGCAGTCTGCAGCCACCAGCTCGCCAAACCTAGAGCTTTGAGTCCTGACTTACAGGTTACAGGGAAGACTTACTGCTAGATCGGAGACGACATTTTAAAGTTTTTCTCCATTTCTTTGGAAACCCAGTAACTTCCTCGGACACAGATCCCAAAGCTACCTTCACCCAGTCTCCTCAAACTCTTCTTTGTGACTGCTCTGTTTGGTGCTAGAGAAGAAAAGATAAAAGAAAATATGGAAGGGATTTTCCTGGTGGTCCAGTGGTTAAGACTCCACGCTTCCACTGCAGGGTGCACAAGTTTGATCCCTGGTCATGGAACTAAGACCCCACATGATGCACACACAGTCAAAAAGAAAATAAAAAGAAATATGGAGGGACAGAAAAAGATTCAGGAGCTGAGAGATGACAGTGTTTATATAAGCACAAGCTGGAATCAAGATTGCCAGGAGAAATATCAATAACCTCAGATATGCAGATAATACCACCCTTATGGCAGAAAGTGAAGAAGTACTGAAGAGCCTCTTGATGAAAGTGAAAGAGGAGAGTGAAAAAGTTGGCTAAAAACTCAACATTCAGAAAACTAAGATCATGGTATCCAGTCCCATCACTTCATGGCAAATAGATGGGGAAACAATGGTAACAGTGACAGATTTTATTTTCTTGGGCTCCAAAATCACTGCAGATGGTGACTGCAGCCATGAAATTAAAAGACACTAGCTCCTTGGAAGAAAAACTATGACCAACTTAGACAGCATATTAAAAAGCAGAGACATTACTTTTCCAACAAAGGTCCATCTAGTCAAAGCTATGGTTTTTCCAGTAATCATGTACAGATGTGAAAGCTGGACAATAAAAAAGGTTGAGCGCCAAAGAATTGATGCCTTCAAACTGTGGTGCTGGAGAAGACTCTTGCAAGTCCCTTGGATAGCAAGGAGATCAAACCAGTCAGTCCTAAAGGAAATCAACCCTGAATATTCATTGGAAAGACTGATGCTGAAGCTGAGGCTTCAATACTTTGGCCACCTGATGTGAAGAGCTGACTCATTAGAAAAGACCCTGATGCTGGCAAAGATGGAGGGCAGGGTGAGAGGGGTCAACAGAGGATGAGATGGTTGGATGGCATCACCAACTCAATAGACATGAGTTTGCGCAAGCTCCGGGAGATGGTGAAGGACAGGGAAGCCTGGTGTGCTGCAGTCCATGGGGTCACAAAGAGTCAGACACGACTAAGCAACTGAACAACAACAAGCATAAGGCTATACAGGGGACAATGGCAGGACATGAGGCAGGATAAGTAGATTAGGGATAAACTGTGGCAATACAGGAGTCTGGGTTTTCTTCTTTAGATGACAGGAGGCCAAAAAAAAAAAAATTAGTTTTTAAGTAGAAGAGTGATGCACTCAAAGGCTCAGTCAGATTTATACATTTTAAAGACCCTCATAGCTACATAACACATACTGGTGGCTCAGCAGGTAAAGAATCAGCCTGCAATGCAGGAGACCTGGGTCAATCGCTGGGTTGGGAAGATCCCCTGGAAGGGAATGGAAACCCATTCCAGTATTCTTACCTGGAGAATCCCATGGCTACAGTCCATGGGATCACAAAGTGTCGGACACGACTGAGCTACATATAGGATAAATCAGAAGGAGGAAAAGAAATGAGACAGAGAAACCCATCAAACTATTACCATAGTTTAGATGTAAGATGATCAGGTCCTTAGCGCTGGGTATGGTACTAATAGGGCAGATTTGAGAAACATTTCCAAGGTAGCATAGACAAGTCCTGCTGACAGATAAGATGTGGACGATAAGAGGAAGGAATCTACATCGATGCTGAGGTTTCTAGCTTGAGTGGCTAGGTAGATTTCTTTTTTTTTCAGCCATGCATGCTTTGTGGCTTATGGAATCTTAGTTCCCCAAATGGGGATTGAACCTGGGCCCTCAGCAGTGAAAGTGCAGAGTCCTAACCCCTGGACCACCAGGAAATTCTTCCATAGATTTCTTAATTTATCCAACAAATACTGATGGAGGACTCATGTGCCAGGCACTGGATACAATGATAATAAGGCAAACATGGTTCTAACTCTGAAAAAACTTAACAGTCTAGCAGGGGAAACTACAAGATAAGCAAATACATAAAACATAATTTATGCAAGGTACAATGAAAAGAGAAGTCACTTAGTAGTGTCTGACTCTTTGTGACCCTATGGACTGTAGCCCGCCAGGCTCCTCCATCCATGGGATTTTCTAGGCAAGAGTACTGGAGTGGGGTGCCATTTTCTTCTCCAGGGGATCTTCCCAACCCAGGGATCAAACCCAGGTCTCCCGCATTGCAGGCAGATGCTTCACCATCTGAGCCACCAGGGAAGCCAGGTACAATGAAAGGGCATGATAAAGAATCAAACCTAGTCTGGAGTCAGGAGCGGATGGTAGTGCCATTCACTAAGACAGGAAAATGTAAGAAGATCTAGTTGTTGGGCAGATGAGTTTAGTTTTGAACATGATGAATTTGTGGCATCTGTTGGTACACTTGGTTGAGGATTTGCAAGAAATGGGAACTGGAAAGAGAAGTAGAGATATGGTCAAAACCCAGGAAAGATGAAGGAATGTGGCAGAGAGGGGTTCCTAATGCATGGCTTTCATCCTAAGAGAATGAGCCAGGCCTCCCTGAGGACCTCATCAGGGGAAATGTCACAATCAGGGTCAGTATTTAAACACACCACAAAGGTGATGCTGAGGCAGGGGAATCTGCCTAAATCTACCTACTCTAGAAAAGGGAAAAGTTGCCAACCAAATAGCTGTGAAAAGTAGTTGGAGAAGGGTGGATGGTATAATATGATGGAAGGCCAGAACCTAAATTCCTGATTGGCCTTCTGGTAAACATTGGCATTGGGTTCTGAAATGCCAAGTAAGGGTAAGGACAAGCCAGCCCACAGGGAAGTCATGAAAAAGTCTGTTTTTCTCGTGTTTCTAGTCGTCTGTTCCAAATTAATGTCAACACTGGACAGCAACATGAAGACAGAAAATTCCCTCCTCCCACTGCTAACTGTTACTAGGTGGCCTGTGGGGCAGAGGTTGGAATTCCTGGCATTTAGGCTGAGGATAGTAAGTAAGATACCTTTTGGGCCAGATGTGGTCCATAATGTCACTATCAGCCAGGGCTCCGTCGCCACCGTCAGGCCTAAGACTTGACTCCAGGTCACTTCTGGCTCCCACTGCGGTAGCCCCTCTGTGGCATGCCCTGCTCCCCTCCTGGCCCCATCCTTGCATCCAAGCTGGACAATGTCAGACAACTGCCTCATCTGAGGTATTCCAATCAGAAGTTCCCAAAGTCATGATTCTCTCTTTAACTTAGCAAGGCCTGCTCATCTGTGTGAGGCAGGAGATATAAAGTTAGACTGTGGGGGACTTTCCTGGTGGTCCAGTGGCTAAGACTCCCTGCTCTCAACACAGACGGTGGGCCTGGGGATTCAATCCCTGGTCGAGGAACTAGATCCCACGTGCTACAACAAAGATCAAAGAGCCTGTGTGCTGCAGCTAAGACTCAGAGCGGCCGAATAAATTTTAAAAAGAAGAAGTTGGGCTGTAAAGTCTGGGAAGATAAGGACCTATCTCCATTATTCACTAGTGTTCCAGTCCTCAGTGAAGAACAAGAGTTTCCAAGCAACTTGGCAAATGATCCAAGTTTTGAATGCCATGTGCTATGTGTATAATACTCCCTTGTTCAAAATCAAGCTTTCCCCAAATGCCTGCTGAGTGCTGGGGCTATAATGGTAAATAAATCTCTGACCTCAAGGAACTCTCAGGCTATGAAATCACACTTAATAAGAAAATGGCCACAAAAGAGAAACATACAAAGAGCTCTACCACAGCCCAGAGAAATAAGTAAGTAATATTATCTGGAGAAGTAAAGCAAAACTTCATCAAGGATAGAATATCTGAAGTAGGTCCTGAAGAATAAATAGGAAGTTTCCAAGCAGACAAGGGAGGAAAAAGCATACTCCAAAACTTTAAAAAAAAATCTTCAAAGATTTTATTTAAAATTTTTAATCTTTTTTTATGCCATGCTGCACAGTTTGTGGGATCCTACTTCCCCAACCAGGGATTGAACCTGGGCCCTGGCAGTGAAAGCACTGAGTCCTACCCGCTGGACTGCCAGGGAATCCCCTTCAAAGATTTTAAAGTAACATTTCTAGTAATTAAAGGTAGTTTGGAACTTTTATTACTAGGTCATTATGAGTGCACGGTGGATGAAACAGGTAAGTGCTTATGCGGTGGGTTTCCCAGGCGGCGCAGTGGTAAAGAAGCCGCCTGTCAGTGGGGGAGATACAGGAGGCGTGGGTTCATTTCCTGGGTCAGGAGACCCCCTGGAGGGAGAAACGGCAACCGACTCCAGCACTCTTGCCTGGAGAATCCCACCGACAGAAGAGCCTGGGGGGCTGCAGTCCACAGGGCCGCAAAGAGTCGGACACGACTGAGCAACTGAGCACACTCTTATGTGGCAGTCCAATTCTATCACCAATGGTATCAGTGAGAAGTGAAATCCTCAACACAGGAGAAAGGAGATATGAATATATGATAAAAAGCAATTTCGTAAGAACTCTGTAGTACTGAACAGGAATCGGAAGTATCAGTATGAACTCACATATGTTCTATCAAGCAAACAACAGTCATACACATTGGAAAGGCCTGAAAACAATGACCAAGCCAATTGCAATGAGCAGCAGTAGCATCCAGATTGTGACCTGAAAATGCTATTTCCCCACTAAATGGAACCAGGAGTCCTTAGAGAAATGGCTCAGTCTGGATCTGGAACACGAAAAGTTCAAAATGAGCCCAGAACAGTTGGTTATAACAGACAGCAAGGCAGTTAAGAGAGACGCCTAGAGTTGTGCCAACAAGACCCAGGGGCCAACTGGTGTCCAAATATAGGACAATCTGAGCATCAATAAGCATAATATTTGCAATGGCCTGAAACTAATTGGTCATTGCTGCAGAGTCCTAGTGAACCAACTACAATTTTGAAAGCAGGGAAAAAAGAAAAGAATCATTTATCTTGCTTTTCTTATACATAAACTGTATCAATGGACACCCAAACAGATGAAAGGAAATTTTTATTAAAGAAATATTCTAGTTAACAAAGGAAGAAAGATAGAATTGAAATATCACTGTTTTAAAACCCCTACTGATTCAATGAATCTAAGCATAGCTTATTAATGGCTCCTAATATCAAAAAGAGAGATAATTGGACATTATGAGTTTATGGATGTAAGAATTTACAGCACACATCAAGTAGTCTTGCCAAAGAAATCATACCTGAATCTGATCAATCCTTTAGATAAAACCATCAATTCACAGAAAACAGAGGACAGAGTTATATGTTAAATGATACCATGGAGAAACAATCAGCAAAATCCACGATAAATGAGCTTTCAACAAATAAATGGCAAAAGGAAAGAGAAAGAGAGAGATGGAACAGAACTCTATAATTTAAAAGGCACTTAAAGGCAATTATCCTACAATTAAAAAGGAAAAAAAAAGGCATTTAAGGTGCCTTCCCTGGTGGTCTAGTGGCTAAGACTCTGCATTCCCAATGCAGGGGGCTTGGGTTTGATCCCTGGTCAGGGAACCAGATCCCATGTGCTGCAATTAAAATATCCTGTATGCCACAAAGAAGATCAAAGACCCTGCGTGCTGCAATGAAGACCCAGTGCAGTCAAATAAATAAATAAATAATTTTAAAAATAAATAAAAGGCATTTAAGAGATACACTACCCAACTGCAATATGAAATTCAAACACTGAATGTATTTGATATTAAATAATTATGATTTTTAAAATGTGATTACGGTACTATAGCTAGGTTTTGCAGAGTGTGTGTATATACAAATATATATATATATACACATATACATACATATTTTTTTTAAGATTGTTTTAGCCTTTTATTTTATGTTTATTTTTGGTACACTACATGACATGTAGGATCTTAGTTCCCTGACCAGGGATCAAACCCAGGTTCATGGCATTGAAAGTACAGAATCCTAACCACTGGACCACCAGGGAAGTCCCTGAAAAGAGTATCTTCTATAGATACAGAATATAAATGTTTATGTATGAAAGAACAGGATGTTCTAGATTTGCTTCCAAATAATACAGAGGAAAGAGATGGAGAATATATGGGTAGATGGATGAGACAAGACTGGCTGTGAGTTGACAACTGTTGAAAGTAAAAGAGGGGAGGGGTACCTAGGGATTCATTATACAATTCAGTCTATGAGAGTGAAAGAGGAGATGCCAGCTTAAAACTCAACATTAAAAAAAACCAAGATCATGGCATCCAGTTCCATCACTTCATGGCAAGTAGAAGGGGAGAAAGTGGAAACAGTGACAGATTTTATTTTCTTGGGCTCCAAAATCACTGCAGATGGTGACTGCAGCCTTGAAATTAAAAGACACTTGCTCCTTGGAAGGAAAGCTATGACAAACCTAGATAGCATATTAAATAGCAGAGATATCACTATGCCAACAAAGGTCCATATAGTCAAAGCTATGGTTTTTCCATTAGTCATGTATAGATGTGAGAGTTGGTCCATAAAGAAGGCTTAGGGCTGAAGAATTGATGCTTTTGAATTGCTGTGCTGGAGAAGACTCTTGAGAGTCCTTTGGGCTGCAAGGAGACCAAACCAGTCAATCTTAAAGAAAATCAACCCTGAGTATTCACTGGAAGGACTCATGCTGAAGCTGAAGTTTCAATACTTGGGCCACTTGATGTGAAGAGCCAACTCACTGGAAAAGACCCTGATGCTGGGAAAGATTGAAGGCAAAAGAAGAAAGGGACGGGAGAGGACGAGATGGTTAGATAGCATCACCAACTCAATGGACATGAATTTGAGCAAACTCTGGAAGATAGTGGAGGACAGAGAAGCCTGGAGTGCTACAGTCCATGGGGTCACAAAGAGTCGGACACAACTTAGTGGCTGAACAATAACAGCACATTTTCCACTAGATAAATCAAATAAAAGAATAAAAAGTTATTGTGCTGACCCACTTGCCATCACAGATTCTTCCAATTTTCCTCAAAGAAAGGGAACAAAGAAGAAAACTGAGAAAGAAATAGCCCAGGCATTGAAGATGGGTTCTCTGGGAAGGGACACTGCAGATGTGGTGTGGAAAAGAATAAGGGGCTGTAAAAAATAGTGTTAGCTTTGCTGTGAAATCATACAGTCTGGATGCTGTGTTAAAGGGGATTATAGCACTGAGTTAAAGCTGATTTCAGAATAAAAGAACGGATGTAAAAACATTTGAAGTTTTGGCTTATGAAATGAACTCTTGACGTGAGTGAGTGAAAGGATAATTGCATATAAACCCTGGGTATCAAATCAGGAGGGTTTTAATTACAAAGGAGTTTCCTGAAGCCCTCTGTTCATCTCTTAATAAAGCCCATATCACACAGCAGTATAATTATATGCCAGTCGCCCTCCTCTGGATAGAACCACTTGTCATTGCCCCTGGGAAGGCAGTCCCAGTCTGGATACGGTCCTTCAGACACTCCATCCCTCAAGCCAAAGAAAGACTCCCTAGGTCCACCAGGGTCCTGCCTCAGAGAAGAAATGGCACTGGCTCTAAGGTGATACTGTGTGCTTAGTCTCTCAGTCATGTTCAACTCTTTGTGACCCCATGGAGCCCACCAGGCTCCCCTGTCCATGAGGATTCTCCAGGCAAGAATACTGGAGTGGGTTGTGTTGACCCACTTGCCATCGCTCACTTGCCCACTTCCTAACCCAGGGATCGAGCCCAGGTCTCGTGCATTGCAGGCGGATTCTTTACCGTCTGAGCCACCTGATAAATATATATAAAACATGAAGGAAAGAACAAAGTAAGGAAGGAAGGAAAGAAGAAAGTAAAATGTTCTTTAAAATATCCCAGTGACTTATGTAGGGGTAGCATCCCTGATTACAAGTAATCGGAGGCTCCTCTATGATCCTGAGGTTCCAGGGAAAGAAGGGGTTAATGCTCTCCCAGCAATTCCTTTCAGGCTAAGCCCTCTGATCCACAGATTTACATGAGGAAGGTTATCTGCAAGATAAAAAGTCATTCCTTTTCCTGAAAGCTGGGAGTCCAGAGATTACAGTGGGAGGCACAGTCAGCTCATAAATCTGCAGGGCTCAGGGCTCTGGGCAGCCCTTCTCATTGACAAAGCAATTGATGCTTCTGCCAGGGAGGCTCCAAAGAAACTGTCTGTCACTATCTCATTTAGAGACTTGACACCAGCACCCTTCGATAGGTCAGCTGGTAGAGCAGAGGACGGAGGTGATTAGAAACTAGACACCCAAATGGAAACACTGACACTCAAGTTTATAGATGTGAGTAAAGCCCAGAGACACTGAACCTGTGAAAGTCAGGAGGGGAGGTCAGCAAGGGCCCTGAGGGCTAGGCTCTTCCCAGATGCCAGCTTCTGACTCTCTCAAGGTCGACAGAACCTGGGACACTTGGTCTGGAGACGTCATAACCAAACTGTATGGAAGGAACTGAAGTCCCCGCCCAGGAGCAGGCTGCGAGAGCCCCTCTCCAGGTTGACGTCAGGTGTTCCGAGGCAAGGCAGACAGCCAGACAGCTATGTGTCCTCCACCTCCGTCCCTCTGCACCTGAGCTCAGGTTTTCTTGTTCGAGGTGATGTGAGTCCACAGCACATCTCAGTGTCTCAATGAATGGCCTGCATCTTCACTCTCCCAAAACCACAGGAAACCGACTACTCTTTTCAGAAAAACGGGCAGTCAGTTGCTTCTGCTCAAGCAAGACCCTCTCTGTGAGGTCTTCCCCCAGGCCAAGAGAGTCAGTGCTTCTGTGCTCCCACAGTGCCTATCAACTAACAGCTTGGCCATTGCACTTCTCACATAGCCTGGCCCACCGCCTGGTCCTTATCTGATGAGCTGTTTTACCCATGGACCAAGGTGCCTTGAGGCAGACTGTAGCTGATTTTCTAGGTCCCCCGTGCCTCAAGTAAACTTCAAGTGAGAGTGTAAATGGTGATCCAGGACTCAGCAAGCCAAGACACCTCTGGGTAAAAGCCCATATCCTGACTCTGGCCTGAATTCTACAAAGTCACCTCCATCTACTCAACAGTAATGAAGCACTTGCTCTGTCTGTGCCAGGTGGGCATGAAGCCAAGACCTGGGAGTGTGAGTGAAACAAGAGTCCCTTCCCCGTGGACCTCAGATCCTGCCGAGGCTTCCTCTGCTAACAGTTAATGGAGTCCATTTGCAGGGTGAGCTGGACAAACATGCAGACACTTAAACAGTTATGCAAACAAGCTACCACATGCTCCTTCTAAGGCAATGGTCTCCGAAAAACAACCCACTGAGGCAGTGGGAGGAAAATCCTGGAACGCCTATGACCATTTCTCTTTCATCAAAAAGTAAGGAATTAAGCTTTAATAGTTCCTACATGGATTGACAACAGTCTTTGCAAATGCTTCAAATATACACCTCTCACTGCAGGTATGTGCCTGTGGCAGACAGACTCCAAAAAGAGGGGATATATGCATATGTTATAGCTGATCCACGTCGCTGCATGGCAGAAATGAACACAACACTGTAAAGCAACTGTACTCCAATTAAAACAAAAAAAGATTTCACTTTCAAAATGCAGGTGGTGCAGGTTTGATCCCTGGTCGGGGAACTAAGATTCCACATGCCTTGTGGCCAAAACTCCAGAACAGAAGCAATATTATAACAAATTCAATAAAGACTTTAAAAATGGTCAAAAAAAAATCTTTAAAAAAAGTGACATATAATAGAGAACGTAATGGAATCACAAGGTAAGCAATGACTGCTGGAAGGGAAGGAACACATCAGATGACTAGGTCAGCTAGTACAAAGGCAGGATACATTCCGGTGATGGCAGCAATTCAGCAAGGCTGCAGGCTCGGAATACTGAGGAGTGGGACGGGGAGGCGAGAGACCAGCCGAGGAGGATCAGGGTCTTCTTCCTGTACTCTGACACCCTAGGCTAACCACCGACAGTGGAATCATCAAAGAGGCCTGAAAACAAACCAGGCATGAGAACTGGTAACCTTCAGAGAACTGCACGAGTAATTAAAGAGAGGTCATAGTCAGGGTCTGAGGCCAGCCTGACAAGTCACAGAGAAACTGGAGAGAACCATCAGACTGTAATCAAATGGAATAAATCTATAATGTGCTGCTGGGGAGGGAACACGGAGTAGAGAAGATGCTGGAGCCAAAAAGCAGGAACTCCTCTTACAGAAGAATCTGGGCGCTCGTGTTTCCCAAATGGATAGAGACAGATGATTGAAAGTGAAAGTGTTGGTCGCTCAGTCAAGCTTCCCAAACGGATAAAGCCAGATGAGTAGACTTTCCCACTGAAGCCTCAGCAAGAGGGGCATACACATGGACACGCGTGTGTACACACACCACACTGGACCGTGCTGATGGATAAAAGGGTCCAGGCCTCTGGATGTGTGATGTTAACAACAGGACTGACGTCCCTGCCCATTGTTACTGTACCTCACAGCGAGAAGAAAGATACTTTCTGGCTTTCCTCTTTAGCTGGACTTGGCTGCTACAACTGTTTGGTTTGGGGCAGCTGTGCTTGTTAGGAGATGGTCCATCTCTGGTGCATCAAAAAAGTAGGCCTGCAGGAAAAGGAGACCCAGGAGGAGAGTTAAAAAATAATGGTCCAGGTCAATGCCCTAGACTCCACGCTAAGAGCTCTTCTGGGCCCTCGTGGCCTCTACATTTTCCCCACCGCTCTGGTGATCACTGAACTGTCTCTATTTCTGTCTTGTACTCGACTGCATGCCTTCTAAATTTTTGCTACCATTTATTAAGCACTTGCTACCTATGACTCAATCTTCATAACAGCCTGGTGAGGTTGTTCTCATTACTCTCATCTGACAGATGAAGAAACTGAGGCTCAGGGAGGCTGTCATTTGATCAGGCACACATGGCAGCAAGAGATGCAGGCAGGACTCAGCGGTCCGTCTTTCCAACTGCAAAGCTCAAGTTGTTCACCACCACAGTCTCTTCCAAAGACCATGTCCTTCTTGTCTCTGCATCACCAGCCCCTCATGTAGGGCCTGGCACACTGTGTAGACAATCAACACTTAATGAACTGAACCAAGACAGGCTGCTGCTAAACCAGTCGGCTCCCTCTAAAGACATTTCAAAGAAAGTGCTAGGCAGCCTTTACCTCTTAATTCTTCAGCCTGGAAATGAAAGGTTGATAAGTGCTTCCACTCACCATCTACAATTTAACTGTCAAAAATCAGAAGGAGGTGTAAGATTGGAAAACATTAAGAAGGATCTTCCCACTTGTTCTGGTGTCTGAGAAGCCTAATGTGAGCCCAGGAAAATACCAGTCTCATAGCCTTGAATGAGGGTTGTCCGAAGGACAGGTGAACCCATTAATAAATCCGTGACCACTGCCTGCGCTTCATTCCTGCCTGGAGCAGGGACCTCAGCAAGGTGAAAAAGATAAAAAAATCACTAAGAACCATCTCACCAGCTCTACCCTCTATCAGCCAGAAGGGGGCGCCAATACACCGCACTGGAGTTTCCCCAAGGTACTTTCTATTTTAAGTTAGCGCTTCAACAGTCCATTTCGAAAAGTTTCTAGCTGCAGACTCCCTCTAGTTTGTCGTCCCTGAAGAAATGCTACTAGTTTTGAAAGCCTTCCTCCCCAGGGCCCCTTCCAGCAGCTCTGTTTTCTGAAGGAGAAGAATGGCACTAACCCGAGCAGAGGCCAGGCCACACTGCTAGCGTTTGGTCCCTCCAGTTATCTCCCCTGTGCTCTGGGCCAAGACGCCCCCAGGATGCAAGAACAGCAACTCTCTTGCAGGCTCCTGGAGAAAACCTTCACCAGACAGAACAAGCTGGGAAGCCCAGGTTCTAAACCTGGCTCTGCTAGGAACTCACACTATGACTTTGGACAAGTCTTATCCGTAGAATGAGACTGTAAAAATAATCCCTAATTAATTTCACAAACAACAGGGCACAGATATTCTATCCATAACTGTAACCACCTCAAACGTAGGCTTGCATGCATGCTCAGTGGCTTCCGGCATGTCCGACTCTGCGACCCTACAGACGGTAGCCTGCAGAGGAGCCAAACATAGGTTTGGGCATCTCCGAACATACCAGCCAAGAATGCACCCTCTACTCTAGTGCCTCCTTAGTCATCCCTGCCAGGTGTATTCCAGGATCAACTTAGACCATGTACAGGTACAAGCGCCAAGGAGCCCTCGGCAGGTGTAGGGCTGTCATATACTTCACTGCACTGAGGCAAACACACCAATTCACGTTTCCTGTTGGAGAGAAGGCCAAGCAGTCCAGTTCAGCCGGTGCCCCTCAGCTAAGTAACTCCCCGGATGCTTTTTCTCCCACACAATGATGATAATTGCGCGCATCATTCATCCTTACAACAGCAAAAAATGTTACCATGTCTTTACTTCTAAATGAGGAGGTAGGGTCCAGAGGGGCGAACTAATAAGCAAAAAAGCAAGGAGTGACGGAGCTGAGACTAAAACCTGTCTCCTAATGTCTGCCTCCACCCTCCTGCATTGTGCATCTCCCCCAGAAGAGGACGGAGGAGGCCATCTGCAGGATGGACAACAGAAGCCCAAGCACGGTGGCCTCCTCGAGAGAGAAAACTGTGCCTCCCCTCCAAGAAGTCCTGTACCTGCGATTAGCTGCCTGCTCCACCGTCCAACCTGCCCCATTTCTCAGAACCCTCAGAACTGGACAGGGCAATGCCTTTTCTCTTGCCTCCTTCTCCCCTCCAACTTCTCAACCAGGCGTGTGTGTGTGTGTGTGTGTGTCTGTGTGTGTCTGTGTGTGTGTGTGTGTGTGTCTGTGTGCGTGTCTGTGTGTCTGTGTATGCGATGAGTAAGAAGTTCAGGAGAAAGAGGGGAAGCTACCAGGGAGAGGCATCAATGAAAGGGCACTGCCCTTTTTTGTGACCTGGGACCACTCTTACTGGGGGGTGTTGGCAGAACAGGCCACAGAGTGGCCCTGGCAATTTCTGATAATCCAGGCCTCTTTTAATAACTTCTTTACATCTGGAAAAACTATCACAGTATGTGAAGGGTTTTTCACAGCCATTTCATTGAGTCTCACTAAAGCCCATGAAACATAAATCTCCCTGACAGAAAAGGAAGCCCAGGCACTCAATGCCGAGGATATCCCAGTCTGGTGTTCTTTCTACTTGGTTATGATGCTCTCTTTTAGAAAACTGCTGAGTAGTAAGATGGGCAGGTAAACCCTAACTTCAGTGTCATTTACCCCAAGAGGGATTAGTAGGCCTGGGAGGTAAAAGATCCTGGCCGCAAGTACCAAATTAAATGTGTTAACAACACTACCTCCCTGCTCTGCAGCCCTGTCTGCCTTGCTCCACTCTATTCTTTACAGAACTGAACATGGCAATACCTTTCTCCTGCCTCCTTTCTTTCACCAACTTCTTAACAAGGAACGTAACACACACACAAAATTCAAAACAGAAATGGGAAGATGCCAGGGAGAGGTGTTACATCGAGAGAGTCAGTTTCAATGAAAAGCACATTCTTCCTCAGCAGACAGGAGGGTCACAGCATTTGGAAGCATCAGTCCAGAGGTTCCAAGTACCAAACATGATGAGTGTCACTCTGCTGCGAGTCCTCTGTCTCAAGGGGTTAAAGCTTAGACACATGTAAAATGCATGTCAACCAACCCTGTGTTTCAGAACTTGGCACTTTCTATGAGACTTGCTGAATGATAAAGTATTGGGATCTTATTAAAGCACTCAATGAGACTACGATTGTCTAGAGAAAATATTAAAGATCGAACAGTGCCAAAGATATATCCTGTTGCAAAGCCTGACCAACGGTCTGGCCATGTGCTAAGTGGACATCTTCCTATGGGCATCAGTGACCTTAACATTCTTGGACTCAAAATTTTTAAAAAACCTATACCAGGCCTGGTTAAGGCTACCAGCAGCAAATTTTGTACACAGTGTGTACAGAAATTAAAAAACCATATCTCCTTATGATCAAAGAAAATGGACCTAATTTATGGGCATTTATGGGACAAGTTCCAGGTTAAGTGCTTTATCTGTATTATTTTATCCTCAAAACAACTTTCTGTGGCAAGAACTATTATACCCATGTTACAGATTAAGAGATCCAGAGAAATTAGGTTCCCTGCCCAAGTTTACACAGTTGGTGAGTGATAGAGTTTATCTTTAACCTGGGTGTGTCTGACTCAAAAAGTACATGCTCTTCCTTAAAAGATAGCCAAACACATTAACTTAAACATTGTTTTAAATGTTGTTCATCTTAAAAATAACTTCTCTTTTCTATTTTGACTTCATTCTCAAGTTCTCCATCTGAGTATGTGCAAAAACCCAGCAAAGGCATCCAGAGGTGGAACTCTCAGACCCCTGCTCCCCAGCCTTACGTGAAGACACTCATTTATCCCTACTTCCTCCAGCCAGACACCAAATCTCAACCAAACTTCAGAAATCAGATAAAGTCAGAAAACAAAAGAAATTAGGTGAAGTCAGAGATTACAACCAAATTCTCATGACTACTATTTCTCCTCCAGCAGAGTCTATTTAAAACAATATTTATTCCAGGGAGCCAGCTTTTAAAGAACCATGGTGTCTAACAGTTTGAGGTCTTAGCATGGCATCTAAAGCACACCAGAAGAGCATCAGAATGAGACCATACCAAGCAGCCCACAGAAAGCAGCATGTGAAGCAACACAATCGTCACAATTGTGGCCAATGCGATACGTCGGTTGTCCTCACGAACAGCTGGCCAAAAGGTCATTGCCAAGACAGAGCCCGAGATGCCCAGGGCAATCATAACTAGAACCCAGCGGACCGCTTTCTGGGGGATGATCCACAGTATCTGAAAGAAAAGGAGGGCGGGGAGGGTTTGTTCAGAGTGGCATTTGTTCATTCCCGGCACATGTGCTCATAAAGGCCTGGGAGCCCATCAGCAGAGGAGCCCTTGCTGCCACTCGGGTTTCCCAGCACAGCCCAGAGAAATTCCACCTGGTGCAGACCGAGGGGAACACTTCCCTAATGAAGGGCCCAAGACACAGGGAACGAACTAGGCTCCCCGGCCCCCATTCCCACAAAATTTCTAAATTCTGGGGTTATTTCTGCAGATGCACATCAGTGTTAGGTTAGAAATAATGATGCCAGCTGAGTAATTGTGGCCTCACTCAGAGTACGTGTGGTACTTACTGCCGTGGGGATATAAATGAAGAGTGAATATCCATAGACGCATACAATCTCCAAAAATGAATAGGAAACGATGTTCATAACTTTACTGTTTCTCCATACAAGGAAACCCCAGAGTGCGAGAGGAACCAGCCAGGCGTAGGCATAGATGATTGTGGCTGCGATGGACACTGAGGGCGAGAAGACACAAGTTGCAATTCCACTGTCGCGGTGCTTCTGGGACCCACTGGACTCACTTCCTGCAGGGGTGTCCATCTGCCTCACTGGGTCAGGGGATGATGTCTTACTGGTTTCGGTCCCTGAGCCTGGCAAGGTACCCGACAAGCAGCAGACACTCGATAAATGTGCCGCATCCTTGTTCCTTCAGCATCTGACTTTGTGATGATGACTAGTCGTCTCTCCTATGGCTTCTATAATTCACTTTATAACTAACAACTAATAGTATTAAATGACTGAATTATGTACTGAAATACTTCCGAGGACCATACTACAAGCATTTAAATACACGGAGCATTCCAATCAAATAAAAGTCAACTATCCCCTTGGAAGAACATGTCCTCTTTCCTAATATAACAAAAGCTGACACTGATTTCTTTAGCAAATTTATGAAAATACCCTGGGAACAGATTAACTTGTCCTGTGTGCTATTTAGAGTTCCTTCTGTCTCTGAAAGAGGGAGCTTCAGCTCACTGATGTATTGCTTAAAATATTCTCCAGTTCCACTTTCTTCTTTAAATAATTCTTGGCTCTGTGGTGGAAATGCTACTAAGTGACTCCTCAGAGCAGCAGTGTTCACTGCATTACCTACGGTCCGCCCCACCTCCTTCCCAGCAGCAGCATGTCCTAGAGGGTTCGGCTTCACTCTTCTGGAGTGGAGGATCCTAACTGTGGCTCAGTCCACAACACCAGACCTTCCCATGTGAAAATCAGCAGGTAACCCATCAAATGCTCTTGGCAAGAATAAAAGCACTCCTAGCAACGATGGCCAGGCTCTGGGTAAGATATGTGATTGTCTAAAACATCCTCCAGCTCCCAGAGCAGTTTTTTCATATAAGTAACTCTGTCATTAAGTCAAATGTAATTTTGCTGATCTACTGCCTTTTTCTTGAATAAGGAAAGGAAGAGGCATGAAGCTGCTACTATGACGATGGCTGTCCACTGGGTGTCAGGCATTACACTGAGTGCTTTACTGAGAGGTGACACTGTATAACAATCAGAGCTACAGACTGTATGTATAGACGCTAATCCTAGCTCTGCTGCTTGCTGCTTAGTCACTAAGTTGTGTCTGACTCTTTGCCACCCCATGGACTACTGTAGCCCGCCAGGCTGATCTATCTGTGGGATATCCCAGACAAGAAATGCTGGAGTGGGTTGCCATTTCCTTCTTCAAGGGATCTTCCCAACCCAGGGATTGAACCCAGATCTCCTACCTGGCAGGTGGATTCTTTACCACTGAACCACCTTGGAAGCCCAGCTCTGTCACTGATATTAATAGATGAGTGGTGAGTTACTTAACCTTCCTGCCTCAGTATCCTCATCTGTAAAATGGGAATAATAACAGTACACTACCTTATAAGACTATTAGAATTAAATGAGTAAAAACAGGTATGTTTAGAACACTGACTGATAAATAATAAATGCCCAATCAAGTTTTTTATACGGTTAACTGATATATAAATACATTATTTCATATAAACTATATCTTTACTCTAGAGATGAGGAAATAAGATCAGAGAGCTAAGTGGTTTGGTTAGGGTCAAATAATTAGTAAGTGGGGAAGCAGATCTGACCTTGGATGTGTCACTTACACTCTTTACATAAAATGGAAAAATATTGACTGATTGAGTCAATGACGACCTCACTAGCATATATATCCCAAGACACTCTGACACTGGGATGCCCAGTCCAACAGGAATAAGAACAGACAAGGACCCCCGCCCCCTGCCCTCCCCGCTTTCCTCCCAGCTTCCACACCCCCAGGTAGGGTGACTCACTCCTCTTCTCTGTCAATATACTTCTACAGACCTCTGATACAGAAATTAACACAAGCCATTTATTACAGCAATATCCATTTACCCATTTTTCTTTACTTAACCACTGAACTACTTGAAGGCAGATTGAGAGCTCATGGATAACAATGATTGAGTTAAATTTAAACCAAGGTCACCCGACAAATGCAGCTGGGACTGACTCCGCAATGGAGGAGAGAAGGGCAAACAGGCACAGAGAGGGGAGGGGAGGAGAGGGAGGCCACACGGACACACAGGCAAAAACAGTATTCCGCAGGCACACAGCCATGTGTACATACACATACGGCAACAGTCCATTTTACTGAACCCTTTTTGCACCAGGCACTATTTCAACCTCTTTAGAGACATCACCTCTTTATTCTTACAATAGCCCTATACTATAGATATTCTTACTCCCATTTCACTGACAAGGAATCTGAGGTCAAGAGAGATGAAATAATTTGTCCAACAAGGTAGAAGCTGGTGAGTAAAGAGGGAGGCAGAAGCCGATGGTTGGGGGCCCGAGCCCAAGCTCTTACACAGCTTCTCAACAGGAGAGCGGGTCGTCAGGGACAGAGCGAGGGAAGGAGAGGACAGAGAATGGGGCAAAGGCCAATCTCCTGCACAGCCAAACACTCCTGCCTTGGGTGGCTGTCACCTGCAAGTCCCTAAAAGCTGTTTCTTCGCCCCCAGCTATCCAATACTGCCACATGAAAAGAAGTTTTGTTTATTTTTTTGACTGTGCTGCACAGTTTGTGGGATCTTAGTTCCCCAACCAGGAATCAAAGTCAGGACCCCAGCAGTGGAAGCACAGTATCCTAACCACTGGACCACCAGGGAAAGTCCCTAGAAGGGAAGTTTTAAAACAAGAATATCATCCACAGGCCCATCTTCACTAAGACACTCTCACCTCTGCATTCTCCCTTCTCGGCCCTGACCGTCTGCAGACTTCTCTTTAACAAAACCGCTAACAGCACTGGTATAAGTTTGGATTATGAGTTCTCCACGTTGTTCTAAGTGCTTCATAATTAATTGCTACAGACATAGCTAGCTGAGTCATCATGCCTTAAATAATAAGGCCCCTACTGCTGCTAACAGTTAGATAATACAAATAACACTACAGTGTAGACTCTTCTACACACTGCTTTTTACTTATTTTGTACATTTTTCTTTGGAGACATTCTGATTGCTATGGGGCCTTGCCTTACAGTTTTCCAGAAGAGTGCACAGATTCACAATACTGTGAATATACTTAATGCCACTGAATTGCACACTTAAAAATGGTTAAAATGGAACATTCTAGGTTATTTTAACAAAACAAAAGATAAAAAGACTATGTGGATTTATACGGACAGATGATTAGTTTTGAACCCTCATACAGGAAAATGAGCTGCAGGACCTACAGACAGGGGTCCAAGAACTCAGTTAGCAACTGACAGCATTCCAAATAAGTCAAGCTATTCACCAACCTTTTCGGAATTCGGGCACATAGTGGTATGTCTTTTCTCCCAGATGGATTAAGAAGTTGGAAAGATTCCCACTGATTGCTATGGCAAAGACCAATGTGGCACATATCCAAAAGGGGCCTGCAAAGCAAACCAGAAAATTCAGACAAGAAAATGACGAACCAGCTTCATGGAAGCAATGGAGAATGAAGTTTAGATGGAATCAGTATTTGTTAAGTGGGAATTTTCTTTTTAAAAGGTCAAATACACAACTCAGTAATTAGCTGCCTTAAAGACAGCGGGCATTGAAATGCGCAAAACAAAACACCTTCCCCAATTAGGTGAATGAAGACACTGATTTGTTTATACGTCTCTTGTTGGAAGATCATCCAAAAAAATTCATGGACATTTTGTTAAAACTTCACAGGTTTAACAAACCTGTGGAGGACACAGGAAGCAAAGGTTACTTCCTTTACATAAGTATCAGATGTTAATGCCAGAGAAAAAAATAATTAAAATTATATAGGTCTTTTGCTGTCTAAACAGAAGAGCAGGGCAAGCTTTAGGAAACAGTTCATTTAATCTAACAAATCACCATGGGTGTCTGTATGTGAGTGCCTATATAAGGTTTTCTTTTTTGCTTTTTAATGAAAAAGTAATACACACACATAGTGCATTGTTCAAAAGGCACAAAAGGGGATACAGAGAAAATTAACCTTCTTTCCTCTCTGCTCCCTAGCTATTCATTCTCTTCCACAGAACTCACCACCATAACCAGTTTCTGGTGAACCCTGCCAGAGATTTCTATACACATAAAAGCAAATGCATATTTGTGCGTGTGCTTTAAAGAAATGCTAACATGCATATGTATTTTCACCTTATCATGTCCTGGAGATTCTACTATAGCTATTTATAAGTCACTTCAGTTGTGTCCGTCTCTATGCGACCCTTTCGACTGTAGCCCACCAGGCTCCTCTGTCCACAGAATTCTCCAGGCAAGAAAACTGGAGTGAGTTGTCATGCCCTCCTCCAGGGGATCTTCCCAACCCAGGGACTGAACCCACGTGTCTCATGTCTTCTGCATTGGGAGGCAGATTCTTTACCACTATAACCACCTGGGAAGCCCATAAAATTCAGCTTATTCTTTTTAATGATTATAAAATATTTCACTAAGTGAATGAGTACACCATGCTTTAGAAGTCCCTTTGATCATTTCCCTTGATTTCATGACCATTCTTGTTTCTCCCCATCTAGAAAAAGGACTATTTGAACAAATACAATTTATAAATCTAGAGATTTTAATAGATTTTAAGAATTTCATTTTTCAACTTCAGTAATATTCTTAGGGTTTTTTTATTTTGGATAACTGTAGGCACCTTGACATATCACAAAATTAAGAAAATTACTGCGCTGGGGGAGATGACTGGCAGAAATGGATGAGCACTTTTTGAGGCCAAGTTGGTTCCTGAAGGTGGGAAAGGATTCACAACAAGCACTTGACTGGGAAGCTCCAGAGTCACCAACATCAGCTTCCCAAGTAGCGTCGCTGACTCACTAGCCTGCGGGTGCTCTGTTACAGCCAAGGATCAGATCCTGTTCACTGCAGTACTCTGCATGCCTAGCACATAAACAGTGTAACAACAACCAAAAAAAAAAAAAAAACCACCCTTACAACCAGTAACAGTAATTTTAAAATCCCCCAAAGCTTTATTGAACAAATGAACAAAACTAACCATGTGTTATTGATGGGCTGACACCATTGAAGCAGGCGCCCACAAGCGATCAGAATACTAGCGTACTCGTAGACAGGAAGCAGAGGCTACCCTGTCAGCTGTTATTTACTAACTACCTCCTTTCCTCTGGGCCCTGGTGCTGGGGACACAGCGATGTGTGACAGGCACAGTCACTGCCTCTGCTGCACTCAGGCACACAGGAGGCGTGGCCCCCAGAGACACACACCACCTGCTCCTCCCAGGCCGGCCACCAGGCTCCACACTGCCTTCTCTCTTGCTCATGCCTGCCAAATTCCTACTCCAATTATGGGGTGGGGTGAGAGGAAACGTCAACTTAGCTTGCACTGTGCATTTTTATATTATCAAATATTTCTAACAGACAGAAGTGTCCAAAGAATGTTAAAACAAACACTGGTGCACTCATCATGCTTATTTTTCAAATCTTTCTAATGCTGTGGTACTACTCATATCCTTCTCCAACATGCTTCTTTTCATCGACTACTGTTCTGAGATGTGTCCTTGTTGATGCTTATAGATCAAATCCATTTCTAAAACCTACAGAATTCTGTATATGAACACACCATAGTAACTTTGGTCATTTCCAAATATTTGCTAATTACAAGCAATGAGGAGGCAATGAAGAATAATGCCCTTCTATATGTCTTCTTATTTATCTAGGAGGAGAACTGCTAAGCTGTAGGGCAGGAGCATCTTCAGACTGCTCCAATTTGTGGTACCAGTTACATACCCACCCACATTTTACACAAGGTCCCATGGCTCCATATCCGTGGCAACATTTGATACCAATGTTTATGAAAAGCTGAGTTATCGCTCCTCTCTGTTTAGACCCTTCAATGGCATCTCATTCAAGCTAAAGCCCAAGTCTTTACTTGCTTCCAAGGCCCTACATGTGTCCCTCCACACTGCCCTCTGACCTCATCTACGAGATGCCCTTGTTCACTCCAGCCCATTCACACTAGTGTCTTCACCGTTCTTTGAGCACATGAGGCAAGTTCCTGCCTCAAGGCCTTCGTACATGCTGAGCTCTCCCTTCCATATTATTTATTTACTTGGCTGTGCTGGGTCATAGTTACGGATGCGGGATCTAACTCACTGAACAGGGATCAAAGTGGGGCCCCTGCATTGGGAGGACAAAGTCTTAGCCACTGGACCATCAGAGAGGTCCCAGAACTCTCTTTTTCAAATGCTCTTCTCTGAGATACTTACTTGCATTGCTCCCAATTCCTTCAGGTGTTTACTCAGAATCCACCTTTTAAATTTTTTAAAAGATTCAAATCCACCAAATGTTCAATGTATCAAATGTTGCCACATAAACATTTACGGTCTCTCTTCTCTGCTTTAAAATTTTTACCTTAGCATTTATCACTAGCATACTGTGTATTTTACCTATTTTCTTTGTCTATTGTTAAACTTAGATTATAAACTGTCTCTGAGCAGGGACTTTTGTCTGTTTTTATTACTGCTGTACCTCCAGCGCCTAGAATAGTGCGTGCTTCATATTTGTTAACTGAATGAATAAACGAAGAAAGCCAAGTTGTATGATGGCTAAATTGGTGCACATAAATGATATCCTGTTTTAGTTTTTATTTCCCTGATTATAGGCATGTGCTAAGTCACCTCAGTGGTGTCTGACTCTTTGCGACCCTATGGACTGTCGCCCACCAGGCTCCTCCATCCATGGGATTCTCCAGGCAATACTTGAGTTGCCATGCCCTCCTGCAGGAGACCTTCTCAACGCAGGGATCGAACCTGCATCTCGTAGGCGTCCTGCACTGGCAGGCAGGTTCTTTACCACTAGTGCCCCCTGGGAAGCCCTATTACAGGTGTAGCTAAGCATTTTTTCATATATTTATTGGCCATTCGCGTTTCCTTTTCTGTGACTTGCTTATTTTTTGCTAGAATTTATAATTGGTTCTACTCTTATAATCAGTAGGCACTCTACATGTATTCTTGATTTTTATCTTTTGTGGGTTATGTGCTCTGAAATATTATCTTTGGTCAGTGGTTTATTTATTTTTCCTTGTTTATGGTTTATTTTGTGGTGTAGAAATTTTAAATTTTGGTGTAAATGTAGTCAAATTCATTCATCTTTCCCTCAGATCCTGCAGACTGGCTCTTCTGTTATCTTGCTCCTAACCACCTTCCTCCAGTCCACCCCAAGAGGTCAGCCCTCTCTTCTAAAAACCTTTCTTTTTTCTAGTTGTACTTTTTTTTTTTTTTTTTTGGTTGCACTATGTGGCATGTGGGGTCTTCCCTGATCAGGGATCAAACCTGTGTTGCCTGCATTGGGAGTGCAGAGTTTTAACTACTGGACTGCCAGAGGAATCCTGTACTTTCTTTTTTTAAGCATGTCTGTAAGCTCATGAGGGCTTCCCCAGTGCCTCAGGTGGTAAAGAACCTGCCTGACAACGCAGGAGATGCAGGTTAGATTCCTGGGTCTGGAAGATCCCCTGGAGGAGGAAATGGCAAACCACTCCAGTATTCTTGCCTGGAGAATCCTGTGGAGAGAAGAGCCTGTTGAGCTACAGTCTGTAGGGTCTCAAGGTGTCAGACAAGACTTAGCGACTAGAACAACATGAATTTATGAGGCTAATAGTGCTGTGTAAAGAAGAATGTTTCAGGATCAAAGGTGAGTGGAAAGGAGACTTTCCTCAGCATCCATTAGAGCAGTTCCACTTTCAGTTCAGTTCAGTTCAGTCCCTCAGTCGTGTCCGACTCTTTGCGACCCCATGAATCGCAGCACACTAGGCCTCCCTGTCCATCACCAGCTCCCGGAGTTCACTCAGACTCACGTCCATCGAGTCCGTGATGCCATCCAGCCATCTCATCCTCAGTCGTCCCCTTCTCCTCCTGCCCCCAATCCGTCCCAGCATCAGAGTCTTCTCCAATGAGTCAACTCTTCACATGAGGTGGCCAAAGTACTGGAGTTTCAGCCTCAGCATCAGTCCTTCCAAAGAAATCCCAGGGCTGATCTCCTTCAGAATGGACTGGGTGGATCTCCTTGCAGTCCAAGTTCCACTTTAACTGACTCTAAATATTGGATAACATCCATAACATTTGATGAAAAGTTTCTGGAGCTTAAAAACACCAGTTTAATAGAGTAAGTAGGAGCTTTATATTAACACTAAACCAGGTGCTGCGAGTGTGTGTAGTCGCTTCAGTTCCGTCCGACTCCTTGAGACCTCATGGACTCTAGCCCACCAGGCTCTTCTGTCCATGGAATTCTCCAAGCAAGAATACTGGGGTGGGCTACCAACTCCTCCTCCAGGGGATCTTCCTCACCCAGGAATCAAACCCACATCGCTTATGTCTCCTGCACTGGCACCACTTAGGAAGCCCAAACTAGGTGCCAGTTCTACTTTAACTATTTATAATAAATAGTCGGTTTATTATACAATATTACATAAGTTTCAAGTGTACATAGTGCATCATAATTTGTAAAAATTATATTCCATTTTTAGTTATAAAATATTAGCTATATTCCCTGTGCTGCATCCTTATAGCTTATTTATTTTATACATAAGCAGTTTGTACCTCTTAACCCTCTACATATGAGAGACGCTGGGCTGGAAGAAACACAAGCTGGAATCAAGATTGCCGGGAGAAATATCAATAACCTCAGATATGCAGATGACACCACCCTTATGGCACAAAGTGAAGAGGAACTAAAAAGCCTCTTGATGAAAGTGAAAAAGGAGAGTGAAAAAGTTGGCTCAAAGCTCAACATTCAGAAAACAAAGATCATGGCATCCGGTCCCATCACTTCATAGGAAATAGATGGGGAATCAGTGGAAACAGTGTCAGACTTTATTTTTTGGGGCTCCAAAATCACTGCAGATGGTGACTGCAGTCATGAAATTAAAAGACACTTACTCTTTGGAAGAAAAGTTATGACCAACCTAGATAGCATATTGAAAAGCAGAGACATTACTTTGCCAACAAAGGTCCGTCTAGTCAAGGCTATGGTTTTTCCAGTAGTCATGTATGGATGTGAGAGTTGGACTGTGAAGAAGGCTGAGCGCCGAAGAATTGATGCTTTTGAACTGTGGTGTTGGAGAAGACTCTTGAGGGTTCCTTGGACTGCAAGGAGATCCCACCAGTCCATTCTAAAGGAGATCAGTGCTGGGATTTCTTTGGAAGGAATGATGCTAAAGCTGAAACTCCAGTACTTTGGCTACCTCATGGGAAGAGTTGACTCATTGGAAAAGACTCTGATGCTGGGACGGATTGGGGGCAGGAGGAGAAGGGGACGACAGACGATGAGATGGCTGGATGGCATCACGGACTCGATGGACGTGAGTCTGAGTGAACTCCGGGAGTTGGTGATGGACAGGGAGGCCTGGCGTGCTGCGATTCATGGGGTCGCAGAGAGTCGGCCACGACTGAGCGACTGCACTGACTGACTGACTGACCCTCTGCCCCTATCCTGCCCCTCCTCCCTTCCCTCTCCCCACTGGTAGCTGCTAGTTTGTTCTCTATTATCTGTGAATTTGTTTCTTTTCTGTTAGACTCACCAGTTTCAGTTCTTATATTCCACATATAAGTGAAATCATCCAGCATGTCTTTCTCTGTCTGACTTATTGAACTAAAGTATAATATCCTCCCAGTTCATCCATAATGTTGCTAATGGGAGTTCTTAGTTTGACAGCTTCTAACCTTAGTTTTCTCACATGGAAAACAGAGATAACAGCACTTAATACACTGCCCTCTTGAAAGGATTAAAGACTGTAGGTACTGACTGGTACACAACAGATTCTCATGAATTCCTTTTCCTCTTATAATCAACATGTATAATTGCTCTAATACTTACTGTTTAGGGTTGAACATATAAATTACTGAACACCACTGAGCATCAGGTTCTTCATTAGAAAAATCGGGATAATAACACCTACCTCAAAGGTCGTTGAAAGAATTAGCTGTGCCCACGTACACCAAGTCTAGCATAGAGCATCTGCACACAGAAGCACTGAGTCTCTGGCTCACTTCTCCCCTCAACACAGAAGTCACCAGTGTTGGAACCCTTTCCCTCAGAAGCACCGGATGGACCTCTGGCCCCTCCTCAGACAGCAGGGAGGTTGGGATGACACCAATCCCTAGGCTCATCCCCTTACAAACTCCCAAGGGGAAGCCAGCCTGTCTGAGGGGCAGAGCTGGAACTCAGCATATCAGTGAGTAAGTGTAAGAGAGCCTCCTCCATACTCACCCCAACCACCAAATCCTCTAAAATTAAAATCAATAATCTCCTCTATATGAAGTGACTTAATTTGTCCCAAGTTTGTAATGTCATTTGAAGACTTTCAAAGGACACACCATTCTTGTCATCATGGCATTAATCAAACATGTAATTGCATTTTCTCCAAAATTCTTTTCAAGAGCTGCTACTGAAGTTCAGAAGAGACAAACAAAACGCTCATGCCCCACCAACAGTGTGCTTCTCCAGCTTTCGAGGCAACCCACACCCTCATCTACACTTAGCTGGTACGTGAAAAAGAACCAAAACGGTGCTACACGTACCGTAGAGATCTGGATTGCTGCGGATATACAACCTTACAAAGTTTTTTCCTGGTATTGGCAAAAGAGACCCCTTTATTCTGTCAAAGACCTGCAAAAGAGCATAGCGGTAAATCTACAGATGATTTTTTTCTTAAAGTTCAGTAAAGTTTAACTACCGCAAAATTGAAAGTTACTACAGCTTTTATTATTTATTATCTTTTTATTATTTCATTTAGTATTTTCAAGTGCCAATAACCCTTTACTTTTGCAGACCATATCCAGTATGTAATACTTGTCACATTACTTGACTGTTTAACAGCAGAAGAACTAAGTCTGCATTACACATCAAAAGAAAGGTGAAAGTGGTTTACAGACCTGGTAAGTGTCTACATCAAAGAACGTCTGATAGTATTCAAATGTCCAGAAGGGGGAGCTTTTCTTCTGTCCAGCAAGTAACTGTCAGAGGTAAAATAAAACATAATAAACACAGAATTTCCTTATTCTAGCCACCCAGACAGAGAAAGAGAGAGGATCTAAGAGAAACTCAAGAAATATGAAAGACCAAACTCTTCTACATTCATCCATCACTTTTACCATAGCCACACCCAATTTTTCAGTTCAGTCAGTTCAGTCACTCAGTCGTGTCCGACTCTTTGCGACCCCATGAATCGCAGCACGCCAGGCCTCCCTGTCCATCACCAACTCCCAGAGTTCACTCAGACTCACGTCCGAGTCAGTGATGCCATCCAGCCATCCCATCTTCTGTTGTCCCCTTCTCCTCCTGCCCCCAACTCCTCCCAGCATCAGGGTCTTTTCCAATGAGTCAGTTCTTCACATCAGGTGGCCAAAGTATTGGAGTTTCAGCTTCAGCATCAGTCCTTCCAATGAACACCCAGGACTGATCTCCTTTAGGATGGACTGGTTGGATCTGCCTGCAGTCCAAGGGACTCCCAAGAGTCTTCTCCAGCACCACAGTTCAAAAAGCATCAATTCTTCAGTGCTCAGCTTTCTTCGCAGCCCAGCTCTCACATCCATACATGACCACAGGAAAAACCATAGCCTTGACTAGACGGACCTTTGTTGGCAAAGTAATATCTCTGCTTTTGAATATGCTATCTAGTAACTTTCCTTCCAAGGAGTAAGCGTCTTTTAATTTCAAGGCTGCAATCACCATCTGCAGTGATTTTGGAGCCCCCCAAAAAGTCTGACACTGTTTCCACTGTTTCTCCATCAATTTCCCATGAAGTGATGGGACAGGATGCCATGATCTTTGTTTTCTGAATGTTGAGCTTTAAGCCAACTTTTTCACTCTCCTTTTTCACTTTCATCAAGAGGCTTTTTAGTTCCTCTTCACTTCTTGCCATTGAGTGACATAAAATAAGCATCAGTTTTGAAGTCTTAGCAAAAGGTTTTTAACCCTGGTCCCTCCACTAGGGGGCAGCTTCATCAAATCACTAGACTCATCTCAGTCTCCCTAATCTAAAAAAGTATAGCTAACAGATCTGCCTTATAGGGTTATAGGGAGGATTAGATTAATTATTGGCACTTCCCCAGTGCCTCAGTTGGTAAAGAATCCACCTGCCAATGCAGAAAATGTAAATTTGATCCCTGGGTTGGGACGATCCCCTGGAGGAGGAAAGGGCAACCCACTCTGATACTCTTATGTGGGAAAACCCATAGACAGAGGAGCCTGGCAGGCTACAGTCCACGGGGTCGCAAAGAGTTAGACATGACTTAGCAGCTAAACAACAACTCTAGTACAGAAGGACTCAGATTGCCTCAGTTTAAAGTTCCCTCTGCACCTGCCAGCTGCATGTCCTGGGGCAAGTCACTTAAACCCTGTGCCTCAGGCTTCTCATTTATAAAGCAAGTACATGATTGCTTCCTGGCCTTTTGGCTAAGATGAGGTATAAAATGAGTATAAGAATAGTTCCTTGCATATTGGGTTGTTCTGAGGATTACATGAGATGATCCAAGTGAAGAACTTCAAATGGTGTTTGGCAGCTATTAAACACTGAATGCTGCTGCTGCTGCTGCTAAGTCGCTTCAGTCGTGTCCAACTCTGTGCGACCCCATAGACGGCAGCCCAGGCAACCAGGCTCCCCTGTCCCTGGGATTCTCCAGGGAAGAACACTGGAGTGGGTTGCCATTTCCTTCTCCAATGCATGACAGTGAAAAGTGAAAAGTGAAGTCGCTCAGTCATGTCCGACTCTTCGCGACCCCATGGACTGCAGCCTACCAGGCTCCTCCACCCATGGGATTTCCCAGGCAAGAGTACTGGAGTGGGGTGCCACTGCCTTCTCTGTAAACACTGAATAAATGCCAGCTATTGTGATTATAATGATGAGAAAGAGTCAATATATTACTTTCAGATGAGGAAATCCAGGCTTAGGGAAATTAAAATATCTTACTCAAGACCACAGAGCTATTACTACTGGCCAGACCAGGACTCAAACTCAGGCTCCTAAGTCTGAGCTCTTGCTGTGATACCTAGTATATAATGGTATTTAATTTGGCATAAACTTTGGTACTTATTTTGATATGTCATGGAGTTCCACAAAGCACAGCCAGCACTCCACTATTTCCTAAGCCTGTGAACACACTGCTACAAATCGAGTACTCCTCTACTGAATCAAAAGCATGATCCATTTATAAAATACTACTAGAAATACTACTGGGCTGGCCAAAAAGTTCCTAGCACACAGGAAACTGCAATAAATGCATGGATGAGGTTTTTTAAAGTTAAAAGAAAAAAGAAATTTTCAAACACAAGTCCAAACCTCAGTTTTGTCAGAGTCATCGTTTCCTAGTAACTCATCATCTTCTTCTCTCCCCAAGCCTCTTGGGGGTCCTGGCTTATGCTTTGGGGTTTCACCAGGATCCTCAATGCTGATTGTGGTGGCATCTGGGTTTGCTGCTAGGGAAGTGGTTGTATCACCAAATTCTGAAATCAATTAGAGCACAAGGGTATCAGAGACCTTACTATTAATTTCAAGTCGAGCTGTTACAACCTCAGCTTTGCTATAGACTCTATTTGAGACAAATGGCAAAAGGCTCTAAAAAACATCTCATAGAAAACAAACTGACACAGAAAAATGATCATAAAGACAACAGAATTTGAAGTCAGACCTGAACTGTAGTCCTGGTTAAACTACTAAGTATTCAAGCCTGAGTAAGTAACTTAACCTCAATAAGCTTCAGTGTTCCCATCTCTTCCCCAGGGAGAATAATATTTAAGGAATTGGGAGAAAGTTAGGAGTGCTACCTAAGTAAAGTCCTCAGCAGAGTGCCTAGCCCATAGCAAGTAACCAACCTAACTCTCTCTTCTTTGATTCAAGTTCAAAAAAAAAATTAATGGAAGTTAGTTTTTCCAATAAGTCCTATGTGATCACTACAGGAAACATGGAGACAAAAAATGAAAGTGGAAACGACAGAATAAAAATCACTTCTGCGTGCGTGCGTGGTGCTTAGTTGCTTTGGTTGTGCCTGCCTCTGTCTGACGCTATGGACTGTAGCCTGCCAGGCTCCTCTGTCCACGGGGTTCTCCAAGGCAAGAATACTGGAGTGGGTTGCCATGCCTTCCTCCAAGGGATCTTCCTGACCCAGGGATCAAACTCCTGGCGACTTCTGTGTCTTCTGCATTGCAGCCAGATTTTTTTTCACTGCTGAGCCACCAAGGAAGCTCCCCAAAATCACTCTTAGTCCCACCCATATAAAACTAACACTATTAACTTTTGGTATATTTCCTTTTCTCTGTACAGTAGATTCATACCAGTGATGATCATTCATTCAACAAATATTTACTATATGCCTACAATTGCTGAATACTGACTTAGGATGTGATAGCATACTATGTCAACAATTTTGTATGCTGCTCCGTCTACTGGGGATTATACAAAAATGACTTTTTCATGTTACATCAGTCTTTATAATGAACATTTATGTGTCTAAATAGTAGTCATTGAGCTGGAGGTAGGAAGATTAGGAGAGAGACACCACAAGTTAATACAACTATTCCACTGCTACTGGATGTTTAGGTTGCTTCCCACTTTTATTAGAACAAATAACACGGTTAAGAGTATCTGTGCAGAGAAAGTTTTAGGGCTTATTGCCTTAGTATGAACACTATCTTAAAGAGATGGGAATACCAGACCACCTTACCTGCCTCTGCTGCCTCCTGTGCAACCTGTATGCAGGTCAAGAAGCAACAGTTAGAATCAGACATGGAACAACAGACTGGTTCCAAATTGGGAAAGGAGTACACCAAGGCTGTATATTGTCACCCTGCTTATTTAACTTACATGCAGAGTACATCACAAGAAATGCTGGGCTGGATGAACCACAAGCTAGAATCAAGATTTGCAGAAGAAGTATCAATAATCTCAGATATGCTGATGACACCACCCTTATGGCAGAAAGTGAAGAGGAATTAAAGAGCCACTTGATGAAGGTGAAAAAGGAGAGTGAAAAAGCTGGCTTAAAACTCAACATTCAGAAAACTAAGACCATGGCATCCAGTCCCATCATATGGCAAATAGATGGGGAAACAACGGAAACAGTGACAGACTTTATTTTCCTGGGCTCCAAAAATCACTGCAGATGGTTACTGCAGCCACAAAATTAAAAGACACTTGCTCCTTGGAAGAAAAGCTATGACAAACCTATACAGCATATTAAAAAGCAGGGACATTACTCTGCCAACAAACCTCCTTATAATCAAAGCTATGGTTTTTCCGGTAGTCATGTACAGATCTGATAGTTGGACCATAAAGAAGGTTGAAAGCCGCAGATTTGATGCTTTTGAACTGTGGTCCTGGAGAAGGCTCTTGAGAGTCCCTTGGACTGCAAGATCAAACCAGTCAATCCTAAAGGAAATCAATCCTGTATATTCATTAGAAGGCTAAACCTGAAGCTCCAATACTTTGGCCACCTGATGCGAAGGGCTGACTCATTAGAAAAGACCCTGATGCTGGGAAAGACTGAAGGAGGAGACAGGAGGAGAAGGGGACGACAGAGGATGAGATGGCTGGATGGCATCACCGACTCAATGGACATGGGTTTGAGCAAGCTCCGGGAGATGATGAAGGACAGGAAAGCCTGGCGTGCTGCAATCCATGGGGTCGCAAAGAGTCGGATGTGACTGAACAATAACAATGAACATTATCAGCATGATCACTAGGTCAAAGGGTACAAATCATTTTTAAGGCTCTTGAGCCATATTGCTAAACTGCTCTCCAAAAGAACCTTGCCCATTCATGTCCACCAGCAATGATCATGACTTCCTATCTCCAGGCATCCTAACAAACTTTATTTAGCCACTCAGATAAAATTCAGGGTAGCTGTGGAATTTGACAGGTCTAGGGAAAAGTCGGGAAAACCCCTGGAGAAGGAAATGACAACCTACCCCAGTATTCTTGCCTGAGAAATCCCTTGGACAGAGGAGACTGGCAGGCTACAGTCCGTGGGGTTGCAAGAGAGTCAGATAAACCTTAGCTACTAAACAGCAACAACAACAAAAGGAAGGGTATCAGCAGGGCACCACTCTAACACCACAAGCACGGCCGGCAGTGGGATGGGGCGCTTGCATAACCGAGCCCAATCTTATTGGCTTTCAGCTATGCAAATAGTCTGTGGAGAGAAATAAAGCGACTGAAATTAATGAGGCGGCTGATACATAACAATTACTCAAGTTTCCGTCTCCAGGGTTTTGGCAGTATGAGGCTCTGAAGTGAGACAGTCCTTTGTTTAAGATAAACTAGCACTCCATGACCTTGGGCAAATTACTCCATATTTCTGAGTCTTGGTTTCTTCAACTATAAAATGTAGATAATACTTATCTTACAGAGATGTTGAGGATGATATGAGATAATAAATATTTTCATAGCTATCATTTATTGACTGGGCAGGGCACTGACATTTTAAAAAATGGTTATAACTTTGCCTGAGAGAATCAGACCAAGGAAGATATATTTAAGTCTCATATTTAAAAAGCAGTAGTTTACCAGAGGAAGAACATGCCAGAAGGAGGAACAGAGACTGTCACTTTAGAGCTACCAAGTCCAAAGAGGTTCAAGGGAGGAAGATAACTCCTTGAGCTACCCTATGAGAACGGTGGCCAGAAGCAGTGGGGACAGCATCTGACGCCAAGGAGTATAGGATGAGCAAGACCCAGAAGATGAAAAATGTGTCCTGTGTGTGAAGAACAGCAGACGGCCTAGCTTGATTTGAATGTAGGATGTGTGTGCCTCGCACACAACTGTTTTCACATTCTGCTCCGTAGTAGTCATTCTTGTCCATCTCAGCCCCTTGAGGGCAAGACGGGTGTGCTTATTTCTGCCACCACCACCACCTGCTTCTACATTTTCTGCTGTGTTTTGCCTCTGCTCCTTTCCTGACACATCTCCCATCTGTAGGACCCTGACCTCCACTTTTTCATTTGACACCATTCTTCCTCGGAGAAGCTTTCCATGACCCCCACAGCATCCTATGTTCTCTTCCAAACAGCAATTAAGTCCTGTGTGACTTAGCTTGTGCCTCCCCTCAAATCTGACCTTATGACAGCCTCCCCCACCATCTGTGCTCTGGTACATTGGCCTTCTTTTAATTCCTTGGGGAAAAAAATGAAACAAACTCCCACTCTTCTCAAGTACTCTGCACAGGCTGTTCTTTAGACTTGAACTTTCATGCCCTGTACTCCCAGATAGGATGATCAAGGAAGGCCTCTGGAATGATGTGAGATTTGAGCAGAGCAAGGGAATGAGTCATATGGCTATTTGCAGTAAGAATGTCCTAAGCAGGAAGATGGCACAAAAGCCCTAAGTGTACCTGGTGTCTAGGAGGGACAGTGATGAGGCCCATGTGGAGAGGCAGAAAGAAAGGGCTAGAGTAATACAAAATGAAATCGGAGGCAGAGGAGGCCTAGATCCTGAGGGCCTCCTAAGCACAAAAAGGGCTCCACCTTCCACTTCCAGTGAGATGGAGCCACTGAAAGGCTTTGGAGGAATGGCATGATCTGACTTGGTTTAAAGGACTACTCTGGATGCAAAACAAAGACTGCAGAAAGGTAAGGGAAGATGTGGGAAGACCTGAAGGAAGGGAAGGGCTATAATCCAGACAAGAGGTGATGATGACCTTGAGCATGGTAGGAGAATGGTAGAGGCGGTAGGCAGTGGTCAGGTGCTGGATGTATTTTGAAGATGGTGTTGACAGTATTGGCTGATAAAGTGGATTTTGCTTCAAACATTTTTTCTTTTCCTTAGGTAGGAATAGCATAGGTTGTGATGCCTGGGTTCAAACTCTTCTTTACCACTTACTATAACCTTTAGGCAAATGAGCTAATTTTTCTGTACCTTAATTTCCCCATTGGTAAAATAGGGAGAGTAAAATAACTACTTCATAAAGTTGACATAAGGATGAAAGGATTTATTCGTAAAGCACTTAAAACAGTTATCTGCCATTTAGGAAATACTATGGGCTTCCCTGGAGGCTCAGACGGTAAAGAATCTACCTGCAAGGTGGTAGATTCAAGTTCAATCCTTGTGTCAGGAAGATCCCTTGGAGAAGGGAATAGCAACCCACTCCAGTATTCTTGCCTGGAGAATTCCATAGACAGAGGAGCCTGGAGGGCTATAGTCCATGGGGTCACAGTGTTGGACACAACTGAGTGGACACACACACGCGTGTGCACACACGTGCGTGCAAGTGATTACAAGACAAAATGAGCATTCATCAATCCCTAGCTTATGTCAGGCTCTGGGCTGAGTTATGAACTTTTCTTTCATTACTTTAATAGTTTGGTGGTTTAGTTGTTAAGTTGTATCCGACCCTTGCAACCCCATGGACTGTAGCCTGCCAGGCTCCTCTGTCCGTGGGATTTTCCAGGCAAGAGTACTGGAGTGGGTTGCCATTTCCCTCTCCAGGGGATCTTCCCAACTCAGGAATCGAACCAGGGTCTCCTGCACTGCAGGCAGAGTCTTTACTAACTGAGCTACGAAGGCTAATAGTTTGTAGATATGTATTTAAAAGATCATTTAACAAAAGAATGTCTCCCTCACTAGACTGAGGGCTTTATAAAGGAAGACACTGACTATTCACTCTTTTACCCTGATAATGAGAACAATGGTCAAGAAAGACTTATTGATTTAATGAAGGAATGACCTGATTATGTTTCATCATAATAATCGTTTTATACTTTCATCTACTCAGCAGTGTAAAAAAAAAAAATCCCCTTTAACTTTTGATCTTGTGTACCTAGTAGAGTTCTAAGCACAAATAGGTGCTCAATAAATGCATGTTTAACTAAAGCAGGAACTCTATAAACAATTTCTGTAATCTGCACTAAATTTATGATATTACCAACCTAAAGGGCTATTTGGCAAAAAAGAACAGCTAATACGGACAAATGGAATAACCTGTTGTGGCAAACATTCTTTTATGAAGACGTGTGAAATAATCTTCTTTAATATATGTGCCAGTATACGAACCGAAATCCATTGCGTTTACTACAGAAACGCTAATCATAACAGGTGGACACTCAAATGATGTACCTTCAAACTGCAAGTCATCTACCGTTGCCATTCAGTCAGTGGGTCGTCTCCCAATTATTAGGAAGATAATTTGCAGAGGTCTAAAAGAAAAAAATAAATACACTTCATAGGATACCATAATACAATATCTGCAAACATCTTATTTAAGGGTTAGAAATGGTGTTGCTTTCCCTTGTGTCCTTTTTAGTGGGATTTGATAGGTTTATACAAAGATAACCATTTAGCATCAGATACTATCAAAAATGTTATAAAGAAATTAAGGGGGGGTGGCGAACAGGGGTCCATTGGCTCCATCAAATCTCACTTATAACGTGGGTGTTTAAGGGCCGAGTGCAGCCTGGAGACGGAAGGATGAGAAAGGGGAGGCAGGGATTTGATAGAGATGGCTATGAGGGCAGTGAAGAGCAAAGGCCGTCAGCCTAGCCCGTGGTTAAGGACACAGGCTCTGGGGGTGGACAGACTTGGGTTTGAGTGCCGACTCTGCTGCTTCTGGCTGTTTTGACTATGGGCTCCTCAGCATCTGTTTCCTCACCTGTAAAATGGGTTTATAATTGTATCTACTCACACGATGTTGGGTGCCATTAACTGAGACAAGTGGGTGTGAGGCGCTTAGTGCGCAGCGAAGCAATCAGTAGGCGTTAGAGCAATGGGAACCCTGCACCCTGGAGCCCCCTGAGCCCAGGATGGTCCGGGAAAGAGCTGCCCAAGACGCACGGGCGGTGCTTTAGGAGGGGGAGCTGGGCCGCAGCGACCCAGGCGGGTAGATCCCGGGGTCTTTCAGTCCCAGGCCGGCCCCGCAGACCCCGCTGCCTCACCTCGGGGCCGCTCGGAGTCCAACCTGTCTCGGTAAGCCTGGGGCCTCAGATTCTCCGCGAAAGCTCTGGTCCCACCGAGTTGCCGGAAACCGGAGATCCGGGGGGCAAACCTTCTCCACCTCCTCCGGGCAGAGCTCCGCCCCCTTAAAGAAACAGCAGCTCCCGGAGACATCACTTCCCGAGACCTCAACAAGCGGCAACGTCCACAGTTCACTCCCTCAGCCACCCACCTAAGGGCGAAGATCGGGTTCTTAAAGAGGCAGGTGGCCCGGGGCGGAGCGATGGGGATGCTGAGAGGGTCTGCTTTGGCTCACCTCGCTCCCGGGGTCAGGGGTAGGGGAAGCAGAGAATTCGCTAGGGTGGGGTTTATATTTCGTTATATCTCTTTTCTTGTTGAAATATAGAACAGCTTAAGGAAAGACAATTGTAAAAAGGAAAAAATACCATCAATCCTCCCATTCTTGGCCATTCTTAAAATATATATATATTTATTTACTTATTTTAAAAGTCTAATTAACCAGGGAGGGAGATGCAAGTCAATTACTTTTTGAGTGGTTGAATGCCCATGATCTGGGTCAGGAGGATGTCTGTTCATAGAGACACCTCCGTATGTGTGTAATTTGTTTCTTCACTCCTGCAACGGTCTGCCTTATGGTCTCTGGGCAGTGAGAGGTGTTACCCCTGTGTCCCCCGCACAGCAACTGATCAATGCCTTGACTACCACAGGAGTCCAGTAAGCGATGAAGTTGCACTGAGTGATCTGGTGAGAAACATTTTGCCCCTGCTCCCAGTGTTTGCTTGGTTAAGATATACACATCCCTCAGATATGGGTACACTTTGTTCCTCCTAGGGAACGCCCTCCTTCGCCTCTGAGGATTTCTTTTGCTCTCATAGCGCCCTGTATTTGCCTAAATCGCAGCAGTTGCTATTATTTGCCCATCTTTGCGGGCCTGTGAGTGACTTGCAGGGAAGGATCAGGAATGATTCTGGTCTCTGGGTCCTCAGGGCAGCCCAAAATCAGGGACACGATATCTGCTCACCAAAGGTTAATTATAGAGTGATCGAGTTCTGACTGTCTTAGCAGCATAAGCCAACATCACTGCCCACACAAGGTGGAAGCTGTGACTTTGGCCTCACTATGCTGGGCCTTCACAATCCATTAGAATGACTTACATCTGACTGATGGGCTTCTCAGGTGTCACTCGTGGTAAAGAACCTGCCTGCCAATGCAGGAGACATGAGAGACACAGGTTCGATCCCTGGGTCAGGAAGATCCTGACTAATGAACACACACACACACGCACAGTGTATTTACTGGACTAACCTTGTGATTAGGCTTTATACATGCAGCTCTTTAATTCTCTGAACAATCCAGCAAGCTCAAGGAGACTATCCTCATTTTCTAAAGAGAAAAACTGAGGTCATGTATATATGTGTAGGTTACTTTGGTTGAATAGGTACCAGGAAATAGGTACCAGGAATGCATCACAACACACAAACTCATACGTGTAAGTGTTTCAAACACCTCTTATGCCCCATGTCCGACCCTCTTGGCTGCACCTGCTGCTAATTTCACCACCACAGACCTTATTCCAGCTTCAGCAGGTATAACCTAAGTGGCCATCACCTCAAGTCCCATATCAAGGCTCTGTCATGGGGTCATGGGACTGTGGGAATGGTTCAGCAATGGTTCAGCCCAGAAGTGCGTAAGTGGGGAGCGGTCTACGCCTCATGGGACAAATCTTAGACCAATGCAATCAGTAATTGAGTACATGTTTCTCTTTTTCCTCTCAGATGGACTCTCCTCAGATATTTCATACAGCTTTCAAACTGGCTTGCAGAATCAAACAACCAAATGCCCTTAGCAGTGGCCAGTTTGATAATGCAATAGCTCTCCTTCCCGCCCTGTTCTACAACTCTCGTCCTTCACTCCTGGTCCTTGGACTCACACTTGCAACAAAGTACTCCCATGAGATAAGGAACCTACACTGCGGCCTGTCGGTACCAAGAGTGGTCCCAGAAAGCAGCCCTCAGGATAGAGTTTTGGAATCAGACCGCTCACCAGTCAGATGGCAACAACAACCCCACAGCTATGTTGGAAAGAGGTAATAATACATAGACTGTATATTTCTCCTCTTGGAAATAGAAATAAATTTGCAGTGATATATTAATTATAATGATATGTAAGTTTTGGCTAAAAATGAAACAAGCATCAAATGTAACTGTACTGGTTTAACTAAAACAGCAGTTCTCAACTGGGGACTATTTTGCTCCTAGGGGATATTTGGCTATGCCTGAAGACATTTAAAAAATAATTTTATTGGGGTACAGTTGATTTACAATGTTGTGTTTGTTTCAGGTGTACAGCAAAGTTATTCAGTTATACATATACTCATTCTTTATCAGATTCTTTTCCCATATAGGTTATTACAGAATATTGGGTAGAGTTCCCTGTGCTAAACAGTAGGCCCTTGTTGGTTACCTATTTTATATATAGTAGTGTGTGTATAATGGCACCCCACTCCAGTGCTCTTGCCTGGAAAATCCCCGGGTGGAGGAGCCTGGTGGGCTGCAGTCCATGGGGTCGCTACGAGTTGGACACGACTGAGCAACTTCACTTTCACTTTTCACTTTCATGCATTGGAGAAGGAAATGGCAACCCACTCCAGTGTTCTTGCCTGGAGAATCCCAGGGATGGGGGAGCCTGGTGGGCTGCTGTCTGTGGGGTCGCACAGAGTCGGACACGACTGAAGTGACTTCGCAGCAGCAGCAGCAGTGTGTGTATGTTAATCCCAAGCTCCTAATTTATCCCCCCTCACCACATTTCCCCTTTGGTGACCATAAATTTGTTTCCAAAATCTGTGAGTCTGCCTCTGTGTTGTAAATAACTTCATTTATATCATTTTTTAAAAGATTCTGTGTGAGTGATGTCATACGATATTTGTCTTCCTCTGCCTGATTTATGAAGTTTTTTTTCCTTTTTTTTTAAAGTTATTTTATTATTCTTGTTGTTACTTTATTTCTTTTTATTTTTTGGCCACACCTCACAACATGTGAGATCTTAGTTCCCTGAGCAGGGATGGAGCCCGCGCCCCGTGCAGTGGCAGCGCAGAGTGTTAGCCACTGGACTACCAGGGAGGTCCCATGAGGACATTTTTGATTGTCACCACTTGTGGGGTGTTACTGGCCAGTGTGCTTCTAAACATCCTACAGTGCACAGGATAGCCCCTCACAGCAAAGAATTATCAGAATGCCAGTGGTGTCAAGGTTGAAAAAATCTGACCTCAAAATGTTCATATTTCCTTAGCTCGTTTGTCCAAATACATATGGTAAGGAAGGGGAGCCCAGCTGATGCTATTTAGACCTCGACTGCTCCCTAGGTGGCGCTAGTGGTAAAGAACCTGCCTGGCAATGCAGGAGACCCAAGACTAGGGCTTCATCCCTGGGTGGAGAAGATCCCCTGCAGAAGGAAATGGCAACCCACTCCAGTATTCTTGCCTGGGAAATCCCACTGACAGGGGAGACTGGTGGGCTACAGTCCATGGGGTTGCAAAGAGTCAGACACAACTGGGCAGTGGACGTACACACTGCTCTGAGCGGGGAATGAACCAGTGAGAGATAGAACCCACCCCACCCTCACCTAGATAGAATGGAGGAAGAATGAGGGAAGAAGGGAAACTGAGGAGAAAGCCTTGCTGTGATGGACAGTGTCTGGGGTGGAGGGACCGTCTGAAAAATAGGAGCCTTGTTAGATGCTGCACACGACCCAACAGAGTCCGTTCAGTTCAGTCGCTCAGTCATGTCCGACTCTTTGCGACCCCATGGACTGCAGCACTCCAGGCTTCCCTGACCATTGCCAACTCCGGAAACTTGCTCAAATTCATGTCCATAGAGTTGGTGATCCATCCAACCATCTCATCCTCAGTCGACCCCTTCTCCTCCTGACAGAACCCACTGATTTTCCACAAAGAGGAAAGCTGGCAACCACACAACTAAGCCATGCTCTGAAAGTGTCTCTAACACCCCTGAGTGACATCCATCCCAGGGAGAAAGCTGCTGGCCCTTGCATTATTATCTCAGGATGATGCAATGTTACAGAATTGCCACTCATTATTTTGGCAAATGCACTGTTTTTGTAGAGTGAGCTGAGTCAGGTCAAATAAAACCAAGACCTGAGAACGGAGCTTTCCAAAGGAGATACCAGACTGGTCACATACTGACAGTTCTCTGGAACCGGGGCTTTTTGAAGGGCTCCAAACCTATTCTTCCCTTCCAGTGGTTACTAAATTCTTAAGTTTCACAACAACCATGGTTGCAAAGCTAAATTTTTCAAGGCTGCCTTGGAGCTGGGAGAGGGGAATAGCACTAGAGCAAATTAAAACACCACAAAGCTCACTGTTCTTACCAAGATTCAGCAGTTCTTATTAAATAGACGCTTCTCTGGTGATCAAAAAACCTTTCTTTGGTTAATTTACAGAACACTGAAAGAAGCTGATTTTGACAATTTCTGCCATTGTCCTCATGCGTTTTGAAGTGGATTTTCAGAGATTCTTACTCTTCTAGTTCAGAAGGGCTTCTAACTCATTTATATTAAATGCATTTTTTTATATATGGAGACACTTCAGTCATCTTTTTTCACTTTAATTACCTCCATGACTCTTTTATATCTTCTTTCCGTTCTTTCACTAGCTACTTTTTCTTGCTAGTTCAAAGTTATACATTCATTTAATTTTATTTTGGTTGTTGCTTTTAACTCATTTTATTTTTTCTTATCAGCTTTTTAAGCTTTATATATATATATATACACCATGCTATTGAACAAGTAGCTCCTAGTCTGCTGTTTAACATATTCCCCCAGTCTTTAATTCAACAATTGTGTATTTGTTTCCTAAAACTTCCATTTGACTCTTTAAAAAATCATTCTGGATAGCCTATTAATGCTTTTTTTTTTTAATCCAGGAAGGCAAATGATTTAATAGCTTGCTAGTGGAAGCTGATCTTTGCTGTCAGGGTACACCAGGGTGCCTGTGCTTAGCTGTTCAGTCATGTCTGACTCTTTGAGACCCAGTGGACTGTAGCCCAACAGGCTTCTCTGTCCATGAGGATTATCCAGGCAAAATTACTGGAGTGGGTTGCCATTTCCTTCTTCAGAGGATCTTCCCAATCCAGGGATCAAACCCAGGTCTCCCGCATTGTAGGTGGATTCTTTATCTTTTTAGCCACCAGGGAAGCCCATGAATGCTTTAAACCTTTAATACGTAGTTGTATTGTAGTTATTTAAATAGTTTTTATTGATAATTCTAATGTCTGAAATTCCCGAAGATCTAAATATTGCTGTTTCTGTTGATTCTCACTCATGGTGGTTTGTGTGTTGATAATTTTTGTGAGCTCATATTAGTTTCATCCTCGTCTGTGTAAATTCTCAGCATCTAAGTATGTTGTCTCTCCTAAAAAGTTCTACTTGACTCTATTTTAAAATACTTTTTTGGCTGTGCTGCAGGGCATGTGGGATTTTTAGCTCACCAGCCAGGAATGGAACTATGCCCCCTGCATTGGAAGCATGGAGTCTTAACCACTGGACTGCCAGTGAAGTTCTGGCTCTTTTATCAAAAGTACATGGCCATTTTTAACACCAAGATACAGAGGATACTTCAGAGATGCATTGCTCTTGCATCTTCCAGAAGCAAGAAAATCTTCCAGAGTCACTGCTGATAAAGGATCACTTTGATATCCTTTTAGGAGTCTCCATCTTAATACAGGAATCTCGGAATCAGCTGTCCTATTCTACAGCTGGTTCAGAGCGTAGATTCACCAACACAGAGCTTGCAATGGCGCTTCCCCTCAGGGCTTCTCTAACTTTTGTTAAACTGTTTGTCCAGGACTGTTTTACCCAGTTCCCTGTTTTGCTTTTACCCAATGATATTAATTATGTGCATGTATTACATATGTGTAAATGCTTGGGGATTTTCCTTTAACTCTTATGAAAGTGAAGTGAAGTCACTCAGTCGTATCCAACTGTTTGTGACCCCATGGACTGTAGCCTATCAGGCTCCTCCGTCCATGGGATTTTCCAGGCAAGAGTGCTGGAGTGGATTGCTCTTTCCTTCTCCAGAGAATCTTCCCGACCCAGGAATCGAACCCCAGTCTCCCACATTGCAGGCAGATGCTTTACTGTCTAAGCCACCAGGGAAGCCCCAACTCTTATGAAAGCAGTACATTAAAATAGTTATTTCATGAAATAGCTAATTGTTTAGTGAGCAAAAGTCTGACATGCTGCCAGAAATTAGATTCTCAACTAACTTTTCTATTATTCAAAATTCCAAGTATGCCCACACAAAATAAGAACAATATGATGAAATCCCACACACCATCACCCATATTTACTTACTGCAATTTTTCCATTGATCCCCCTTTTTCTTCTTTCTTTTTATGATTTTGTGAGGTCACTTTTAAAACTTAAACACATTTGTTTTGAAGAGAAACTTGCATTGACTCCATGGAATGGAAAACCATGATCTCTTGCTAGTAATAGAATGTAACTATGATAATAAAATGAAAATCAAAGTTATTAAAAATTAAGAAATAATAAGATATAAAATTAATAATGAATTGATTTATGCAAATACATACCTGGAAGTTTTCCAGTGAGGATAAAGGAACAGCTTGTGATCAATCAGTAATGAAGATATATCAGACTCATTACTATTCATTTAAAATAAGGATTAGTTTGTAGAATAATAAAATGATTCTATCTTCTGGTGTTGATGCTATAGCACCAAGAATCCCAAATCCTAACACATATCTGCAATTGGAAAGGAAAGGCAAAACATACTTAACCACTTTGTAGATTTCAATTATACATATTTATACCTTTAGAAGAAAAGTTATGACCAACCTAGATAGCATATTGAAAAGCAGAGACATTACTTTGCCAACAAATGTCCATCTAGTCAAGGCTATGGTTTTTCCAGTGGTCATGTATGGATGTGAGAGTTGGACTGTGAAGAAAGCTGAGTGTGGAAGAATTGATGCTTTTGAACTGTGGTGTTGGAGAAGACTCTTGAGAGTCCCTTGGACTGCAAGGAGATCCAACCAGTCCATCCTAAAGGAGATCGGTCCTGGGTGTTCTTTGGAAGGAATAATGCTAAAGCTCGGAGAAGGCAATGGCACCCCACTCCAGTACTCTTGCCTGGAAAATCCCATGGATGGGGGAGCCTGGTAGGCTACAGTCCGTGGGGTCGCGAAGAGTCGGATACGACTGAGCGACTTCACTTTCACTTTTCACTTTCGTGCATTGGAGAAGGAGATAGCAACCCACTCCAGTGTTCTTGCCTGGAGAATCCCAGGTACAGGGGAGCCTGGTGGGCTGCCATCTATGGGGTCGCAGAGAGTCGGACACGACTGAAGCGACTTAGCAGCAGCAACAGCAGCAGCAGCCTTTAGTATAGTATAATCTGCCTCCAGATGAACTGCTGGTTCCTGTGCATCCCTTGTGCTTTCCCTTCTATCTTTGCTGATGCCCTTCCCCTCCATCGCCACCATTCCTCATCAGCAGGGTCTGCTCTCAGGCCTCCCCTGGGACACCAGCTCGGATCCCTACAGCTCTCCCACTCTCCCTTCCTTCTCAACTCCTGGATCTCTGCCTGGACCTCTCCTGGGCACTGATCCTTCCTACCCAGCACTTGGCTGCCCAAGCACAAGTGTTATCCTACTGCCCAGGCGGGGGCACCTTGGGACACGGCTGTGGAAATCCCAGGGTATGAACACAGCAAACAGAGGAGAGAAGGTCCCTGAGGTTATTGACTAATCTAGTGTTTTTCAAAGTGTGTTCTTTGGGAACCAAATCCCATAGATATGGTTTACTAGATAATGTTCCCTGGTCAAAATAATTTGGGAAATCCTGCATAGTATACTCTCCTCTGGGCTTCCCTGGTAGCTCAGCTGGTAAAGAATCCACCTGTAGTGCGGGAGACCTGGGTTTGATCCTTGAGTTGGGAAGATCCCCTGGAAGAGGGCATGGCAATCCACTCCAGTATGCTTGCCTAGAGAACCCCATGGACAGAGCAGCCTGGCAGGCTGCATACCATGGGGTCACAAAGAGTTGGACACGACTGAGTAACTAAGCACATACCTACTTTGTAGGTATAAACGATTGTCAGCTTCCAAAGTGTTGGTTGATATACCACTGAAAATAACAGAATTACTAAAGGTTTGAAACTTTTATAGGCCGCTTGTGTAACATGGTGTATTGGCAATCCACCCCAAGGTTCAGCAATTTGTAGGAAGTCTCAGAGAACTTATCATATAGCCATATTCATATAGCTGAGCTATAACAGTGAAAGTATACAAGACAAAATCAGTAAAGGGAAAAGGTACACGAGGTCAAAGTCCAGAGAAAAACAGGAAAAACTTCCCAGGGTCCTCTCCCAGTGGAGTCACACAGGACACACTTAACTCTTCCGGCAACAAGTTGTAACAACACATGTGAAATATCGTCTATCAGAGATCAATACCCAAGGTTTCTAATGGAGGTTGGTCATACCCTGTCTAGCATGTACCTAAATTTCAGATTCCCAGAAGGAAACCAGGTTTTTCAAAATACCTAAAATGTGGAAGGAAACCAAGTGTCCATTAACAGATGAAGGGATAAGCAAAATGTATTATATACATACAATGGAATATTATTCATCCAAAAAAAGAAGGAAATCCCATAACATACTACAACAGGGAAGAAACTTGAGGACTATGCTAAGTGAAATAAGACAGTCATAAACAGAAAAATGCTATGATGGTTACACTTACATGAAGCACTTAGAGAAGTCCAAATCATAAAGACAGAAAATGTAATGGTGGTTGCTGGGAGCTAGCAAGAGAGGGGAATTGAGAGATACTGTTTAGTGAGTATTGTTTCAGTTTCACAAGATGAAAGGACTTACGACAATGACTGGTAGGATAACTTACATGGAATATTCACCAAGATAGACAACATCTGGGGTCATATAACATACATTAAAAAATATTTTAAAAAGTCATATATGCTTTGAGACCACAGTGGAATCAAACAGAAAAATACTTGGAAAACTCCAGGATACCTGTAGATTAAACAGAACACTTCTAAATAACACAAGGCTAAATAAGAAACCTCAGGAGAAGGATGGGACGAATTGAGAGAGTAACATTGAAACATGAACACTACCATATGTAAAACAGATAGTCAGTGGGAATTTGCTGTGTGACGTAGGGACCATCTGGATGGTCTCAACACCATATTACTATCTCAGGCTGCATACTAGGGTAGATTCTAGCATGGGGAAGGCAAGCAGAGCACAGACTCCAAGGACAGGGGAGAAGGTGCGGAGCATCTGATTGCCCAAGTCCAGCTTACAGGTTAACCAGTAGTCATGCCCTCTCAGTGATCTGCAATATCCCCTCTCACCACTCTTTCAACATCATACCAAAAGTTCTAGCTAATGCAATAAAAGAAAAGGAAATAAGTGTGTACATATAGGGACAAATAAATAAAGCTGTCTTTGTAGATTACACAGTTGTTTATGTAGAAGATCTGAATGAACTGACCAAAAAACTACTGGAACTAATAAATGATTATAGCAAGTTTTTAAGATACAAGGTTACTACACAAAAGTCAATTGCTCTCCTATATACCAGCAATTGCCAACATCTGCTGGGTCATTGAAAAAGCAAGAGAGTTCAGAAAAACATCTATTTCTGCTTTATTGACTATGCCAAAGCTTTGACTGTGTGGATCACAATAAACTGGAAAATTCTGAAAGAGATGGGCATACCAGACCACCTGACTTGCCTCTTGAGAAATTTGTATGCAGGTCAGGAAGCAACAGTTAGAACTGGACATGGAACTACAGACTGGTTCCAAATAGGAAAAGGTATACGTCAAGGCTGTATATTGTCACCCTGCTCATTTAACTTCTATGCAGAGTACATTATCAGAAACGCTGGGCTGGAAGAAGCACAAGCTGGAATCAAGATTGCCGGGAAATATATCAATAACCTCAGATATGCAGATGACACCACCCTTATGGCAGAAAGTGAAGAAGAACTAAAGAGCCTCTTGATAAAAGTCTTTCACTTTTATGGAAGAGAGTGAAAAAGTTGGCTTAAAGCTCAACATTCAGAAAACTAAGATCATGGCATATGGTCCCATTACTTCATGGCAGATAGATGGGGAGACAGTGGAAACAGTGTCAGACTTTATTTGGGGGGGAGCTCCAAAATCACTGCAGATGCTGACTGCGGCCATGAAATTAAAAGACACTTACTCATTGGAAGGAAAGTTATGACCAACCTAGATAGCATATTAAAAAGCAGAGATATTACTTTGCTAACAAAGGTCTGTCTAGTCAAGGCTATGGTTTTTCCAGTGGTCATGTATGGATGTGAGAGTTGGACTATAAAGAAAGCTGAGCACTGAAGAATTGATGCTTTTGAACTGTGTTGTTGGAGAAGCCTCTTGAGAGTCCCTTGGACTGCAAGGAGATCCAACCAGTCCATCCTAAAGGAAATCAGTCCTGAATATTCATTGGAAGAACTGATGTTGAAGCTGAAACTCCAATACTTTGGCCACCTGATGTGAAGAGCTGACTCATTTGAAAAGATCCTGATGCTGGGAAAGATTGAGGGCAGGAGGGGAAGGGGACGACAGAGGATGAGATGGTTGGATGGCATCACCAACTCAATGGGCATGAGTTTGAGTAAACTCTGGGAGTTGATGATGGGAGGCCTGGCATGCTGCAGTCCATGGAGTCACAAAGAGTCAGACATGACTCAGTGACTGAACTGAACTGAACTGATACCAGCAATGAACAATTGGAATCTGAAATTAAAATCATAATACCTTTTACATTAGCACTCCCCAAAATGAACTACATAGGTATAAAAATAATAAATATGTGGAAGATTTATACAAGGAAACCTATAAAACTCTGATGGAAAGAAAGCAAGGAAGAGCTAAATTGAGAGATATTCCATGTTCATGAATAGGAAAATTCAATGTTGTCAAGATGCGGATACTTCCTAACTTAATCTGTAGATTCAACACAATCTCAACCGAAATCCCAGCAAGTTATTTTGTGGATATTGACAAACTTATTTCAAAGTTTATACAAAGAGGCAAAAGGCCCAGAATAGCCAGCCCAATATTGAAGGAGAAAAACAAAGTTGAAGGACTGATGCTACTGGACTTCAAGTCTTTATAGAGGTCTTTATAGAGACCTAGCAGTCAAAAGAATATGATATGGACAAAAGAATAGACAAATAGATCAATAAAAAGAAGAGAAAGTCCAGAAACGGATCCACACAAATATAGTCATCTGATTTTTCAAAGGGCCCTGCTATAATTACCTAATCACCTCACAACAACACCACCTCCAAATACCATCATTAGGGATTAGGTTTCATCGTATGAACTTTGTGGGGATACAAACATTCAGTTATTTATTCATAACTGCCAAAATTTGGACAGATAAATAAACTGTGGTATATATCCAGATCATGGAATATTATCTAACGCTAAAAAGAAATGCGCTATCAAGTCTTGAAAAGACATGAAGGTTTCTTACATGCATATTCCTAAGTGAAAGAAACCAATCTGAAAAGACTACATACTGTATGATTCTAGAACTATATGATGTTCTAGAGAAGGCAAAATTATGGAAATACTCAAAAGATGAATGGTTGCCAGTGGAGAGAGAGAAATGAACAGGTGGAGCACAGAAGATTTTAGGACAGCAAAACTATTCTTTATGATACCATAATGGTGAATACATACATCACGTATTTGTCAAAAACCCATAGAGTATATGGCATCAAGAGTGAACTCTAATGTAAGCTGTGGACCTTGGGTGATAAGGATTTGTTAATACAGGTTCATCCATGTAACAGATGTACCACTCTGGTGGGATATGGTTATTGCAGAAGGCTGTGAATGTGTGGGAGCAGGAGGTATATGGGAACTCACTGTACTTTCTGTTGATTTACTGTGAATCTGATACTGCTCCCAAAATAGCCCATTTAAAACAAACAACGATAAGAAAAAACAACTGACACCAGGGATAAAGATTGCTTTGTACCTGGCAAAATGCTATATACACAGGAGATTAATCATGGCTTGAAGAGGCAAGTGCTTGCACTTTGTGGGCACAGCAAGTGGTATTTGCACTGAGATGCTCAGGAAGAGAACATCTTTTGGAGCCGGTTTTTCTTTCTTTAAATAAAGTTAGTGGGCTGCTGGCCAAGGTTGACACCTTTTTGAAGGCGACAACCACTTTCATGTCATTCCCCCTTCTATCCTAACACACAGGTACATAAATGCCTCAGGAGGCTAAACTTAGACGCTTTGTGAATTAACTCCTTAGGGATTACTAACAGCAGAATGGACCTGAGGCCACTTCCCTTCTCTGGGTCTCAGCTTCCCTGCTTAAAAAAGAAAGTGGTTTCAGAGGTTTTCTAAACAGTTCTCACAGTTCTGAGCTTTCTCACAGTTCTGAGCTTCTGTGACTCTTCTCTCTTTCTCTCATGAGCCATGCACTCTCTGGCTTGAAGTTCTCTGGATGTGTGGTTCTTTCCACCAGGACCACTGACCCCACTGGGCTGTCTACTGCTTGCTCTTCTGTATTTCGGAGAAGGCAACAGCAACCCACTCCAGTACTCTTGCCTGGAAAATCCCATGGACAGAGAAGCCTGGTGGGCTGCAGTCCATGGGATCACTATGAGTCGGGCACAACTAAGTGACTTCACTTTCACTTTTCACTTTCCTGCATCGGAGAAGGAAATGGCAGTCCGCTCCAGTGTTCTTGCCTGGAGAATCCCAGGGATGGGGGAGCCCAGTGGGCTTCCGTCTATGGGGTCGCACAGAGTCGGACACGACTGAAGCGACTTAGCAGCAGCAGCAGCAGCTTCTGTATTTCTGGTTTCAGCATAGACATCACTTGCTTGGGGAATTCCTCTTGACCTCTCTAAACAGAATTAGCTGCCCCCTCTCCATGCTCCCAGTGCCCCCATTTAACCTTCCTCTCTGTACTTAGTACACGGAGGATACTCTTCTCTCCACTTGACCCTTCCGGGCTCTGCACTGCACCCAGCTAAGAGCAACATTGTATTTATTCCTCTACCCTCAGTGCTGAGGGAAGGAGCAGGCCCAGTTTCCTTGGGATGTCAGCTCAGTCTCTACCTTGAGAGCTTCCAGACCCAAATCCTCTGGGCAGGGCTAGGCCTCCAGAAATTCACAACCACTAGCTAGAAGCTGTGAGTGAGAAAACATCCTTCAGCAGTAAAAGGACAATTTACATTATTAAACAAATAATTAACAGTAGAACTTACTGCAACAGAGCCTTTCTAAAGAACCACAGAGTCCCTTAAAGTGTGCCGGTTTAAAGCTTTTGTTTTTTGACTTTATCAGAAGGAGAATTTAGGACCTAAAATCTTCCCATCCAGGTATCTCTCAAAGGTTAAGTAAGGCAAAAATTCTGAAATGGTCATTAGAACAGACCTTTAGCCCTTGGCTTGAAATTTTCCATTCTGTTGAACGGAAGGCAAACCCCTTCTGTCCTGGCACCTTCCTGCTGTCTGGGTTGGCTGCCACCCCCCGTCACCTTTGTCCAGCTCCGCCCTGTGTGGCCGGGAGGTTTCCTGTCTGTCCACCGGCCTCAGAGCCAGCTCTGGCTGTGTTGTGATGGGGCTGCCCCCGCCAGGGCTATGGCTGAAGAGGCTCTGGACCCTCTTACAGGTGGCCCTGCATGTGGCCATAGGCAAAGTGCTCCTGACGCTGTTTCCCAGGAGGGTCAAGCACAACATCCTGGCCATGGGCGAGAAGACTGGCATGACCAGGAACCCACACTTCTCCCATGAAAACTGGATCCCTACCTTCTTCAGTGCCCAGTATTTCTGGTTTATCCTGAAGGTCCGTTGGCAGCGACTGGAGGACATGACTGAACAGGGAGGTCTGGCCCCAAACTGCCCTGTGGTCCGCCTGTCAGGAGAGAGGTGCCACATCTGGGACTTCATGCAAGGTCAGACGGCTGGTCCAAGCCTGAGACGTGCTTGGATGGGGGTGTTTGAGGGGGTGGGCAGGCGGGTGGAAAGCCTGAATGCCGCTACTCCAGCTGCCCCTTGCCTGGCTTCTTGTCCTCTTCCCACTTCCTGAAAACAAGGACTTCTCCTGGGTTCTGTTCTTTTAAGTGACACCACCACCTTCCCAGGCAATCAGATGGCAAGCCAGTCACACTAGCCATCAGCTCCTTGAGCACTGCTCTTGCTGCACAGTTGCTCCGCCTGGGATGTCTTCACCGTCCCCTCCCCACCTCCCTGCCCCTATCTGGTCCACTCTGGTTCATCTTCAGACTCTTGCTCAGTGACACTCCCTGATCCCGGTCCCCTGATCTCAGTTAATCCCCTCTTCTATGCTTCATATCCTAAACTTCTCATTACACACCTGTCATGGTTTATAATTATTAATATGTGTGGGTGTTTGATTATTGTCTGTCCTCTTCACTAGCCTGCAAGCTCTATGCAAGTGGAGGCTGTGCTCTAACCCACTGTTGGGTCCCCCTGGCTGCTGCTGGCTCATGGCAGTTGCCCAGTAAATATTTGTTGCAGATCTCTCTCTCTCCCTCTCCCAGACAAACCAGCTCTATCTGTTTGGGTTCTTAAAGGCCTCTCTGCTCAGGCTTCTCTTTTGTCCTCACAGCTGCTCTTCCTGCTCTTCCTCCTCCCCATCTTGCCCTCTCTTCCCACCTAACTTGAGGATGGTCACCAGATGACCCTTCCACAAACATATCCCTGGCTGACTGGTACCCCAGCTCACCAACCTTCAGCAGCCCCATCTGCGTCCGGGATGAAGCCAGGCTCAGCCTCGTTCTCCATGTCCTCTCTGGACTGACTCCAGTTTTTCTTCCCAACTTCACCTGCAGGCTTCCCCTCAGCACACTGCCTCCAGATGAACTGCTGGTTCCTGTGCATCCCTTGTGCTTTCCCTTCTGTCTTTGCTGATGCCCTTCCCCTCCATCGCCACCATTCCTCATCAGCAGGGTCTGCTCTCAGGCCTCCCCTGGGACACCAGCTCGGATCCCTACAGCTCTCCCACTCTCCCTCCCTTCTCAACTCCTGGATCTCTGCCTGGACCTCTCCTGGGCACTGATCCTTCCTACCCAGCACTTGGCTGCCCAAGCACAAGTGTTATCCTACTGCCCAGGCGGGGACACCTTGGGACATGGCTGTGGAAATCCCAAGGCATGAACACAGCAAACAGAGGAGAGAGGGTCCCTGATGTTATTGACTAATCTAGTGTTTTTCAAAGTGTGTTCTTTGGGAACCAAATCCCATAGATATGCTTTACTAGATAGTGTTCCCTGGTCAAAATAGTTTGAGAAATCCTGCATAGTATACTCTCCTCTGGGCTTCCCTGGTAGCTCATCTGGTAAAGAATCCACCTGCACTGCAAGAGATCCCAGTTTGATTCCTGGGTCCGGAAGATCCCCTGGAGAAGGGATAGGCTACCCACTCCAGTATTCTTGGGTTTCCCTGGTGGCTCAGATGGTAAAGAATTCACCTGCAATACGGGAGGCCTGGGTTTGATCCCTGGGTTGGGAAGATCTCCTGGAGAAGGAAATGGCAACCTACTCCAGTATTCTTGCCTGAAGAAACCCCATGGACAGAGGACCCTGGTGGGCTACAGTCCATGTGGTAGCAAAAAGTCAGACATGACTGAGCGACTAAGCACAATACATTCTCTCCTCCTGGAAATTCATCATGTGCATGAACATAAGAGTCTCTGAGAGGCCCTGAAGCTTAAAAAAAAAAAAAAAAACTTGAAAAACTTTAATACAGCACTAATTTTCCTAACACACACATACAACTTCCCACTCTCCGCTGGAGGGATATCCTATCATCGTCATATTAGTTCCAAAAAACACACTCTGGGAGATGCTGGCCTGATCCAGTGCTCTCATTTTAAAAGGGAAATGGAGGAAACTGAGGGCAAAGGTGGCAGAGCCCGTGCGTGACCAAGTCAGACCCAGGATCCGGGCTTCTTCATCCTGTTTTTCCAGTGTACCTCAGCAGACATTCACGAGCACCTCCCTTGAGCTAGATCCTCAGCTAGACGCCAGGCTCTACTCAGAGCTGGGTAAGAGCTTGCTCTTTTGTTTGAGGAATTTATGGTTTCACGGTACAGACAGAAGTAATAACAAATCCATACAGTTCCATGAGGCTGAGGGCAGACTATAAAGGTATGAACTTCACCTGCAGGGCTTGGAAGGTTTCCTAGAAGAGGTGGTGTTGGAGTTGAGCCTTGAAAAATAAGTAAGATTTTGGTAGCTTGAAAAGGGAAGAGTGTTTCAATTAGACGGAAGGGTAAGAGTTTTTTGCTCATGATCTTAAACTGCAGTGCAGAAATGACCTTGGTTTATTCAGCAAACATTCACTAAGTGACCACTGTTGATAAGAACAATGAGAATCAGCTCATGTTTCCTGTGAGTCTACCTCATGCCAACTCCTGTGATAGAACGAGTCTACCTCGTGCCAACTCCTGTGATAGAACCACGCCAGTTTGCTGACTTTTGATGGTCTAGTGATCAGCTCCATGAACGCCAATGTGCCTCATGGCCAATTCACAGCATTTACTTGCTTATTTTAACTGCTTACTTTCCAGTGGGCCAGTGTACATTTTATTTTAAAAAATATTTATTTGTTTGGCTTCACCAGTCTTTGTTGCAGCATGTGAATGCATAGTTGAGGCATGTGCAATCTAGTTTCCTGACTGGGGATCAAACCCAGGTCCCCTGCATTGGGAATGCAGTCTTAGCCACTGAATCACCAGGGAAGTCCTCAGTGTACTTTTTCACCCACTGTTCTATTTGCCTCTGCTCCCTGCTGCTGTACCAGAAATTGATGATGGAGACAGAAGGGGTCTGCGCAATGAAAAAAAAAAACTTTCATAAAATAGAATTTCAGCACATTGGTCCAGAGTCCCCTGAAGTAATAGGTACTGATGGTACAGAAATCAATACAACTGGAAGATCTCATTACTCAAGGAAGGAGATGATGGAGGGGTAGAGGGAACCAAGGAGTTCAGGAAGGAGTAGGGTCAGGTGGGAAGACGGTCAGGGGAGGGCTTCCTGGATAATAGAATGGTGAGCTGATGGTGTAAGCACTGAAGCCTCGGGATGGGTGAGGAAGAGGGGAGTGGTGAACAGAGCAGGGTGGAGGGGAGGGCCAGTAGAGGTCTGATACACGGAGGGGCATCAGTCAGTTTGGTAGAAGTAGGGTGTGAGAAGCATGAAGGAGTGAAGAAGGAGGCTGGAGATGTCATCAGGGATCAGAGCTTCTGGGCCTCTGTGTCTTAGCAAAGAGCCTTTACTCTGAATGTATTGGTGAGTTCTTAGAAGGATCTTTGAGCAGAGTCAACATGATCAGTTCTGCTTATTAGACATTCTGTGTTGATATTTGGCAGAAACCACACAATTCATAAAGCAATTATCCTTCAATTAAAAAATAAATAAAAATTTTCAAAAGGAAAAAAATAAAAAAGAAAGACAGTCTGTAAGAGCTTTGGAAACCCATCAGTCCACTAAAGAGCTCTGCTGTATGCTTTAGGTATAAATCCAGACTCATTTTGGAGCCCCAGGGTAGAAGGTCTGGAAGACTCTTTCAGTTCAGTTTAGTCACTCAGTTGTGTCCGACTCTATGCGACCCCATGAATCGCAGCACACCAGGCCTCCCTGTCCATCACCAACTCCCAGAGTTTACCCAAACTCATGTCCATCGAGTTGGTGATGCCATCCAGCCATCTCATCTTCTGTCATCCCCTTCTCCTCCTGCCCCCAATCCCTCCCAGCATCAGAGTCTTTTCCAACAAGTCAATTCTTCGCATGAGGTGGCCAAAGTATTGGAATTTCAGCTTCAGCATCAGTCCTTCCAGTGAACACCCAGGACTGATCTCCTTCAGAATGGACTGGTTGGATCTCCTTGCAGTCCAAGGAACTCTCAAGAGTCTTCTCCAACACCACAGTTCAAAAGCATCAATTCTTCGGCACTCAGCTTTCTTCACAGTCCAACTCTCACATCCATACATGACCACTGGAAAAACCATAGCCTTGACTAGACAGACCTTTGTTGGCAAAGTAATACCTCTGCTTTTTAATATGCTATCTAGGTTGGTCATAACTTTCCTTCCAAGGAGTAAGCATCTTTTAATTTCATGGCTGCAGTCACCATCTGCAGTGATTCTGGAGCCCAGAAAAATAAAGTCTGACACTGTTTCCACTGTTTCCCCATCCATTTGCCATGAAGTGATGGGACCAGATGCCTCGATCTTTGTTTTCTGAATGTTGAACTGTAAGCCAACTTTTTCACTCTCCTCTTTCACTTTCATCAAGAGGCTTTTTAGTTCCTCTTCACTTTCTGCCATAAAGGTGGTGTCATCTGCATATCTGAGGTTATTGATATTTCTCCCGGCAATCTTGATTCCAGCTTGTGCTTCTTCCAGCCCAGCATTTCTCATGATGTACTCTGCATAGAAGTTAAATAAGCAGGGGGACAATATACAGCCTTGACGTACTCCTTTTCCTATTTGGAACCAGTCTGTTGTTCCATGTCCAGTTCTGTTACTTCCTGACCTGCATATAGGTTTCTCAAGAGGTAGGTCAGGTGGTCTGGTATTCCCATCTCTTTCAGAATTTTCCACAGTTTATTGTGATCCACACAGTCAAAGGCTTTGGCATAGTCAATAAAGCAGAAGTAGATGTTTTTCTGGAACTCTCTTGCTTTTTTGATGATCCAGCGATGTTGGCAATTTGATCTCTGGTTCCTCTGCCTTTGCTAAAACCAGCTTGAACATTTGGAAGTTCATGGTTCATGTATTGCTGAAGCTTGGCTTGGAGAATTTTGAGCATTACTTTACTAGCGTGTGAGATGAGTGCAATTGTGTGGTAGTTTGAGCATTCTTTGGCATTGCCTTTCTTTGGGATTTGGGAAGACTCTTTACAGATCATATAAAGCAACCCTTTCATTTTTTCAGATGCAAAGGCCCAGAGAGGTAAAGGACTTGTTCAGAATCACACAGAGAGTTCTTGTAGAGTCTGAACAAGAACTTGAGACTCCTGACTCTCAGGTGGTGTGCTTTCTAATGTTGGATAAAAAAAACAGAATATCGGAGAAACTCTCAGCTGCCTCTCATCCTCTGCAGGTACATGCACCTGCACACACCAGACATACACCCCATGCAACACTGATAACTGCCACGTTGGGGTAGAAGGCAAATCTGGATGATCGCTTTTCTTAGAACCTGGCCATTAATCTGAAACTAGATTTATTTCACCCCCCATTTAAAATCTTCTAAAATCTCTCCAAGTATACTTATAAGGGGTCATCTAGTAACTATAAAAAGGCTGGTTTTCCCTGCTAAGAGACCCTGGTGTGGGGATTAATTTACTGGTTTGGGGGTTGACCAGTAAGTTAACCAGTGATGGGTTTGAGTCTAGTGCTACCACAGAGCTGTTTCCCCACTTATACAAACAAGCTGGTCTTGACAGTCAGTCCTTGCTTGATGTTCTTGACCTGGTGTCCTCCACAGTGTGGCCTGTGGACATGGGCAGGGGGCCAGTCCCCAGTCTGACCACCCCCTCGCCTCCATTCATTTTCCGTGTGCTACCAGAAAAGCAGGGAACTCAGTTGAAACTTTGCCCTCAATACTGATCACTCCACCCAGCCACACTATAAATAATTAAACAAATGACTGTGTTTCTTCACGTCCTAATCAGTGGATGTTGAAAGTTTTTATCCCATTAAAAACAAATTTCCAGACAGCTCATATTTGGCTCTGGTCCTGACCTTAAATCTCCTCAGTTCTTATCTGAAGTGTGACTCCCTGGGGTCATTGGAGGCCAGTAGCTAGCCACTTGGCTATGACTGGCCTCTGAGCCTCCCCTGCTGTGACCTGAGCAAACTTGTCATATAGGGTGAGGAGGCAACTAGCTGAGGCCCTCCCACTGCCTCCTAGGGCCTCCTGTGAGGTCATCTGCGAGGCAAGGATGATAAGAACTTTGTATCTCCAGTGGAACAGGCCTGCTTTCTCTTCAAGTACTGAAAAAATGAGGAATATATAAGCAATCATGTTTCTCCTTTTCCTTGGCCATCTGGAAACTCAGAGTCAATATTAGCTCAGTTACAATGAATGCATGGGCTTCCCAGGTGGCTCAGTGGTAAAGAATTCATCCGCCAATGCAGGAGATTCTAGTTCGATCCCTGGGTCAGGAAGATTCCCTGGAGAAGGAAATAGCAACCCACTGAAGTATTCTTGCCTGGGAAATCACATGGACAGAGGAGCCTGGCGGACTACAGTCCATGGAGTCGCAAAGAGGCAGCCACGACTTAGCACAGCAGCAGCAGTACAACAAATGCATGAGATCTGAGCCTCCTGGAGGGCCATGGCTTTCAAAATTTTTTATTTCATATTTTATTATACGTGTAAGTTCCTTTAAATCCTTTGTGGAACAAGTTAAAGAAATAACTAACCAAAGAAACCACAAGCAAGTTAAAATGTCCTCCACTCCCCATCATTCAACAAGTCCCATCAGTTCTACCTTTGCCCCTTCCCCCTGTACACACACACTAGCCTAGACTCCCATTAACTCCCTTGTGGATTTCCCCAACTACCCTTAACTGCTTCTGCCCCTCTTCTTTTCTCACTCTCAATCCTTTCTCCACTGAGCAGCCAGGCCCATTCTAAAGGGTCAGCCTATCATTTTTCATCTCATAGCCTACAGTAGCAATTGGAGTTTTGGCTTGTAAGCAACAGAAACTCACTTGGGGTTTCTTAGTCACATGCATTTCCACGTGTATAAATGACAGGTGTGTTAGAAAAATGTTACAGGCTCCCCAGAATCAGTCACAGCAGGAGCACTGGCCCTGAACAATCTTTTAGTTTCAGCAGTTGGGCCTGGAAGCTGCTGACACTGTGGTTGCCATGGGAAATCCCTCTCCACCGTAGGGACTTCACCATCCCCTTGGGGCTCTACCACTGGGGCGTGGATGGGTTGTACCATCTCAATCACTCCAGAATCAAAAAACTACGTGGGAGGGTCCAACCAGCCAGCCTGTGCCCTGGCTGCTGGGAGGGAGAATGGACCTGGCCTGTCTCTCTTCCATAGAGCAAGGCTGGGCACAATCCCCTATTAATAGTACACAAAATAGGGAATTCCAAGCAGGAAGGAAGGCTACAGGCTGGGCAGCCAAAACTGCAACAAATGTCTACCATCCTTGCTTTATCTCCATGATGTCTCCTTGGACCTGGAAGAAAATCCACATTCTATGCCATGGCATAGGAGAGCCTGCCTGCTTTGGCCCTACCTACCTCTCCAGTTACATCTGTCATTGCCCTTGGCCTGGTTGCAGTCACAGTGGCCTTGCAGATCTCTCAATACGCCAAGCTCTGTCCCTCTTGGGCCTTTGGACGTGGTGCCCCTTTGCCTGGAATGACCCTCTTCTCCCTTTGCCCATGGTTGGCTCTTTCCTATTTCTCAGGGTAAAAGGCATCTCCTCAGAGGCCTCCCCTGACCCACCAATGTCAAGTCACTCCTTTATAGCCTCTTTTCTGACACTTATCACAACTTGAAATGACTTCTTTTATGTATTTTCTTGTCTCCTGCCTGTCTCCCCAGTAAACAGATCTTCAGTTGCATAGGGCTCCCCTGGTGGCTCAGACGGTGAAGAATCTGCCTGCAATGCGGGAGACCCAGGTTCGATCCCTGGGTCGAGAAGATCCCCTGGAGAACGAAATGGCAGCCCACTCCAGTATTCTTGCCTGGAGATTCCATGGTCAGAGCAGCCTTGTGGGCTACAGTCCATAGGTCGCAAAGAATCTGACACTTCTGAGCAACTAACACTTGCACATTCTAATTGCACACAGGCAGAGACCTGCTGCTTCTTCTCTGTGCTGAATCCCCAGTGTGTGGCGGAGAACTGTGCACCTTATTTGCACTGAATGAATGCTTGTATTGCGATGAGGGTATACTCAGGGCTGCGGATGTGAGGAAGAATGAGGAACAGGCCCTGCCCTCAGGGGCAGTGAGTAGACTGTGGGATGCAGACACTTAAACTGGCCATGCCACAGTGCAGGACCTGCTGGAGGAGTTACAGAAGGCTCTCACCCAGGGGTGTCTTCCTGGGTATGGGACCAGTGAATCACGAAAGGTGCTTATTCAGAAGGGGCTGAGCGCTGTTTGGAAGGACTGATGCTGAAGCTGAAACTCCAATATTTTGGCCACCCAAGGCAAAGAGCTGACTCATTTGAAAAGACCCTGATGCTGGGAAAGATAGAGGGCAGGAGGAGAAGGGGACGACAGAGGATAAGATGGTTGGATGGCATCACCAACTCGATAGACATGGGTTTGGGTAGACTCCGACAGTTGGTGATGGACAGGGAGGCCTGGCATTCTGCAGTTCATCGGTCGCAAAGAGTTGGACACGACTGAGCGACTGAACTGAGCGCGCTGCCAGAACTGTCTTGAAATTCTTGATAGTTTTATCTTTAATTTGTATTTTGCAAGAGAAGACTTTTTGGACAATTGGACATGCCTCAGGGACTTGGATCCTTGGCTCACACAGGTTCCTGTTTCCTACAGTCTCCCTCCTTCCTCTCCCCCACCCCTAATAGTTCTCCCAGGACCACTCCTGGACTCCCAGGGCCCCAGCCTATCCAACCTCCTTGCTCCCACCCAGTGGCTGCTGCCACCTTCAGGCCCAGAGAGGATCTGGACCCAAGAATAGGAAAGGTTAGGGTCAGGTGTGGGCGTCCTGCAGTATCTCACAGGAGGGCATGGAGGTGGCCATCCCCAGCCTGAGCTGACAGTGCCACGAATCCATTTGGCAAGTGACTGGGGTGACTTAATGGGAGAAGGCTTCTGCCCCCACTCCTTTCCTCGAGGTACTGAGCATGTCCCTGCATGGAAGTTGCAATACCCTGTGGGTTTGGGAGATGGCAGGTGGGAGGATGACATGTCTGGCTCAGTTTCTGTGCTCCTGGCCGGGGCATGGTACATTGGTCTGGTTGCTGGAGGGAAAGGAAAGCTGGTAGCCAGCAGCCACAAATACACATACATGAATGCAGAGTTTGGGGCCTCCTGGGTGACTGTGAGAGTCCACATTCACCCTATGAATATCTCTGTGCCCAGGGGAACCCGATATTAAATAGCAACTAAAAAGCAGCATGCCAGGGCAAGAGAGATACTGTACCAGAAAACTATATTTTAATATATTTATTGGCACTTTCCCCCACTTTTTGAATGAAAGGCCTTGAATTTTCATTTTGCCCTGGCCCAGCCAATTATGTGACCAGTCCCCACATTTCACTCTTTCTGGAGCCTTCTCCACTGCTCCCAATTCACAGCTCAGAGAGGAGATGAGAGCTTACACTTATTCAGTTTGTTTCAGTCACTCAGTTGTGTCTAATTCTTTGCGACCCCATGAACCGCAGCACACCAGGCCTCCCTGTCCATCACCAACTCCCAGAGTTCACCCAAACCCATGTCCATCGAGTCAGTGATGCCATCCAGCCATCTCATCCTCTGTCATCCCCTTCTCCTCCTGCCCTCAATCTTTCCTAGCATCAGGGTCTTTTCAAATGAGTCAGCTCTTCACATCAGGTGGTTAAAGTATTGGAGTTTCAGCTTCAACATCAGTCCTTCCAATGAATATTCAGGGCTGATCTCCTTCAGAATGGACTGGTTGGATCTCCTTGCAGTCCAAGGGACTCTCAGGAGTCTTCTCCAACACTACAGTTCAAAGCATCAATTCTTCAGCGCTCAGCTTTCTTCACAGTTCAATTCTCACATCCATACATGACCAGTGGAAAAACCATAGCCTGGACTAGACGGACTTTTGTGGACAAAGTGATGTCTCTGCTTTTGAATATGTGTTTAGGTTGGTCATAACTTTCCTTCCCTGGTGGCTCAGAGGTTAAAGCATCTGCCTCCAATGCGGGAGACCCAGGTTCGATCCCTGGGTTGGGAAGATCCCCTGGAGAAGGAAACGGCAATCCACTCCAGTATTCTGGCCTGGAGAATCCCATGGACGGAGAAGCCTAGTAGGTTACAGTCCACGGGGTCACAAAGAGTCGGACACGACTGAGTGACTTCACCTTACCCTTACCCTAACTTTCCTTCCAAGGAGTAAGCGTCTTTTAATTTCATGGCTGCAATCACCATCTGCAGTGATTTTGGAGCCCCCCAAAATAAAGTCAGCCACTGTTTCCCCATCTATTTGCCATGAAGTGATGGGACCAGATGCCATGAGCTTTAAGCCAACTTTTTCACTCTCCTCTTTTCACTTTCATCAAGAGGCTCTTTAGTTCTTCACTTTCTGCCATAAGGGTGGTGTCATCTGCATATCTGAGGTTTTTGATATTTCCCTCGGCAATCTTGATCCCAGCTTGTGCTTCCTCCAGCCCAGCGTTCCTCGTGATGTATTCGGCATATAAGTTAAATAAGCAGGGTGACAATATACAGCCTTGACGTATACCTTTTCCTATTTGGAACCAGTCTGTTGTTCCATGTCCAGTTCTAACTGTTGCTTCCTGACCTGCATACAGGTTTCTCAAGAGGCCAGTCAGGTGGTCTGGTATTCCCATCTCTTTCAGAATTTTCCACAATTTATTGTGATCCACACAAGCAAAAGCTTTGGCATAGTCAATAAAGCAGAAATACATGTTTTTCTGGAACTCTCTTGCTTTTTCCATGATCCAGCGGATGTTGGCAATTTGATCTCTGGTTCCTCTGCCTTTTCTAAAACCAGCTTGAACATCTGGAAGTTCACGGTTCACGTATTGCTGAAGCCTGTCTTGGAGAATTTTGCATTACTTTGCTAGCGTGTGATATGAGTACAATTGTGTGGTAGTTTGAGCAATATTACACTTATTGGGTACCTACTATGGGTAGGCACCATTCTAAGCCCTTATCTGCTTTAACTTACCTAATCCTTAGAACAATCCTATGAGGTAAGTATTGTTATTATGTCCATTTGCGGGTGAGGAAACTGAGGTGCTTTGAATAGATAGAGCACCATATCGAGAATCCGGAAGCCAGAATGTTGAGTTTAACGCCAGCACTGACCTGCTATGTGACATGGAACAAGCCTATAAGCCAGAGGGTAAAAAATCACCTACTTTGCAGTACACTAATCACATTGATGACAGAACAGATGGGTGCCTGCCTTATTACTGCATGAAAGGGACTCTTTTTGTCATTATTTACTTCCCAGTGAGTGCAGGTGATCCACTGAGACTGCCTGATAGAATCCCTTCATTCTGGAGAGGAGTCAACGGGCTCTGCTGCTGCTGCTGCTAAGTCGCTTCAGTTGTGTCCGACTCTGTGCGACCCCAGAGACGGCAGCCCACCAGGCTCCCCCGTCCCTGGGAATCTCCAGGCGGGAACACTGGAGTGGGTTGCCATTTCCTCCCCCAGTGCGTGAAAGTGAAAGGGGAAAGGGAAGTCGCTCAGTTGTGTCCAACTCTTAGCGACCCCATGGACTGCAGCGCACCAGGCTCCGCCGCCCATGGGATTCTCCGGGCAAGAGGACTGGCTCTAGCCTCTGCTAAATCTTGTGTTCTAAGCTTCTGCCCCCACCGCCGCACTGTGCCCTGTCTCCATCTTAGAGAAGAAATAAAGGTAACAGTGAAAGCAGGAGTGAAGACGGTGCTTGCAAAAGAAATGCTATGAGTCAATTATTGGTTGATGATGGTACCATTTGTTTTAGGCAACAGACCCTTGGTGCTGAATTTTGGAAGTTGCACCTGACCTTCATTTATTTTCAAATTTGACCAATTCAAGAGACTTATTGAAGATTTTGGTTCCGTAGCAGATTTTCTCATCATTTACATCGAAGAAGCACATGCATCAGGTAAAAAAAGATGGCCTTCCCTCTCCCCTTCACTCATGGTTGGGGGTGGGAAGAAGAGGAAGAGAGAAGGAAAGAGTCACTATTTGTTGAGGACCTAACTCAGTCGCTGCTCCTCGCTAACTCCATAGTCTGTGCTCTCTGCTAGTCACACAGAGCAGAAACCTGGAGTGCTTCTAACATTGAGTGGGTAAGTTGGGGAATCAGGGGAGGAGCTCATCTGAGCACAATCAATCACAAGGAATTTAGACCTTGTGAAATGTCACGAGTGAAATGGCGGCTTTCTTGCAATGTGTGAAATCCATCCTAAGGCTCTTCAAGCTCCAAGGGAGCTTCTCCCTGGTTCATCTCCATCCATGGTTCCCAAGCATTGTGAGTGCCAGAAGCACCAGGGCTTGTGAAAGCACACTGCTGGACCCCACCCTGAGTTGGAGTTGAACCTGGGGTGGGCCTAATAATTTACGTGTCTAACCATCTCTGAGTGATGCTAAAGCTGTGGATTGGGGGACCACACTTTAAGAACCCCTGCTCTGGGCCGGCTTTTAGCTGAGGCTGCAATCCTTGTTTCAGCTCCTAATAGATGATGGCTTATCTTCATTATTTAATGGGAAATCTTGTTCCTTTGCTGAACAACTCTGTGAGAAAGTCCTGCCTTACCACGGGCAGACACGTCCTTCCCCGAAACTTCTACAGCTTGGTCGAAGCCTCTTGAACTTTACAGGATAATCAGACACATCCCTGTCTTTCTGATTTTTATGGGAACTGAACCCAAGAGTTTAGCCCAAGCCTCAAAACTCTGAGGTTGGAGAAGGCAAGAAGGCTCATGTGGCTGAGTGAAATGAGAATTATTTACTCACCCCATCACCCCACAAGACAAGAAGCTGTTTCAGTCATCTGTCATTCAGCACCTGGTCCATGTTATAGAGTCAGAGCTCAGTGAAAGTTGGGTGAATAAGTGAGCATTTAGACCAGTATTAGTCTTTCTGGCTTATCCATGTGTTTAGAGATTGTTATTAATTATCAGCAAAGCTGCTCCATCAGCCCTTTCCCCAGAGTGGTCCCTAGATCCCTCGTGCCTGAGCCATGTGGGTTGTCTGTTGAAAATGCATATTCCAGGGCCCACCCTAAGCCCATTGCATCTTAATTTATATGCACCCAGAGGTTGGAGAACTGCTTTCAGCCTAACACTATGCTCATTTAACTGGCAGCTTCTATCTTCATTGAAGACTTTGGGGCAATTAAAAATATTAGCATAGGGTAACAGTTACGTGAAGGTTCATTAAACTGTTCTCTCTACTTTTATGTATATTTGAACATTTCTAAAATAAAATTCAAAACAAACAGCATAGGCAACAGTAGAGCAAATTCAAGAACAATGTGTTTCTTTGTTAAATACCCTTTGGGAGAGCAGCAGCCATCAGTGAAAGGAAAGAGAACTCAGGCACATACAGGTGTCAGGGTCTCCATGGCTGAGAGGAGGCGATGCCTTGATGTTCGCACAGTTGATGGTGGAAGCTCTGCCAAAGCTGATTTAACTCTGGGGGCAGTGCTGCTCAGTCTTTAAAGTGCACGCAAGTCACCTGGTAAGCTTGTTAAGATGCAGGTTCTGGATCACAGGGCAGCAGAGGGAGGCCTGAGATTGGCGCTTTAAGTCATGCCACCAGGTAGTGTTGAACATGCTGGTCCAGGGACCATGCTTGGAGTAATAAGGTTGTAGAGAATCCAGCTTTAATCTCTAAAAGAACAAGTTGCAAAGTGCAACGAGAGCGGTTGGATCATCACAGAAATTTCCTGATACCTATCTCCTCCCCTGCTTTTTCCTGGAATCCGACTGAGCAGGTTGAATCCTTTCCTGGACCCAGGGCTGTCCATCTCAAGCCACTGAGGGAAAGGCTTCCTATTCCAGCCCTGACCCACACTGGTTTCTGTGCTGTGTATCCTCTGTGCTGTGCCACTCCTAGTTCAAGCATTTCTTCTTCCTCCCCAACTCCTTCCCCAGGATACTCACTCCATCAGTCAGAAGTAGGTAAGGCCTGAATCCCAGAACTAAAATGCACAGAGCCAGTGTCCTCCAATCCTAGGAGGTCTGAGCCAATCAGTTGACTTCCTTTTCCCCCACATACCACGTGTCTGTCCAGGTAAATTACAGGGAGGCATGAGTTGTGGTAGGAAGATCGCCCTAGCTGCATCACGCGCTGGCCACGTGACCTGGACAGCTTACTTTCCATGTCCACTTCTGTGCCACTAAAATAGAATAATAGCACCTATCTCCCAGAACAAGTCTTCTCATGTGGCACTACTGGTTAAGAACCCGCCTGCCAATGCAGGAGACATAAGAGACACAGGTTCAATCCCTGGGTTGGGAAGATCCCCTGGAGGAGGGCATGGCAACCTACTCCATTATTCTTCCCTGGAGAATCCCAAGGACAGAGGAGCCTGGCAGCCTACGGTCCATAGGTTTGCAAAGAGTCAGACACGACTGAGCATGCACACACGTCTCCCAGAATAACCCACTTAACAGAATTTACTGAGTACCTACGATGTGTCCAGCCCTGTGCTGGGCCAAGCGACACATAGAGATGAGAGGTGCATGCAGTGCCTGTCTCTAAAGAACTCACAGTTAAAGGTGGGGAGGCGGGTCACTGCTGCTCTCTGGGCCTCCGCATTCCCAGCTACAGGGTGAGGATGAGAAGGACATCCCGTGAAGCGCCAGGGAGCTAATGGATGGAACAGACTGCTTGCCTAGACATGACACACGCATAAGTTGGTGTGACTGTCATCAGCAAAGTTTAGCTGTCTTGGGGCAGTTAATAAATACTTTAAACCGAGTCCAGGCTGTTGTAACTGGATGTGAATTTCTTCTGATCCTGGGTTTTCCTAAGGGAAGAATACTTTGAGAGGACTTTGAAGCACAAGAAGGAGGAGCCAGTTCCGCTGGTCGACTTCAGCAGCTTACATTACCCTGGGAGGCAACTACTATAAATGCAGGCCCCATGGCTTCTGAAAGAACCCATACTACATTATCTGGGTTCCAATCTCCCCAGATATGGGGAGAGTAGAAGAGCAAGGCCAGTACCAGTTTATGGATATTTTTTCAACCTGTGGGCCCATTCACTAATGAGGACCAGATCCTTTAAGTTGGCAGATGGGCATCTCGGCTAGTGAAGCCAATTGAAAATCCCCTTCCCTTTAAAGCAGGGGTCCCCAACCTCTAGGATCTAATGCCTGATGATCTGAGTTGCAGCTGATATAATAATAATAAAGTGCACAATTAATGTTACGCACTTGAATCATCCCAAAATCATCCCCCCACCCACCACCCAGTCCATGGAAAAACTGTCTTCCAAAAACTGGATCCTAGTGCCAAAAATGTTGGGGGCCGCTGATTTAAAGTGAAGCAATCTTAAATAGATTTGGTTCGGGGTGGGGGTGGGGCATCCAGAGAAAAATAGTAGAAAACCTGTAGTAGAGAATGAAAACTGAAAAAAAAAGAAAAGAAAAGAATGAAAACTGGCTTCTCTACTTGTCTGCTATTTTGGAGCAGTCAGGCAAGGTAAGTCAATAGCGGCTACAACGAACCAGGTAGAATACTGGGAATTCTACAGAATTATCTCAGGTAAGCCTTACAGCCAACTGAAATGTGGGTTCTTTTAATAAGATGGGAAAACTGAGAATTTAAAAAGATTTAAAGAGCCTGCCCAATATCACACAGCTGAGTATATCAAGGAAGGCTTCCTGGAGGAGGTGGTGTGACAGCAGCGGTTCTCAACCAAGGGTAATTTTTGTCCTGCAGAGGGCATCTGGCAATGTCTGAGACATTTTCGGTTGTCACAAGCTGAAGGCAAGGTGACACCACGGACATCTAGTGTGTAGTGGCCAAAGACGCTGCTAAACACCTTACAACACACCAAACAGCCCCCACAACAAAGAATTATCTAGCCCAAACTGTCAGTAGTGCCAAAGTTGAGAAGTCCTCCATCTGAGACCCTCAGTTAAAAGTGGGGCAGTATCTGACCTGCAGGTCTTTCTGTTACAGATGGCTGGGCTTTTAAGAACAACGTGGACATCAAGAATCACCGGAATCTCCAGGACCGCTTGCGGGCAGCCCACCTGCTGCTGGACAGGAGCCCCCAGTGCCCCGTGGTGGTAGACACAATGAAGAACCAGAGCAGCTCATGCTACGCAGCACTGCCAGAGCGGCTCTATGTGCTCCAGGAGGGCAGGATCCTGTACAAGGTGGGGACTTGTGGCAGGGGACCCAGGGAGGGCAGGTAAGGGCAGAGAGAGGACTGTGTTTCAAATCGCTGCCTGGTCATTTACCAGCCACGTGACCACAGGCAAGTCCTTTCCCCTCTTGGAGCTTCAGTTTCTTCTCTAAAATGGAGACATGGACCCCCACTTCACAGGGGATGAAATAATGCACAAGAATGGCCCTAGCATTTGGACTGGTGTTGCAGCTTCCCGGGTGCCTTCTGAATGCAGAAGACTGGCCCAGCCCTGGTTTGCTTTGAGAGACAATGTTTCCATTTCGAGAACAGTGCTCAGAGGAGGAAATGGACTTGCCTAAGGCCAAGTTGCACAAGGCTCCTATTTCAATTCTAAATCCCCTGGGATGGGATGGGAGTGGGAGGGTCTGAAGCTGCTAATCCCTGAAACAGGCCTGAACCTGCAATGGGTGTAGAGGCTGGAAGACCACCTCCTCCGTAGCTTGGAGCGGCAAATGCTGAGGCAGGACCTGAGCCCAGTCTGCTTTTCTGGTGATCATGCACCCCTCCAATGCTTCCAGCTTGGTGAGGGTGGAGGAAGGGAGCACAGCTTCTGATCCTGGGGGCGCTGTGAGCCTCCCCTGTTGTATGTTGTGCGGTGCGCACTCAGTCTTGTCTGACTCTCTGCAGTCCCTGGACTGCAGGCCCTGGGTCCTTGGGATTTTCCAGGCAAGAATGCTGGAATGGGTTGCCATTTTCTCCTCCAGCAGATCTGCCCAACCCAGGGATCGAACCTGTGTCTCCTGTGGTTTCTGCGTTGGCAGGCAGATTCCTTACCACTAGTGCCACCTGGGAATCACTAGCCTCCCCTGAGAGGGTAGAAATTAGGTTTTACATCTGCTGAAGGGATTCAAACCTGGGGGAGCATATGAAGCCCAGTTCTGGGGTGCCTCTCCACCCGTGGGTAAGGCAGGCCTTACTCATGCCGGTGAAACAAACAACAACCTGCACACATTCTCAGAATGCTAAGGGTCACAGCATGAGGGTTCGAGTCCTTCTTCCCTTCCCGTCCCCTGTGACACAGTACTGAGGTGGCCTGGTTGAGGCAAGCTGGGTACTGAGTCCCTACCTGGGGTTAGGCCCTGAGCAAGTACTGGAAACACAAGTGCAAGTTTAAAAGGAGCCTCAAGTTACTTCAAAGTACTCACAACTGGAGGAGCAGGGAATAAGAAGGCATAAAGAGAGTGTTACAGCTTCCCGGGTGCTGTAAACCTCCAGGGCAGGGACTGCAAAGGGCCAGATAGGAAATCTGACTCCATGGGGGCCAAATAATCCCCACTTTATAGCACAAAACCGGCATAGACAATATGTAAAGGAAAGGGTGTGAGACATCAGGATAGATTTGGCTCTCAGACGATACATTTCCTGAACCGAGGAAGGGCAGGCTTTTCAGAGGAGGTGACACCTGCTTAGGATAAGGAGGCTGCCACGTGAACTTGGTGATTAAAAACCACTGCAAATACAGGAAGGAGAGACAGAAGCCCTGAGGTATGTTAGGGCAGGGTGTAGAGGGTTGGGCCATTTCCATTATAAAAGGTTCATTCTGGACCGAGGAGTTCAGCCTACATCTGAGAGCAAAGAGCCACTGAAGAGTTGTGAGCCAGGGAGAAGCACAAATCAGATCTCTACTTTAGAAAGATCATGGACTACTAGGTGAAGAATGGACTGGAGGAAACAAACACAACACTCTAAAGCAAATATACTCCAATTAAAAAAAAAAGAATGGACTGAAGGAGCTGGGGTGGTAGTTGCCCAAACAGGAGGTGAAGAGGGCTGAACTGAGGCCGTGGGATTAGACAGGCAGAGGTGGTTTGATGCAGAGTGAGCAGAACTTGATGTGAGAGGTGGCTGGTCTGAAGGTCCAGTCGTGGAAGAGCAGCTTATTTGTCTACATCCCTTTCTCCTTTTGAAACTATCCTCTTTACCTGCTCTGGTTTTCCTCCTGCTTCTTTGTCCAGTCTTCCCATTACATGTTGATGCCATTCCACATGCTTTCCCTGGGTGCTCTCATCTATCTCATGGACATCTGCCCTTGACTGCACCATCCTGATGACTTCCACAAAGATGTCACCAGCTCAGCTCAGCTCCAGACCTACATCTTCCCGCAAGTTGGAGATCTGGAAATGCTGACTCATTTCTCTTGCAGGGTAAACCTGGTCCTTGGAACTACCATCCAGAGGAAGTTCGTGCTGTTCTGGAGAAGCTCCACAGTTAATCTGGACGGATTGCCCAGTTCTAGGTGCCCAACTTGAGGGCCCCTTAAGACTTGGTTTGACCCCCATCCCAGCTGTCATTTACCTGTTGACCTGTGTTCCCAGTTGAATCACTAGCCTGGATTTTTCTGATCCAAGCAAACAATGGTTGCAATGAGAAAATGAAGCCACAAGTAAGTTGAGTATTAAAGAAGGTATAATTCCATACTGCTCCCACCATGGAGGCCGTGTTCCTTGCACAGCATTCTAAGAATGAGAGCAGGTATATGCTGCGTTTCCTTCTGAGTATCCAGCCACTCTAATATGGCATTCCTTGAATGAAGTAAATTCATTGTACCAAATTTGCCATCTAAAGAATTGATAATTTAAGACACTAAATTGGCTTTTAGAAATAAGCATGGGGAGAACTCCAGGTTTTCAAAGGAATTCAAAGAGAATGGGAGCAGACAGTACAGATGGTACTCTTTTCCTTGCCAAAACATTTAAAACAAAGGATGGTGGCAGTGATGGGTGAGTTTTCACAGTAATATATTTTCATTTCTACAGTAGAAGAGGAGGGTGCTCACTTTACCACCTTTGAATATATTTCATAGACATCTTGCTCTCCGTACCTGGGAGTCTTCTTTTATTTTCAATTATAACAAGCTGCTTGGTGGGAGGACTGGCTTCCTAAAACCACTATGCCCTTGACCAAACTAGACAACAAATACCACAGAGCTGTCATTCAGTTATACAGAAACTCATATCTGAAATCCTGTTTCTCTGATTTCTTCACAAGTCTCCTAAAAGGTCGTCTGCATTAGATTGCCTCAGACTAATGGATAACCATTGGTACTGAGCTGTTTTAATTCTGCCTCTTTTCATATTTGTTCATGACGGCCACAGCCTAAAGTACACGCGGCTGTGACTTGATTTGAAAGAAAATGTTTTAAGATGCAGCGAAGCTAACATAGAATGATTAAAAACTATCAGGCTCTTCTGGATGGCTTCAGTGTGATCTTTACATTGTCTTTTCTAATGCGTGTCCGCTTGCTCTATTTTTTATTCTAGACCAACCTAATCTGATGAGTAAAAAAATACCATATGCTGGAAGGCCCTCCTTTGGTGGGAAGAACACTCAGCCTCTATGTGTTACCTGTCTAACCTGGTTCTGTCTCATAAACTCCTTGCCAGAGAACGTCCACACTGAAATCAAATTACCTTCACAACATGACATGCTAGAAAAGACTTGGGAGGCATTTTTCTAACATGAAAACACATTTTTCTTGTCTCTGTCTTACCTGCCAAGGAACTTTTAAAAATAGTTGTTAATCATTTATCAGGCATGGGCACTTTCAGATTTGCAGTCATTTAAGCTCTATACAGGTCAAAGAGGAGATTATTAGACCCATTTTACAGATGGGGAAACCAAGGCTCAGAATTAAGTAATTAATGGAAGGCCTCAGACTCAGTAACCAACAAGCTGAGATTCAAACCTCATCTCTAACTTCAAACCAGAATCCCAGCTCTGCTCCCTGCTGGCTGTGTGATTTTGGTTAAAGCTGCTTTGGTATCTTGAACTACAAAACAGGGTATCAACAGTGGCTACCCTACAGAGGACTCCTGAGGAAAGCACTCAGAACTGTGCCTGGCTTGGAGAAACTGCCAGGCCACTTGAAATGTTGCCTACTATTGTTACCATCATTACTGCTCTACAACTGCCTCCCTGGGCTCCCTTTTTAGGTGCTGGGAGATGGAAAAAAACACAGGATAGTAGAGACACTGAATGAAACTCTTCATCCTGCCAAAGCCACTGACCGATACTGGGGAGTTTGTAAGAGGATACAGGGGACAAGTAGCTGTCAAACAGTGGGTATAAAGCACAGCTGAGCACTGTCCTTGGTAAGCAGCGTTGCTTAGTCTCTCCGCAGTATTTGATTCTGTGTGATCCCAAGGACTGTAGCCCGCCAGCCTCCTCTGTCCATGGGATTTTTTTCCAGGCAAGAATACTGGAGTGGGTTGCCATTCCTCCTCCAGGGAATCTTCCTGACCCAGGGATCAGAGGCTCCTGCATCGCAGGCAGATTCGTTACCACTGAACCATCAGGGAAGCCCTTCCTAAGCACTAAATTCCACAAAAAGAGGCAGAGTATAAAGCTGTCCTCCTCTGAATCACTTTTCAGGTGGTCCTTCAACTCACACCTATAAACGCCTAGGAATCTCCCAGTTCTAAACAAATAATAGTAGCTGGAACAGAGGAATTTTCAGAAAGCTAAACTAGATCCCAAACAATCCAATTAAATTTTCCTCGATATAATGCTTCAGACACTAATTGAGCCCTGATTTCTTCTCTGGGTGCTGAGAGATGATGCAAAGATGACAAAGGGGATGGGGGGACAGGGGTGGACATACACTGCAATAACCATAATTCAAGGTCAAATATGACAGGTTAGAGTTGTACTGTGTTGTGCTTAGTCGCTTAGTCGTGTCCGACTCTTTGCAACCCCATGGACTGTAGCCCACCAGGCTCCTCTGTCCATGGGAGTTCTTCGGGCAAGAATACTGGAGCAGGTTTCCATGCTCTCCTCCAGGGGATTTCCCAACCCAGGGGTCAAACCCAGGCCTCCTGAACTGCAGGCAGATTCTTTACCATCTGAGCTGCCAGGGACCCAAGAATACTACAGTAGGTTGCCTATCCCTTCTCCAGCAGATCTTCCCGATCCAGGAATTGAACCGGCATCTCCTGCATTGCAGGCAGGTTCTTTACCAGCTACCAGGAATGCCCAGGTTAGAGCTGAGGGAAAGGCTAAAGCTCAGAGAGCACAGAAGGAAAAAGCAGTCTGTCTGAGCTGGGTGCCTCTAGGAAAGCTTTGTGGAAGTGGCAACCTTTGAGCTTGGTCTTCAAAGATGCCCAGGAAGTCTATAATCTGGGATGTGAGCCCAAAGAACATGAGAAGGGAGGATAGCATTAAAATGGACAAAACAATGTGGGGAAAGGTGGGGAAAAAACCTGCCCAGTTCAGTCGCTCAGTCGTGTCTGACTCTTTGCGACCCCATGAATCGCAGCACGCCAGGCCTCCCTGTCCATCAGGAGTTCACTCAGACTCATGTCCATCGAGTCAGTGATGCCATCCAGCCATCTCATCCTCGGTCATCCCCTTCTCCTCCTGCCCCCAATCCCTCCCAGCATCAGAGTCTTTTCCAATGAGTCAACTCTTCGCATGAGGTGGCCAAAGTACTGGAGCTTCAGCTTTAGCATCACTCCTTCCAAAGAAATCCCAGGGTTGATCTCCTTCAGAATGGACTGGTTGGATCTCCTTGCAGTCCAAGGGACTCTCAAGAGTCTTCTCCAACACCACAGTTCAAAGCATCAATTCTTCAGCGCTCAGCCTTCTTCACAGTCCAACTCTCACATCCATACACGACCACAGGAAAAACCATAGCCTTGACTAGACGGACCTTAGTCAGCAAAGTAATGTCTCTGCTTTTGAATATAGACTGCAAAATGTTTGAGCTCAGTTTTAATTTATGATGAAGAAAGGTCTTTTCTCTTAGAAGTTGACCTCTCTGGGTCTGAATACCAAGAATGAACTGACTCTCCTTGACTAGCATTGGAAAGTAAAAGTAAAGTAAAAGAAGCTTGTTAGTATATCTTGTTTCATTCCAAGTACAGGTTGCATTCAGAATATCAACTGATTTGAAGAAGATTTTTCAAAACCACCTATTTGTCTGCTTTCAGGGGAAGATTTACCTTTAGTTCACCTGTTCTCTAAGCCCCCTAGTGGTCCCCAGCCTTTTTGACACTAGAGACCAGTTTCATGGAAGACAATTTTTCCACAGACTGGGAGTTGGGGGGATGGTTTCAGGATGATTCAAGAACATTACATTTATTGTGTACTTTGTTTCTATTATTATTACATCAGCTTCATCTTAGATCATCAGACATTAGATCCCAGAGGCTGGGGACCCCTGCTCTAAGGGTGATGCCCTCTGTGGTACCTGGCTTTATGTAGGACTCTGAGCCTACCGCCCATTCTAGTTTGCGTTCTAGCTGCTGCAAGGCTGGCCTTATGGGCCTGGCAGGAGGCCCAGGAAACCCAGGCTCTGACTCAGAAATTGGCAGATGCCCTCGGAGAGGCCCAGTGACTTTAATGTTTATTCACCTGCCCAGAGTCAGGCTCTCAATTGCTCCTGGCCACAGACAACTTTATTTCTGGTAAACTCAGCCATTAGTTTCCAAAGGTGTATTGAAATATTTTATCCAGCATGTTTGATTGAGGAAGGGGTCCAGGATACCCAATCGGCCATATAGATTGCATCATTCAAAGTCTCAAGTATGCAGCTTTCTGAAGAAGGGTGTGTGGATCCTGTATTCCCTGAAGTCCTACATGCCTCGAATGACCCACTGCTGCTGCTGCTGCTGCTGCTAAGTTGCTTCAGTCGTGTCCGACCCTGTGCGACCCCAGCAGGCTCCCCCGTCCCTGGGATTCTCCAGGCAAGAACACTGGAGTGGGTTCCCATTTCCTTCTCCAGTGCATGAAAGTGAGAAGTGAAAGTGAAGTTGCTCAGTCATGTCCGACTCTTAGCGACCCCATGGACTGCAGCCTACCAGTCTCCTCCGTCCATTGGATTTTCCAGGCAAGAGGACTGGAGTGGGGTGCCATTGCCTTCTCCGCTAATGGCCCATTGCTGTCCTTCAAACCTGGAGGATACTGGCTGGGCTTCAGACTCTTAGGTTTTAGTTCTTTTACCTCAGAGATTTGTGGACATTGTTTTACAGTTGTCTAGCAGTCATGAGAGGAGCCATGAGACCAGCCTAATTTATTTCCCTTGGCACTTAATTGTCTTCGTTCTACCTGGAAACTTGTCAGATTCTTTCTTCTTGTTTGAAGTTCAGTAACTTCACCAAGACCTAGTCCAGTGTTGATTGCTCTATGTCAAACTTTCCTTGGAATACTGCGGTGGTCTGAACGTTTGTGTCCCCTCAGAATCCGTATGCCAAACCTTACAGCCCAGTGTGATAGGGTCAGGAGGTGGGGCCTCTGGGAGGTGATTAGGTTGTGAGAGGGGAGTCTTCATGAATGGGATTAGTGCCCTTATAATAAAAGAGGCTCCTGTGAGCTGGTTTGCCCTCTTCCACCATCTGAGGATACAAGAAGTCTGAAACCCTGGAAAGGGTTCCTTACGCAACCTTGCTGATACCCTAATCTCAGAGTTCCAGCCTCCAGAACTGTAGGCGATAAATTTCTGTCCACTGTGTGTGTGCTCAGTTGCTCAGTCGTGTCGCACTCTTTGCAGCCCCAGGAACTGCAGCCCGCCAGGCTGCAGGCAAGGGGACTGGAGTGGGTTGCCATTGCCTACTCCAGGGGGTCTTCCCGACCCAGGGGTTGAATCCACGTCTCCTGCAGTGGCAGGAGGATTCTTTCCCACCGAGCCAGCGGGCAAGCCTGTCTCTGTTGTCTCTGGGCCACCGCAGGCTATGGTATTTTCGTTACAGTAGCTTGAACAGACTAAGGTAAATACACAAACTTCTTTTGATCTTAAGATTTCTTCTTTTTAAATTTCAGGGACATCTTTTATTTCTTTGAACATCTTTCCTGTTACATTTTGTCCTATTATCTTAGGGACTACAATGATGGGTATGTTGGGTCCTCTCTTTCTTCCATAACTATTATCTTTTCCATAACTTTAAAAATCTTTGTTCTTTTCAATTCCTTGCTGTGATTTTTCTCCAGCTCTTTCCTCTGATCCCAATTCTCCTTAAGTTGGGTTTATTATTGTTCCAAATATGGCTTGGTTCTGACTCTCTCCACTGTCCTCTGGATTTCAGGAGCTGGAGGCCTGAACTTTGCATTCTGGTCAGGTTCTGCAGATGGGAAGCCGTGATGGAGATTAACGGTGAACAGAAGGGAGAAGTCATTTTCTCCACTTCTTGCTGTAGGAGTTGCGGGACACTGTGCATGGCAGTTGCTTTGGGATCCCCAACCATGGTGGCAGAGTGGCTTCTACTTAGGGGCAGTAATGCTGCTCCCACTGGTCAACAGTGAGTGTGGCCCACAGGCTCCTACTCTGGGCAACACTTCTATCTTCTGTTTGTTTTCCCAGCCATTTCAATACCTTTGTAACAGATTCCGTGCATTATTTCCCTATTTTCACTCTGTATCTAGACTGATTGCAGTTTTCCTAATTGAACACTGACGGCTACAATTACATAACATCGTCGTTCCTTTGCTTCTTATATGGCTTTCACCTTTGAATCAATTTTCTTTTTCTCTTCCATGTCTTTTCTTAGCTCTGCCAGACCATTTTCCATCTTCTTTGACTTCTTTTTTTCTTATCTCTTTTGCGTTCTTTTTTTATTTGAGAGGTAACTATGGGTCTCCATTCTCGATGTATTCCTTGTGTAAGTTCTCTTGCAACGAATGTCCTGTCACTGCCTTATTTTTCTGGCCTCTCCCCTCTGTTTGTCTCACAGTCTCTAGTCATAGATCCCTATAGCATAATGGTTCTCAGACTTAGACATGCGTCAAAAACACCTGGAGGGCTTGTCAAAATATGGATTCAAGGGTCACACCATCAGAGTTTCTGATTCCATAGATCTGGAGCTGGGCTAGGAAACTTGCATTTCTAACAAGTTTCAGAAAAGGATGAGGTTGCTGTTCCAGGGACCACCCTTTGATAACTACTGCTGTAATAAATGTTATTGGTGTTCTGCTGAGATTTCTCTTTCCAAATATATATGTCTATATGCCAGCTACTGTGATATTGGCAGCTAATGGCTCAGGTGTTGCTTCTCCTGAGAATTGCCCTAAGTGACAGAAGCTTCTTTACCCAGCAATGCCTGAGAGGTTGTGTTCCCCTGCGGGTGGCCCATGGCCATCGACTGAAGGATTTGAGAGCACAAAGGCCTGGTCCCTTGCCTCAAGGGTGGGAAGCATACCTCTCTGGTATGCACGCTCTAGAACTCCTTGTGGGCTCAGGCTGAGGCCAGACTTCAACCGAAACCGTCTTTGGTTAACTTTCTCCCATGATCTATCCCACTGCCTGAGAGTGCTCTCTTAGGAAATCACTCTCACGGGAATTCCTCTCTAAAGCTCTGTTTCTAGAGACCCAGACCTAAAGCAATCCACTTCTGGGACTTTTCAGATTACTCTTCTTTAATAGGGCTAGTTGTTGGTTGAAACATAGACTCAGAAGGAGGAGTAGGCTAGGGCAGCCTGGAACTTTGATTTACATTAGTTGTCTTGAATGCTCTCATTAAGTCTACTGTTTCCTTTGCAAAGGGACTCCTAGAAATCCCCTTCAGCCACACTCTGCTTTGGCTGCCTTCTCACCACCTGAACTTAATTGTGCAACCCCCTTCAGATGTTGAAGCGATAAGTCCCAATGAAACTGTATTTGGAGATAGAAACTATAAGGAACTTCTTGTTCAATCACTAAGTCTTGTCAGACTCTTTGTGACCCCATGGAATGCAGTACGCCGGGCTTCCTTGTCCTTCACTATCTCCCTGAGTTTGCTCAAACTCCTGTCATAGGCAGTCTGTGATCTCATCCTTTATCGCCCCCTTCTCCTCCTGCCCTCAATCTTCCTAGCATCAGGGTCTTCACATCAGGTGGCCAAAGTTTGGGGCTTCAGCATCAGTCCTTCATGAATGTTCAGGATTGATTTCCTTTAGGACTCACTAGTTTGATCTCCTTGCTATCCAACAGACTCTCAAGTCTTCTCCAGCACCACGATTCCAAAGCATCAGTTCTTCAGTGCTCAACCTTCTTTATGGTCCAGCTCTCACATCCATTTTTGACTACTGGAAACATCATAGCTTTGACTATTTGGATCTTTGTCAGCAAAGTGATGTCTCTGCTCTTTAATATGCTGTCTAGCTTCGTCATAGCTTTCCTTCCAAGGAGCAAGTGTCTTTTAATTTCATGGCTGCAGTCACCGTCTGCAGTGATTTTGGAGCCCAAGAAAATAAAATCTGCTGCTTTTCCCACTTTTTCACCATCTATTGATCATGAAGTGATGGGACCTGATGCCATGATCTTAGTTTTTTGGAAGTTGAGTTTTAAGCCAGCTTTTGCACTCTCCTCTTTCACCTTCATCAAGAGGCTCTTTAGCTCCTCTTTGCTTTCTGCCAGTACAGTGGCTGTTGTTGCTGTTCAGTTGTTCAGTCATGTCCAGCTCTTTGCAACCCCATGGACTGCAGTCAGGCTTCCGTGTCCCTCACCATCTCCCAGAGATTGCTCAAAGTCATGTCCATTGAGTCGGTGATTCCATCCAACCATCTCGTCCTCTGTCATCCCCTTCTCCTCCTGCCTTCTATCTTTCCCAGTCTCAGGGTCTTTTCTAGTGAATTGGCTGGTATCATCTGCATATCGGAGGTTGTTGATATTCCTTCCTTACTACCATTAAGACACTTTCTTAAACTGTACACATTCTTTCTTCACAGCAGCAAAGCAGACATGCTTTATCCCCTTGTGCTAACACACCACAGCGTGACTCAATAGCTTTTCAGGTGGTGCTTATATGGGTCATGATATGCATGCACAGTGTTATAAATGGGCTCAGCCGTTACATAACTATGTAAAGTCATTATTTACAAAACATGGGGCGAGAGGACATGGGGTGAGAGAGCCTGACCAGCACCATCTTGGCCAATTGCCCCTTCCCTACATTCCACTCCTTCAGGGTCTCTCGCCTTACAATCTACGTGCAGATCACCTTTGGAGATATTCCTATGGTGAGTAACACTGACCAGTGGAACTACATCCCACAACTGCAGTAAAGGCTACAACAAACAGTTACACACCCACATTCTGCAACAGCAGTAGATGCTACAACAGTTACATTCCCCAATACATAGAAAAACCCAACGCCAGGTACTGGACAGGTGACTTCCACACAAAGGGGCCAGGCACTCGTCACCCAGGGTACAACCTGGAACGCATGTTGCAATCCTTGCCCCCATGGGGCTAGAAAAGCCATCCAATGCATGTGAAGTGCCTTTATCTTCCATGGCTGAGTCAAGTCCACCATCTGTCCTTATGAAATCCTGATTGGAGCTGGCAGCAGGATATTACCTTTGGTTCTGTATCCAGGCTTTAACAAAATGTCTGTTGTTACTTGCAGCTGTTTAGGTACAGTGACAAGAAGCAGGACAGCCTCCACAGGGGCAACTCCATCCCTGAGAGGTTTCTCATGAAAGACCCGCAAAACCTCCCACAGGTGTTGGGCCTACTCCTTCAAAGAGATTTTTGCAGTGTTCACAGCCCACCCACATGATTCCAAATGCGTTATAAGCTCTGGTGCATACGGTTCTAAATCTGCAAGAGAATCAGAGATTAGTAGCACATCATAGGGCACAGACTTTACTGTATGCCTCCATACAGGGAGCCATCCAGTTTCCAAAAGTAAGGTCACAGCCTTTACAGTTCTGAAGGAACATCCTTGGGTGGCATATAATCTTCTAACTGAACTGCTTGTATCTCTTGCTGTGGGTGCTTTCCAAACTTGGCAAACTGCTGTTCTGGTCTCAGTTGCCTCCCATAGCTCTAGGAGCAGAGTGTTGGGCTGTTTATCAATTTTATTTCTGTCAACTCCCACTGCCAACAAATCAGCCCACATTTTCATCCACGTAACCCAGATGGGGCCTTTACCAGCCAGCCCCCCAAGCAGGGTCTTCACACTTCTAATTCCCTTTTTGTGCCACCGTCCCTCTACTTCTCCCAAGCTTGCCACCATTGAGGTAGCAGTTAGGGGACCAAAAGAGGTGGATGAGACAGTGTTCAAAATGGCGTCTCGCACGCCACCTGTAAAACACTTGTCATCTGGAGGCTCCTCCACTGCCAGGCCAGTGTAGGAGCTGAGAGGGCAGATGTCCGGCTGACTCCAAGCACTGGGACAGTTTCCCCATCATCATCCACCACCCTGAAGTCCAGGTCCTTGTATTTTCTGCACTTCACTTGCTGTCCTGAGTGTCGTTTCTGGCTGTCTGTAGACTTTTTGGACTACTCGGGGCTCTGCAGGGGTGGGTTCAGCAGGCCCTGATCCAGCTCTAAACTCTCCACTGTGGTTGCATTTTTCCCTCTTTCCTTTCTTCATTTTCTCCACCGGGGTTGGTCCTTGCTCCTAGCTCGTCTTCCTGGACTTTGTCCTGGCTGCAGAATCAGTGCCGCTCCTCTTCTCTTTGGCCTCCTTGATGTCCGAGGCCTCCCGGGGCTTCCGTGCCTTGTTGGCCCCATCCTTCTGCTGCACGACAGGCCTTGCTAAAAAGCAGGAACCCACAGTCTCATAACGTTTCTTAGTCTCATAACTTCATCATTACTGTCCCTTATTACCTCTGTCAGAAACACGGGGTTCTTCAGGGCCACGCACTTCTTGCTTTATGTCCATATACATTGCTCTAGCTCTTCCAAGTGTCTCTGCACATCATGGACCTGCCTGGCATCATGTAGGCCACTATTCATATTCACCTTCAGGGCAGTCAGGAATACCCACACTATGGTGCCAGCAGCAGTCCGTGCTGCCTTGTCCGGCAAATGGGAATTCACCGCTTATAATGCCTTTTCAGTGCTATCCAGTGACCTGTCCACCACCAGTCTTCCACCGGGGCCCATGCCGAGAGGACCCCGGCCCCCGGGTACCACGTGCTATGTGGTGGCCACTGGCTTCCTTCCACTGGAGCCTCAGGTTGCCCTACATGCTGGGAACCCTGCCAACTCTGCCAATTGTCTCACTGATCACTGAACCCAGGCTAGGCAAGGCACAAGCTAGGGAGCAGATAAGAAGAACCTGGAAGAAGATGCGAGGAGCTATAGGAACTGCAGACATGCTTCATTTGCAGCAAGGCAGACATGCTTTATTCTCTTGTGGCTAACGCACTGCAATGCAACTCAACAGCTTTACAGGTGGCGCTTATATGCATGTGTACAGTGATATAAATGATCTCAGCTGTTACATAACCATGTAAAGTCATTATTTACAAAAGGTGGGGAGAGAGCAAGAGGACATGGGGTGAGAGAGCCTGAACACTGCCATCTTGGCCAATTGCCCCTTTCCTACAATGGGGTTCAGCAGTGAAAAACAAAAAAGATAAAGCCACATATTGGTCTATCTACTGCTTGAGACTTAAGAGAGTGGTTTTCTCAGTGAAAATGAGTTTTTGAAGCCTAGGAAAATAAAGGTTAAAGGAGGCAGTTTTCAAATACCATGAAGTGTATTACAAGCACTACACTGAGAATTCATTCTCTGCATTCACAGGAGAGAAACAGAGAAAAAAGACTGAAAGATCATTTAGTAGGCCTTTGCCAAAGAGATCATTCAAATAACTTCTAGAAATCCCTTCCAGTGATCTGTAAGCTTTAACACTGTTCTTTAAATGAAGACTTATTGACATTCCAGTTTAGGAAGTTTGGGAAAAAGAAGATCCTCAGTGTTTCATTTTATTGAACATGAACACAATTGCTCTAGGTCACCTCCCTTTTCAAAAACCTTAAATGGTTCCAGGACTATCGGGACAATATCTGAAAGCATTAAGGGCTCTCTGTGATCTGGCTGTAATGTACCATTTCAGGCTTCTTTGCCCCAGTCAGATATATATATTCATCACTCCCTAAATACACCTTCATGTCTCTGATGGCACCAACAACACGACTGAAGTACTTTTTCTACCTCCCTCCATTTATCTAAAAGTAACCTTTCCAAGAGTAAATTTATGCAGCAAATCTTGGTAAGCAAATTATCAGAAAATATCAAAAACCTTAAAACTCTTCTTTAAGAAGAAGATGTATTCATTTATTTTTTTGCTGTAGTGGATTTTTGTTGCTACGCATGAGCTTCCTCTAGTTGTGACAGGCAGGGGCTACTCTCGCTGCAGTGGGTGGTCTTCTCGTTGCAGTGGCTTCTCTTGTTACGGAGCACAGGCTCTAGGCGAAAGGGGCTTCAGCAGTTGTGGGGAGTGGGCTTAGTTGCTCTTCAGCATGTGGGATCTTCCTGGACCAGGGATTGAACTGGCATCCCTTGCATTGCAAGGTGGTTTCTTCACCGCTGAACCACCAGTGCATGCATGCATTCTTAGTTGTTCAGTTCATGTCCGACTCTTTGCAACATTATGGACGGTAGCCCGCAGGCTCTTCTGTCCAGGAGATTCTCCAGGCAAGAATACTGGAGTGAGTTACCACTCCCTTCTCCAGGGGATCTTCCCGACCCAGGGATCGAACCCAGGTCTCCTGCATTGCAGGTGGATACTTTACCACTGAGCCACCAGGGAAGCCCCTTAGAACTATTCTTAACTTTGACTAGTTCCCTTCTGGGAATCTCTTCTAAAAAAAAAAATCATCTGAGGGGTAGACAAAGATTTTTGCACAAAGATATCCTCCGTGGCATTATTTATTTTTGTCTATTATGAAGAATTCCAAGCATACATTAGAGAGACTAGTACAACGAAGCCCTGTATATCCATAACCCAGATCCACCAATTTACTGCTCTATTTGCTTCATCTAAACTTTTCTCCTATAAAAAAATGCTCAATTATTTTAAAGCAAAGCCCAGATACCATGTAATAAACCTACATACTTGTATCTGAATCTACTAAATATATCTGAAAAATATGGGCCTTCTCTTACATAATCTTAAAGCCAGGATCACACCTAATCCATGCAAAAGCAAATGAATACTACCCAATCCATAAGCATATTTTCCAAATTATCTTTAAAATGTCTTTTTTTTTTTTCAATTAGTTTGCGCGTGCTGCTGCTGCTACTGCTGCTAAGTCGCTTCAGTCGTGTCCGACTCTGTGCGACCCCATAGACGGCAGCCCACTAGGCTCCTCTCTCTGGGATTCTCCAGGCAAGAGTACTCGAGTGGGCTGCCATTTCCTTCTCCAATGCATGAAAGTGAAAAGTGAAATTAGTGTCCAAATAAGATTTACACAAGGCATGTATTTTGGGGGCCTCTTATATCTCTTTGAATCTAGAGTGGACCCCCTTCCTTAATTAACATTTTTTGCATCACTGACTTGTTGAAGAAACCAGGTCACTTGTCCTCTAGGATGAGCTATATTCTACATTTGTCTGTATGTTAGTCAGGATAGGCCAGGTTATGCTGGGGTAAAAAGCAACTCCAAAATATCACTGATTTGTGAACTCCCTACAGTCCAGTAGGTTAGGACTCTGGCCTTCCACTGAAGGGTGCCCAGGTTTGGTCCCTGGTCAGGGAACTAAAATTCTGCAAGTGGTGTGATGCAACAACCCCCACCCTACTCCCAAACTAAATGAAGCTTTATCTCTCCTTCTATATGTCTACCTCGGATTGACTGAGAGCTCTACTACCTGTTATCAGCAGTCTCACTCCCAGACCCAGAATGAAGTAGTTACTGTGTAGAAAAACACCACTGCTGGTCATTGTGGGACAGAGAAAAGAGCTTTGAAAGGTCTATACCCCCCTGGTACCTGTGAATGCAATCTGACTTGGAAACAATCACAGCAGATGTAATTAGTTAAGATAATACTGGAGTAAGGGTCTTTAGTTCAATATGATGTTGTCCTTCTAAGAAGAGAAGACACACAAAAATGTACGCATTGCGGGAAGATGATACAAAGAAACACAGAAAGAATGCCATATGATGATAGAGGCAGAAGCTGGAGCTATGGTGCCACAAGCCAAGGAATGCCAAGGACTGCCAGCAACACCAGAAATTAAGAGTATAATCTCCCTCAAAAACTCCAATAGAAACGAACCCTGCCAATACCCTTATTTCTGACTTCAAGTCTCCAGAACAGTGAGAGAATAAATTTTTATTGTTTTAAACCACCAAGTTTGTGGTACTTTATTACAGAAGCCATAGGAAACTAATATAGACTGCACAGATAAAATACTATATTCCAATGCCATTTTTTTTCTGTGAGTCAATCAATTGCAATACATGTAGGTTCGTGCCTTTCTGTTTATTTTCAACATTTTAGAATTGCTTTGTCATTTTAACTTTTGGCTATATTATTTACATTTTTAATTTCAAGTTGTATAAAAAGATATATTCAGAAATGTCCTATCTTGTTTCTTACCTCCTCACAATGTAAAAAAAACAAATCAAATAATATCAATAATGGTTGCCTCGGGGAAATAAGATTATGTTTCCTAACTCTACTCTGAAGTCTTCAAATCAAGAGAAAATAAAATTAAAAGAAAAAAATAAAATGATTTGTCCTACAGGGCCCAACTCAAATTCCATGACCTCAAGGAAATATTCCCATAAATATTTTCTCTTTTTTGAACTTGTATGTTGTTTAGTGTCCATATTTTTCATTTGGTGGGCTGCAGTCCATGGGGTTGCTGAGAGTTGGACACGACTCAGTGACTTCACTTTCACTTTTCACTTTCATGCATTGGAGAAGGAAATGGCAACCCACTCCAGTATTCTTGCCTGGAGAATCCCAGGGATGGGGGAGCCCAGTGGGCTTCCATCTATGGGGTCGCACAGAGTCAGACACGAGTGAAGCGACTTAGCAGCAGCAGCCCTTTGCATCAATCAATAAATTTAAAAATTAATGCACTGATATCTGAAGCGTACCATGTTATGTACAGTTATTTTCATGTATAGTTATATACTTGGTTAAGCTGTATACTGAAACGAAAGCTTTTTTTTTTTTTACAAAAGCTTTCTTATGACCTACATTTGGTCATCACGGCTGTATGATGAACCAAATTCCTACAAAATGCTGAAGGGAAAAATAAAACTGAAACAGACTGATACAAATTCCTTTAATAATGACAACTTCATGTTTAAATAAATATACTGTTAAAAAACAGTGCATGGGTATATTATAATTACTAAGAAAGATTTGAGACTGCCATTCCCTCTGCAGAAACGCTATGCACAGATGCAAAGTGATCAAAGGCTGATCTAATAATGAATCTCAAGTAAGTGACGTGGCCATCACATGCCTGTAGGGAAAAAACAAATACAGATGATGTAGCAACTCTAGTTAACTGCTCAACAAGCAGTTAGCAGATGAAAGGGTTTGATACAAGAATGATTATAAGTATATAATGATTTATAAGATATACTGTTCAGAGGAGAAGCCAGCCACATATAACAATATGGCTGTTCTGATATGTAACAGCCAAACATCAGCGTTGGTTTGAGGAAGAATGCAGGTGGAGCTAAAAACTGCACTGTACAATTCTGATAAATTTTTTAAGTATTTTTCATGATAAAAGATTTCATTTGTTGGATGATGCCTCAGAATACACTACCCTAAAACATTATTATACTTTTACATTTATATATTTTCTCTGAAAAGCAATTTGGCAATATATGTAAGAAGCTATAAATGTGTCTATGGGCTTCCCTCATGGCTCAGTTGGTAAAGGATCTCCTTGCAGTGCAGGAGACCTGGGTTCAATTCCTGGGTTGGGAAGATCCCCTGGAGAAGGAAATGGCAATCCGCTCCAGCATTCTTGACTGGAGAATGCCATGGACAGAGGAGCCTGGCAGGCTACAGTTCATGGGGTCGTAAGAGTTGGACTCAACTTAGAGACTAAACTACTACTACTACTATAAATATGTCTATACCCATGGACCCAGTATTTCCATTTCTTGAAATTTAATTTTAAAGAAAATAACTGAAAAAGTGAACACCACAATAGCACAAACAGGCAGAAGATGTCGCTTGTAGTAGTAGTTATAATGACAGAGGGAAGAAAAAAGGAAATCAGCTAACCTCTATCTGAATACATTTAATTTTTAAATCATAATTATGAAGCATTTGATATAACATTAAATTTTTTAAAAACACAAAGTTTTTCATGCAACTATGCAATCCATTTGGTTGACAATGAGAAGAAATACGTCTGGCAAAGGCTACTGTGTCAGGGCGCTGAAACTATGGGCGACAGACTGCCTTCCAGTCTCCCTTCATTGCCGTTGTTTAGTCGCTCAATCATGTCCAGCTCTCTTTTGACCCCACGGACTGTAGCCCGCCAGGCTGCTCTGTCCATGGGACTCCCCAGGCAAGGGTACTGCAGTGGGCTGCCATTTCCTGCTCCAGGGCATCTCCCTGGCCCAGGGATCGAGCCTGCCTTTCCTCCACTGCAGGTGCATTCTTGACCACTGAGCCCCCGGGGAAGGCTCCATTCCCCCTCACTCTTCTCCAAAAGCTCTATGATGCTGCCACCCTCCCTGACACACAATGACTCCTGAAACAAAATCCTTAGCAGGGGCTTACTAACCATAACCAATGAAACAATATGGAGAAAAATAGGAAGATAAAATTCCATCTAATTAATCATTTTTCTGTTCCCTCCTGGCCTCCTCGGGCTTCCCAGCTGGTGCTAGTGGTAAAGAACCCGAGTGCCATGCAAGCAGACCTAAGAGACATGGGTTCGATCCCTGGGTCGGGAAGATCCCCTGTTGGAGGGCACGGCAGCCCACTAAAGAATCCCCACGGACCTCGGAGCCTGGCAGGGTCTACAGTCCACAGGGTTGCACAGAGCTGCACGCAACAAGTGACTTAAGACGCACGCACGGCCTCCCCAGTCACTGGGCACAACTGGGTGGTAGAGAAGATAATTAATAGGATTCAAACACTACAGAATCTTTTGAAACACTGATCTCATAGCAGCTGCCAGTAAATGGTGAAGAATGAAACTTAATGGACAAGGTACCTCTTTAACCCTTATTTAGAGAAATCTTAATAAGCACTACTACCTTAAAAGCATTCTCAGTTGTTTCACTGTCTGTGTTTGTCTAAAACCAGGGCCTGACAAGCTGGGGACAGAGGAACTCGTGATGAGGCAGCAGCTTCCCCGTCAGTGGCCATTCATTTCACTTGACAAGCAAAGCCCAGCGGAATGCTGTCAGAAAATGCTGGTTCCCTTTTCACCTCATCTCTCTTTGGCTTATTTGTTGCTGATCCTATGCTCCAGTTCCCTTATCTGAATCTCCCTGTCCCTTCATGCTTAAATTAACTCCAATTTTGGCATCTCGACCTGTTTTGATTCCTATTCCATAAGAACTACAGAATCAAATGAAAGGAAAGGAAACAAATACTTCAAAATAAATGAACAAACAAAATAAAACAATAACAAGTGAATTCTGTTTTATCTTGGCTGTCATCCTGTCTATGACAGAAAAGAGCCTAACTTATGAAAGCTATATTTAGATCATAACATTTCTAAGAATAACTGCCTCTATTGGTTGGTTAGACACAGAACCTACAATATTATGAGGGTATTTAGTAATTTTATGACTATGGAGATAGGTTTAAAATTTCAATACATTGTGCTGGCTAAAGATAATGTATATATCTTCAAAGTATATTTACTTACCAAAATTTCTTCATTTTGAAGCTGCCCCTCTGTATGTACTAGATCTAAAACACAAATTTAACAGAATTGAGGTAGGGCTCAAACTGCATCAGGATATATTGAAATTTATTTTCAGCAAAACGTGATATCTGATAAAATTGTAGTTAGACCAGATATACCAGTGTTTTGGTATGTAAAATCCAATATAAAAATAGAGATATTTGATAAAAAAGATATAAAAGCTAAACTATATATGAGCTATAAAATATCTCAGTGAGTATAAATAAAAGTAAATATAAATTATAGTAAAGGAATATCAAGTGAAGAATTAATAAAATATGAAAGTCCTTTTTAAGGATCAAGTTACTAACAGTAATTGCAGGCCTGAAAGGCTGTCTCACCATTCTCATGGGTACTGATTAGAGCTGTTTCTCACAATGAAGTTTCACTATGATGCTGAGTTATGCCACCCATGAATTGATCTTTTCTGGTACCCAGCTTCAGAAAACCTTTACTAGTATTAGTGTGATTTTAGGACAGATTAACTTATTTGGTCATGAGTTAATCATATCAAACATTCTTTTGGAAAGATGAAATATTTCATTGATATAACAATAGTCACATTATTGTTATGTGGCAGCCTGGATGGGAGGGCAGTTTGGGGGAGAAGGGATGCACGTGTATGTATAGCTGAGTCCCTTCCCTGTTCACTTGAAACTAACACAACGTTGTTAACCAGCTATACCCCAATAAAAAATAAAAAGTTCTAAAAAAGAAATTCACAACTTAAAAAAATAATATTGACATTATTTAGAAATTAATTTTACTTATATCAAAATGTGAAAAGTGAAAGTTGCTCAGTTGTGTCCAACTCTTTGCGACTCCATGGACTATACAGTCCATGGAATTCTCCAGGCCAGAATACTGGAGTGGGTAGCCTTTCCCTTCTCCAGGGGATCTTCCCAACCCAGGGATTGAACCCAGGTCTCCTGCATTGCAGGTGACTTCTTTACCAGCTGAGCCACCAGGAGGCCCAAGAATACTGGAGTGGGTAGCCCATCCCTTCTCCAGAGGATCTTCCTAACCCAGGAATTGAACCAGGGACTCCTGCATTGCAGGTGGATTCTTAACCAGCTGAGCTACCAGGGAAGCTCCAACATCAAAACATTGTACCTAATTTTAAAAGGCAGACAGTACAATAGGGAAGTCTCTGGGAAGTAAGATTATGGATGACTTTCTTTCTGTTTCCTAACCTTTCTCTGAGGTAATACAAAATAGTAATCCCCTGCTTGACCCCTTTTCCTCCAATCCTGCTCCCCAGAGGTAAATGTTTTCAACTATTTCAGTTATTTTTTCTGGAATTATAATATGTTTCATGATCCTGTTCTTGATTTATCTATTTTTTACTGACTTTATATTATAGTAGGTGAAAATTTATGTCTCTTGGACCAGTATTCTCTTCTTCCTCTTCCTACAAATTTTCCTGCCATTCTCTCAATTTTGAAGTCAATACTTGATGGCTACACCATTGTCTATATCTTATTTACTACTGAAATAAGTAATAAATTATGACACATTTTCTTATACAACTCCTCCTCCACTAGAAATTAGTAAATTCTTCTTTCATTTGCTTAGTTTTTTTTAATTATGAAAAATTGAAAAATCTCAAACATACATAAAAAAGACAGGATATCACTCTTATATACCCATTGTCTTGAATTTACAATTATTAGCATTTCACCATACTTGATTTATCTAATTTTTTTTGCTAAGGTATTTTAAAGAAAGTCTGAGACATCATGATATTTCACCTTTAAATATTTGATTATCCATCTCTAAAGAGGAATATTTTCTTGTATAACTACAATGCCACTATCATATGACAATTTAAAAATGCTTTAATATCATATACCTAGTATATATTCAAAAGTCCCTATGCGTGCCTGCTCTCTCAGTTTTTTCCGATACTTCATAAGCCCACGGACTGTAGCCTGCCAGGCTCCTCTGTCCATGGAATTTTCCAAGTAAGAATACTGGAGTGGGTTGCTATTTCCTACCCCATCAAAGGTCCCCATTGTCCTCCTAAATGTCTTTTTATGGTTGGTTTATTCAAATCAGAATTAAGCCTCTTTTAATCTTGAACTTCTTTGTCTCCCACACACACATTTTCCCCCCACACCATTGACTTATTGAAGAGACCAAGTCAGTTGTATCATAAAATGTCCCACATTTTCTCATATTGCCTCCTTGTGATTTCATTTGTTTTCTACCCTCTTTTCCTACAGATGGAGTTAGAACTAAAGGCCTGATTATACTTAGGTCTTTAACATATGTCTGGTGATTTGGGACTATTTTTTGTTACTTATGAATAGATCACTGGAAAATAGTACATGGGCCAGACTCACTGACTACCATGATTTCCATAGGGTGACCAGGAATGAACTAACCTTTCTCTGTATCCACAGATCTTCTGGGACCATTCAGTTTCTCCAAAGATGAATCCCCCAATCTCCTGGCTGGGGCTGTCTTTCTGGTTGCTGGGCAGACCATAGGAAGGAGGCTACACTTCCCACTATTCATCATATAGGTTTCCACTTCAATCCCGTTTTCCACTCCATGTCTCACTCATTCTCTTTATTATGACTGGTCTCCCTGAGTCCTGAGCTTCAACAGTCAAAGTTCCTAGTCACTCTTGGGGGTAGTTTGTGGGAGGAAGGTACCTAAAGTCTGTTACACTTTGTAAATAGATGTTCCACCAATCACTTTTCTTGTCCATGCTTCATTCAAACTTTCCATGGTACCTTTGCCTTCAAGTTTCTGGGATTCTATTGGATAAACTTCCTTGTCAGGTACTTAGGTTATAATCTACTCAATTCTGCTACAGAAGTTACTATTCCTCCAACTGCTTCCTTCCTTCCATAATATATATTGACCTCTCACATCTGTTTTGACTTCCTGGTTCCCTGTTTGTTTTTATTTTTTGCCCCTGTAGGTTTATGTCTCATTTTTCTTCTTTATTATTATTTTCATGGTATTTTGGGAAGGAATAGATAGACACATGAAGGCAACATGCTGTCTTTTATGAGAGGCTACCAATTCTGTCAATAATATTTAAATAATACCATTAATCAGGAACAAAGGAAAGATTAAAAACTAATATTTATTGCTTGTCTTCCATATGCCAGACACTGTGTCACAAAAACTTTAAATGGTGATATCATCTCTATTTTTCAGATAAAGATTCTGAAACTCAAAAATTAAGTAACATGTTAACAATTAGATAACCAGAAAGTGAAGAAGCATCTTAGTATTCAAATTTGTGTTTTTCTAGGTTTATCTAAATGTCATAACAATCATTCAGGCCATCTTTTTTCACCAAAATGAAGTACAATTGGAAATATAGAGTAAAACACAATTCTCTACCCCCTCATGATCAAAATAATGCTGGTAAACCAAGCACATACCTCTTTCAATCCATTGCTCAAAATCAACTGGCTCATTAGAAGTACTCTTTTCAATCCTCAAGGTCCTCACTGACATTGTAAATAAACAAAAATAAAGCGTTAATTATCAACTTGATTCTATGTTGCTGTCCCTTGATTTCTTTTTCCCTCTGTCTAAGACTGGCAGGCCATTAGTGGGAATGCACAAAGTGCTGGGATCGGGAAAATCACTCCGTTTTTCCATAAATCCTTATGGTAAAGTACAGTCTGGGTAACTTACAAGTGTTTGCAAGCATATAACACAAAGCTAACAGAGCCTTTTTGAGTTTGGTACCATCTGGTTTGTTTTTTTTTTGTTTGTTTTGGTACACTGGTAAATAATAATATTAGTGGTCTTGATCAAAAAACTTTAGGCAGAAACTACTATAAGTCAGACGTATTCATTCATTCTTGACTTCAACCTTAGAAGAAAGGTATTATTAACCTGCTTTACTGGTGAGAAAACAGGCTTAAAGAAATCAGACAATGTACAGAAGTCAAGCAAAATGTTCAATAATACAGAGCTAGTAAGTACCAGAACTAGAATTCAAAGTTTAGGTCCAACTCCAGAGCCTTCACAATTAATGAGAGAAGAGAGAATGCAGTCATCTTCCTTCTGCATTGGTTTTCTTTTCTCCTTTACCCCTAAAGCAGTTCCCTTGACTCCAAATCCATTCTTCTCTGCTCTGCACCCTGAGGGAGGACCCCTGGGGACTGAACCTCCTGGATTTACTTTCCCACTGCCTACGGGAGGGACTGGGAGGAAACAAGGGCAGCAGGGAACTGAGATCAGGTTGTGTTTTCTTCATTCCCTTCCTGCTTCAGTGTCCTGTCTTTGGCAGTGGTTATGCTCCTCCCTGGTTACAGCTCCTATTGGGCAGGCCCTTTTGTACACGCTCCAGTTCTCCTTGGGCTCCAACAAATACTATTTCCTTCCTTTGGCCCAGGGAGGTAATGGCTTACTGCTATAGCCAGTTTCTGGGTGTCTCACCATCCCTAGCTTGTTCCCTTAACCCAGGCCATAATTCTGTAAGTGGTCCCATCAATAATGTTTCTTCATTTGAGCCACCTGGGATGTATCCTGTTTCCTACCATGATTTTGCTTGATATACTCTGTCCTTAAAAAAACATAAGACAGGATTAGGATGATGTTGTAGTGGAAGATATTCTTCCTAAATCCCTCAGAAAATGGCCACATTAATAAATGAATCAAAGTTACCAAATGCAAATAATCAGGTTTGTCAGATTTTCAGAAAGAATTTGACAGAGAACCCCGAGCCAAAAAAATCTGGAGTAAAGATGTGAAGAAACCTAGCGTTCTGGCAAGTTGGCTTCTTAAATTCATCACAGGGTCTTTTGCCAAAGGCTTTCACGTAGTAAATTGCATGGAAATTATTATGTGCTTTGGAAGGGTTTCAAATTCGCAGTTTCAGAGAAGCTAACTGTGCTCAAGACAGTTAACCCATACTCTCCACCCATCAACCCCAGCAATAAAACTTGATTCCATGCTGTAAAAAAAAAAAAAAAACATCAGTGCTTTGCCAGAAGTTTACATATGTGCATTCTGCCTATGGAAAAACTGAAAGATGAAAATTAATGAAATGAAATGAAAATATCATGCTTACCAAAGTAACTCTGGATTACAAGCTTTTCAATCCTCACATGTTTGTGAAAACATATAATGAACTCTTGGGGAAACATTCCTGTGGTGGTCCAAAAAGTTTCTGGATTTCTATTGTTAATTTTAAAGAAAAAGAGAAAAGAACAGCTAAATGTTTAGCAATGCTTAATCACAAATCCTAGTGAATACTAAAAAAAATAAACCACCATTGGATTCTTACAATCCCTTCCTGTTTATTCTGCCTCTAATCTCTCCCCAACTTTAACAATTCTTTACAACCACCAGATATATTCTTTAAAACATGGAATTGATGTCACTCTTGTCTAAAATCTTACAGTGATCCCTTATTGCCTATAAATCTAAACTCCTTAGTATGGCATTTAATGATCCTATATAATCTGGTCCATTCATTAAGTAAACTGTCCCCCATCATGATATCATCTCTCATTACTGTAGTCACATTGGACCGATTAAAATTCTGCAAACACGTCATGCAGACTCATGCCTCTGTGGAAGCCTTTCTTCCCTTGCAAAAGTTTATTCACTTTTTGGTCACATCTCTCCAAGCCCACCAAATCACAATCACTTTCTCCCTCCTTTGCACTCACCTCATAGACAGCATGCAGTTTCTATTAGCACTTTTTTCATGTATTTGTATTTATTACTCTAGCTATGCCTTCTCTTCCCTTTACATCCCCAGCAACTATCACAATGGCTGACCAACAGTAGATACACAATAGATGCTTGTTGAAAAAATATTAAAACATGCACTCAAGTGTTATATAAAAAATTATACACACATACACACACACTTATAGTATTGACTACATAAATAATCATTTCTTTAATTATATAAGGTTTTTTCTTTTTGGAAGTAAAATTTACCTACAGTGAAATTTCTCTTAAATGTACAATTCAATGAGTTTGATAAATGCATATGCTTATGTAACCAATACATCAAGGTAACTAATAGCCTAATCAAGATAAAGAACATTTCCATTACGCTAGACGTATCCTTTCTCTTTCTCTCCAGACAATCCCTACCTCCCTTAGGCAACCACTGCTCTGAGTCTTATCACCATAGTCTATGCTATAATTTGTTTATGCATTTTTGTTTGATTTTAAAAAATATATTTATTTACTTATTTTTGGCTGCACTGAGTCTCTGTTGCTATGCAGGGGCTTTCTCTAGTTGCACTGTATGGGTTTCTCATTGCAGTGGCTTTTCTTGTTGCAGATCATGGGCTCTAGGGTGTGTGGCCCTCAGTAGTTGCTGCATGTGGGCTCAGCAGTTGTGGCTTGAAGGCTCCAGAATGCAGGCTCAGTTGTTGTGGTGCATGGGCTTAGTTGCCCCATGGCATATGGGTTCTTCCTGGACCAGGGATTAAACCAGTGTCCCCCGCATTGTAAGGTGGATTCTTAACCACTGGACCACCAGGAAAGTCGCTTTCTTGATATTTTTGTTGAATATTTGAATTATTTTCAGTTTTTTACCATTATGAATAAAACTTCTATAAACATTCTTGTACAGAGGTTTTTGTGGAAATGTTTTCGTTTCTCTTGGATAATTACTAGGAGTGGAATTGCTGAGTCATACTGGACATGGAACAACAGACTGGTTTCAAATACGAAAAGGAGTATGTCAAGGCTGTATATTGTCACCCTGCTTATTTAACTTCTATGCAGAGTACATCATGAGAAACGCTGGGCTGGAAGAAGCACAAAATGGAATCAAGATTGCCAGGAGAAATATCAATAACCTCACGTATGCAGATGACACCACCCTTATGGCAGAAAGTGAAGAGGAACTAAAAAGCCTCTTGATGAAAGTGAAAGAAGACAGTGAAAAAGTTGGCTTAAAGCTCAACATTCAAAATACTAAGATCATGGCATCCAGTCCCATCACTTCATGTGAAATAGATGGGGAAACAGTGGAAACAGTGTCAGACTTTATTATTTTGGGCTCCAAAATCACTGCAGATGGTGACTGCTGCCATGAAATTAAAAGATGCTTACTCCTTGGAAGGAAAGTTATGACCAACCTAGATACATATTCAAAAGCAGAGGCATTACTTTGCCGACTAAGGTCCTTCTAGTCAAGGCTATGGTTTTTCCAGTAGTCATGTATGGATGTGAGAGTTGGACTGTGAAGAAAGCTGAGCACCGAAGAATTGATGCTTTTGAACTGTGATGTTGGAGAAGACTCTTGAGAGTCCCTCGGACTGCAAGGAGATCCAACCAGTCCATCCTAAAGGAGATCAGTCCTGGGTGTTCATTGGAAGGATTGATGCTGAAGCTGAAACTCCAGTACTTTGGCCACCTCCTGCAAAGAGTTGACTCATTGGAAAAGACTCTGATGCTGGGAGGGATTGGGGGCAGGAGGAGAAGGGGACGACAGAGGATGAGATGGCTGGATGCCATCACCGACTCGATGGACATGAGTTTGTGTTGACTCCGGGAGGTGGTGATGGACAGGGAGGCCTGGCGTGCTGTGATTCATGGCATTGCAAAGAGTCGGACACGACTGAGCGGCTGAACTGAACTGATATTTAATTTTATAAGAAAATGTCAGACTTCCAAAGTGGTTGTGCCATTTTACATTCCTAACAAAAATGTAAGGGAATTCTAGTTGTTCCACATTCTTGCCAACATTCTGTTGTCAGGCTTCTTAGCTATTCTAGTGGATGTGAAATGGTGTCTGACTATGGTATTAATTTGCATTTTCCTGATGACAAATGATGCTAAGCCCGTTTTCATCTGCTTTCTGGTCATTCGTACAGTTTCTTTTGTGAAGTGTCTACTAAGTATTTTCTCATTTTTTAAAAAAGTTCTTTCCACTTTAGAGGGTGGGACAAATGGACAGAGTACAGAGCTAGACAATAGAAAAGGCTGAGCACCAAAGAGTTGATGCCTTTGAACTGTAGTGCTGGAGAAGACTCTTTTGAGAGCCTCCTGGACAGCAAGGAGATCAATCCAGTCAATCCTAAAGGAAATCAATCCTGAATATTCATTGGAGGATTGATGCTGAAGCTTGAAGCTTCAATACTTTGGTCACCTGATGCCAAGAACTGACTCATTGGAAAAGACCCTGATGCTGGGAAAGACAGAGGGCAGGAGGAGAAGAGGATGACAGATAATGAGATGGTTGGATGGCATCACCTACTCAATGGACATAAGTATGAGCAGACTCCAGGTAATGGTGAAAGACAGGGAAGCCTGGTGTGCTGTAGTCCATGCGGGTGCAAAGAGTCGGATATGACTGAGCGACTGAACAAGAAGAAGAAGCATGGAAAGATAAACACTATGATATGTAAAATAGATAGCCAGTGGAAATTTACTGTATGACTCAAGGAGCTCAAACTGGTGACAACCTAGAGGGTTGGGATGGGGTGGGAGGTGGGAGAAAGATTCAGCGAGGAGGGGAAATATGTACAACTATGGCTGATTCATGTTGATATACAGCAGAAATCAACACAATATTGTAAAGCAATTATCCTTCAATTAAAAATAAATAAACTTAAATGTTCTTTCCACTTTTACTACATATTTGTAGGAGTCCTTTGTCAGACATATGTATTGTGAGCATTTTCTCCTAGGCTTCAGTTTGCCTTTTCATTTTCTTATTTGCATTTTTCAATGAGTAGTAGTCTTACTTTTGGTGAAGTACAGTTTCATTACCCTTTTATGCTTATAATTTTTGTGTCTTCATTAAGAAATCTTTGCCTACCTCACTGTCACAAAAGTACTTTCTTATGTTTTCTGTTATAAGCTTAAATATTTTAGCTTTGAATATAGTTCTATGATCCATATAGAATTAATTTTTGTGTTTAGTATGAGGTAGGGGTTGAGGTTTATTTTTATCCACATGTTTATCCAGTTGTTGGCCAGCACCACATATTAAAAGACTCTTTTTCCTATTAAATCACCTTAGTGTCTTATTCTAAAATGAAAGGACTAGTTATAGGTGTATGTATTTCTGCCCCTCCAGGTTATTCCACTGATCTATTTCTGCATCCTTAGCCTTTTGTTGAAAATTAATTGACTTTACATGCATGGATCTATTCTGGGCCCGCTAGTCTGTTGCTCTGATCTATATAGATCTATCTTTACTAAAATGCCATGCTGTTTTGATTACTGTGTATTTACCTTGAAATCAGATAATTTCAGGGCTGCAACTTTCTTCTTTTACAAGATGTGACAAGATTATTTTTTCAAGATTAGTTTGTATTTCCATATACATTACTACAAGAACAACAGTCGTTTTAGGGAGAAACTGCCATTGAAACAATATTGAGTTTTCCAGTCATGAATGTAGTATATCTTTTAATTTATTTAGTACTTGAATTTCTCTCAGCAATGTTTTATAGTTTTGAGTGTAAAGGTCTTGAGTGTCTTATTAAATTTATTCCTATTTCATGTCTATTTAACTGCTAATATAAATGGAATTTTAAAAAATTTCACTGTCTAAATGTTTCCTGCTAGTATATAGCAATACAATTGATTTTTGTGTATTGACTTTGCTAAATCCACTTTCAGCTCTAGCAGATATTTGTAGATTCCTTAGGGTTATGTAGAGTCATACAATATGTGAACAAAGACAATTTTTTTTTTCAAGTACTCAACAGCTCCTGTTTTATAAACACACACAAACACATACCCCTGGAGAAACTGAAACTCAAATAAATATTATGAATAGTTAAAAAGGCTACTTTGTTACAAGATACATATGAAGAGGGCTCATTCCAAAACGTATTTTCCTTGTTGCCATCAAGAATAGGAACACTCTTTGGGGAAATACTATAAGGGTGCATTTTGATCATTATCCTCATTATAATATAACTACTAATTTTCTTCTAACATTTTAATTTAATTTTAAAGATTACTTTCCATTTAGTTATTACAAAATATTGGTTATATTAGCCATGTTGTACAATATATCCTTGAGCTTATTTTATATTCAATAGTTTGCCCCTCTCCTCTCCCTACTGGTAAACACTAGTTTGTTCTCTGTATCTGTGAGTCTGCTTCTCTTTTTGTTATATTCACTAGTCCACTAAGTTTTTAGATTCCACATATAAGTAATATCATACTGTACTGAACAAAAACTATTTTGCTTTCTTTTCAGTCTTTATGATTTCCGTGTCTTTTCTTGCCTTATTGCATTGGCCAAGAATTCCAGGACAATATTGAATAGAAATGGTGAGAACATCCTTGATTTGTTTCCAGTCTTCAGTTCAGTCGCTCAGTCGTGTCCGACTCTTTGCAACGCCATGAATCACAACACGACAGGCCTCCCTGTCCATCACCAACTCCAGGAGTTCACTCAGACTCACGTCCATCGAGTCAGTGATGCCATCCAGCCATCTCATCATCTGTCGGCCCCTTCTCCTCCTGCCCCCAATCCCTCCCAGCATCAGAGTCTTTTCCAATGAGTCAACTCTTCGCATGAGGTGGCCAAAGTACTGGAGTTTCAGCTTTAGCATCATTCCTTCCAAAGAAATCCCAGGGCTGATCTCCTTCAGAATGGACTGGTTGGATCTCCTTGCAGTCCGAGGGACTCTCAAGAGTCTTCTCCAACATCACAGTTCAAAAGCATCAATTCTTCAGAACTCAGCCTTCTTCACAGTCCAACTCTCACATGCATGCATGACCACAGGAATAACCACAGCCTTGACTAGACGGACCTTAGTTGGGAGGAACCTTTTTTTGATATTGAATACAGTTGATTTATAGTATTAGTTTCAGGTATATAACATGGTGATTCAATATTTTTATAGATTATACTCCATGTTAGGTTATTACAAAATAATGGTTATATTTCCCTGTGCTATACAAAATATTGCTTATCTATTTTATATGTAGTAGTTTGTATCTCTTAATCTCATACCCCTATCATGCCCCTCCCTGCTTCCTTCTCTCCACTTAAATCCACTTAGTTTGCTTTCTGTATCTGTGAGTCTATTTCTGTTTTGTCATATACACTCATTTGTTTTATTAGGAAAGCACTTACTATTTCACCATTAAGTTGAAAATTGTTAGTAGATGCTTTTATCTGACTGAGAAAGTTCCCGTCTCTTTTTAATTTTTTGAGAATTGTTATAATGTTTGGTGCTGAATTCTAATGATTTTGTGGAATGACCATATGATTTTTTTCTCTCTTGCTCTGGCAATAAGGTAAATTACACTCAATCTGTACTCCTGTGATAATATGGTGAATAGGCCAATCTTGCATTCTTATGATAAACTCCCATTTGCTGAATTCAATTTATAATGGTTTTATATCTATGTTTATAAAGGATATTGTTTTTTAATTGTACTTTCTTGTAATGTCTTTGTAAGGTTTTGGGATCAGGTTTATAATTGTTCTCATAAAACAATTTTGAAAATGTTTCCCTCCTCTGTTTTTGAAAGAATTTATGGAATATTGGTACTATTTTCTCTCTAAATATTTTATATATTTTAATTTATGTAACTGATATAAGCTATTCAGATTTCTAAATTTCATCTTATGTCATTTTTATAGCCAGAGTTTTTCAAAGAATCTGTCCATTTCATCTAAGTTGTCAAGTTTATTAGCCTAAATTTGTTCTTGATATTGACTTACTATTCTTTTAGAATCTCTAATGATTGTTTCAATTCTGATACTGGTAATTGCATTTTTTCTTTCTATTTTAGTCAACCTTGCTAGAGGTTTATACCTTTCATTAATTTTTTCACATAATGAACTTCTGGCTTTGATAATTTTTTCTAGTTGTCTATTTTCTATTTCATTGATTTCTGCTCTCATCTTTGTTATTTTTGTCTTCTATTTTCTTTTGGTATAATTTTCTCTTTGTTACCTAGCTTCCTAAGGTAGAAGTTATTGGTTTTTAAAATATTCTCCATTTTAAGTATTTATGCTATTACCTTCCTTTAATGCATTAACTATATCCCACAAATGTGGCTATGTATACATTTTTCATTATCATTCAGTTATAAATATTTTCTAGTATCCCTTGTGATTTCTTCTTTGACCCACTGGTTATTTTGAAGTGCCATGTTTAATTTCTAAGTTTTGGGTGTATCCAGATGCCTTTCTGTTATTTATTTCTAATTTAATTACATAATGGTCAGAGAACATATTCTTTTCCTTCTCAGCTTAACTGAGATGTAATTGACATGTAACATTATGTAACTTTAAGGAGTACAAACACTGTGTGTGAAAGTCGCTCAGTCGTGTCTGACTCTTTGCAACCCCATGGACTGCATAGTCCATGGAATTCTCTAGGCTAGAATACTGGAGTGGGTAGCCTATCCCTTCTCCAGGGGATCTTCCCAGACCTGGGATTGAACCCAGGTTTCCTGCATTGCAGGAGGATTCTTTACCAGCTGAACCACAAGGGGAGCCCGAACAAACACTATGATTTAATATAACACATATACTGCAAAATGATTACCCAATAAAGTTAGTTAACACATACATCACCTCACATAACTACCATTTTGGGGGAGAATATATTCTTTGAGATTTCAGTATTTTGAAATTTATTGAGATTTATTTAACGGCTCGGTTCATTTCAGTGAATGTTCAATATACAAGTATCATTGCTGATTATATAAATGCATAAGTCAAGGTAACCAATAATGTTATGTGGATCATTTAATTTTTACTAATTTTTTTTGTCTACCTGCTCTTTCATTCCTGAAAGGTGTTAAAAATCTCCAACACCTTAACTGTGAATCCAAAGAACATATATGTATTATTCCATTGACATGAAATGTCTGTATAAGCAAGTCTACAGAGACAAAAGTAGACTAGTGGTTGCCTAGGGTTGGTGGGGAGAGGGGGTGGTTGTGAAGGGGTATGAGGTTTTCTTTTGGGATGCTGAAATGTTCTAAAATGGATTGTGCAGACGGCTGCATAATTCTGAATATGTTGGAAGCCACTGAATTGTATATCCTAAATGGGTGAATTTTATGGTATGAAAATAATATGTCAATAAAGCTATTACAAAAAAGAATAGAATTGGGGTCTCCTAACTCACAGTTCTTTATTTTTTTATACTATGTTTAATATTTTACAATTTATTTTTATTTACATTTAAATGGTTTAAAATTTTATTCATTTAAGTAAATAATTTTTACTTGCCCTATGCTTTCTCTTGGGTGCTTTTAATGAACATGATCAATATAATAATATCAAAGATATACAGAGATGCACTTGGATTTTAAAATAACATATAACTGAATCACCATAATTAAGTATAATGATGTCTTTAAAATAGTAGTATCCTTTAAAATAAGGCCTTATGGCTATTGACTATTCAACATCTATTATCTCTATGTGATAGTAAGAAAAAAGTCATGGAATTTTTTTCACAATTCTGAGTCAGGGAAAGTGTTATTAGCCCCATTTTTCACACCAGGAAACTGAGGCTTAAAGAATAACATATTCTTAGTCCAAAGTAACACACACAGTTCACTTACTTACTCAGGAATTTTAACTGCAAATCTACCATTCTTCTACATTATGCCAAAGGAACCAATTCTCTCTCCTACTTTTTCTTAACTCATTTGTTTCTTGTGTAGAATTTTTCTCCTTTTCATTGACATGTTAAATACCAAGCGCCAAAAAAAGAGCCAAGAGGAAGTAGAAATATAATCACTTTTAAAAACTATTTCTGGGAAATTAAGAATTGGGGACACTGTCCATTAGGGGCAAATTTACAGTATTGTTTTCTCCAAATAACTCTATGGTTACTTCCATTTGGATAAATCAACTTATGAGCAGATAATAAATTTTAGTATCTACCATATAGAGTCTATCTGTATTTGTTAGAAATGGATATGAATTAAGTTTCTGATATGCTCTGTTCAGATATCAGGTCAGTAACTACTTTATTCCATATAGTTTTCTATTAGTTTAGTTCAGTTGCTCAGTCATGTCCGACTCTGTGACCCCATGGACTGCAGCATGCCAGGCTTCCAAGTCCATCACCAAGTCCTACAACTTGCTCAAACTCATCTCCATCGGGTCGGTGATGCCATCCAACCAACTCATCCTCTGTCATCCCCTTATCCTCCTGTGCTCAGTCTTTCTCAGCATCAGGGTCTTTTCAAATGAGTCAGCTCTTCACATCAGGTGGCCAAAGTACTGGAGTTTCAGCCTCAACATCAGTCCTTCCAATGAATATTCAGGGTTGATTTCCTTTAGGATGGACTGGTTGGATCTCCTTGCAGTCCAAGGGACTCTCAAGAGTCTTCTCCAACACCACAGTTCAAAAGCATCAATTCCACACCCAGCTTTCTTTATGGTCCAACTCTCACATCCATAATTACTGGAAAAACCATAGCTTTGACTAGACAGACCTTTGTCAGCAAAGTAATGTCTCTGCTTTTTAATATGCTGTCTAGGTTTGTCATAGCTTTTGTTCCAAGGAGCAGCTAGTGTCTTTTAATTTCATGGCCGTAGTCACCATCTGCAGTGATTCTGGGGCCCAGGAAAATAAAGTCTGTCACTGTTACCATTGTTTCCCCATCTATCTGCCATGAAGTAGTGGGACTGGATGCCATGATCTTAGTTTTTTGAATGTTGAGTTTTAAGCCAACTTTTTCACTCACTTCTTTCACTTTCATCAAGAGGCTCTTTAGTTCTTCTTCACTTTCTGCCAAAGGATGGTGTCATCTGCATATCTACGGTTATTGATACCTCTCCTGGCAATCTTGTTTCTGTCTTGTGCTTCTTGCAGCCTGGCATTTCACATGATGTACTCTGCATATAAGTTAAATAAGCAGGGTGACAATATATAGCCTTGATGTGCTCCTTTCCTAATTTGGAACCAGTCTGTTGTTCCATGTCCAGTTCTAACTGTTGCTTCTTGATCTGCATACAGACTTCTCAGGAGGGCGGTAAGGTGGTCTGGTATTCCCATCTCTTGAAGAATTTTCCACAGTTTGTTGTGATCTACTCAGTCAAAGGCCTTGGTGTAGTCAATAAAGCAGAAATAGATGTTTTTCTGGAACTCTCTTGCTTTTTTAATGATCCAGCAGATGTTAGCAATTTGATCTCTGGTTCCTCTGCCTTTTCAAAATGCAGTTTGAACATCTGGAAGTTCTCGGTTCACCTACTGTTGAAGCCTGGCTTGGGGAATTTTGAGCACTACTTTGCTAGTATGTCAGATAAGTGCAATTGTGCGGTAGTTTGAACATTCTTTGGCATTGCCTTTCTTTGGGATTGGAGTGAAAACTGACCTGTTCCATCCCTGTGCCACTGCTGAGTTTTTCAAATTTGCTGGCATACTAAGTGCAGCACTTTAACAGCATCATCTTTTAGGATTTGAAATATCTAAATTGGAATTCCATCACCTCCACTAGCTTTGTTATAGTGATGCTTCCTAAGGCCCACTTGACTTCAGACTCCAGGATGTCTGGCTCTAGGTGAGTGATCTTCTGCTTCTGTTAGGTCCATACCATTTCTGTCCTTCACTGTACCCATCTTTGCATGAAATGTTCCTTTGGTATCTCTAATTTTCTTGAAGATTCTCTAGTCTTTCCCATTCTGTTGTTTTCCTCTATTTCTTTGCACTGATCACTGAGGAAGGATTTTTTATCTCTTTGCTATTCTTTGGCACTCTGCATTCAGATGGGTATATCTTTCCTTTAGCTTCTCTTCTTTTCTCAGTTATTTGTAAGGTCTCCTCAGACACCCATTTTGCCTTTTTGCATTTCTTTTTCTTGGGGATGGTCTTGATCACTGCCTCCTGTACAATGTCACGAACCTCTGTCTACAGTTCTTCAGGCACTCTATCATATCTAATCCCTTGAATCTGTTTGTCACTTCCACTGTATAATCTCAAGGGATTTGATTTAGGTTATACCTGAATGGTCTAGTGGTTTTCCCTACTTTCTTCAATTTAAGTCTGAATTTGGCAATAAGGAGTTCATGATCTGAGCCACAGTCAGCGCCCAGTCTTGTTTTTGCTGACTGTATAGAGCTTCTCCATCTTCAGCTGCAAAGAATATAATCAATTGATTTCAGTATTGACCATCTGGTGATGTCCATATGTAGAATCAACTCTTGTACTGTTGGAAAAGCATGTTTGCTATGACCAGTGAGTTCTCTCGGGAAAACTCTGCTATACTAAGGAGTTCTGCCTAATCTAAAAAATATTACATACTTATTCATTAGCATGGGCTGATAAAGCTATACTATATATTATCCATTATGTGTAACAGCCAATCTAAATGATCTACAGACATACTCCCAAGAAAGGTAGGTCACAAAAAAGTGTAAGGTAAATTAATATTAACTTGGAAATGTGATTTATCTCCAGTCAAAGACAAGAAGTATTTTTAGGAAGATCGTCATTTCTGGCAAACAACTTAAGGTAAATTTCTATAGGTCTGTGACCCTCATAGCAGTTTCCACATTTATATCTTTTTTTTAAGGCCGATTAAGTATTAGAGGCAAGTATATTAAGTTTTTTATTCAAACCTTAAGTCTGAGAAATTGGGAGTTAGAAGACATGAGTGTTAGTTTTGATTCTGCCACTTGCTTATCTGTGCGATTTTGAGAAAATCATTTTACCTCTAGTCATCTTTTTGTTGTCTTTATAATGAGGTTGAAAAAAAAGATTTTTTTTGGCCTCTTATTTCCCAAGCTTACTGTGAGGGTCAAATAGCATAACATCCATGAAACTATAAAGCTCTATGCAAATGTACATTAACAGATGCATATATGTAAGTATGTGTGACTGTATGTATGACTAATCTTTGATGATCTAATTCACAAGCTGCTGCTGCTGCTAAGTCACTCCAGTCGTGTCCGACTCTGTGCAACCCCATAGACGGCAGCCCACCAGGCTCCCCTGTCCTTGGGATTCTCCAGGCAAGAACACTGGAGTGGGTTGCCATTTCCTTCTCCAATGCATGAAAGTGAAAAGTGAAAGTGAAGTCACTCAGTCGTGTCTGACTCTTAGTGACCCCATGGACTATAGCCCACCAGGCTCCTCCATCTATGGGATTTTCCAGACAAGAGTACTGGAGTGGGGTGCCATTGCCTTCTCCAGATTCACAAGCTACTCAACAAATATTTTAAGACACTGTGGAGTCAAAGATGAAGAAGTCATAGTGTCATGATTTCTAGAAACTTCCAGTTGTGATAGGAGTGGTACATTAAAAATAAATAATTTTACAACAAAAGAATAAATAAGGTAATAGAGGCAAATATCAAATGCTACTGGAGCCAAACAAAAAGGTAAAGCAGCCTACCTTAAGGAAGGGACAGATGTCAGAGAGGAGATAACAACTGGGCTTAAAGAACAGGCCCATTTACTAGAATTTTATCCAGATACATGGACTTCACAATAGAACACAAACAGCCACAAGATCTATGTTACAACTGGCTCTGCTTTCAATAGTTAGAACTAGTACCTCTCTTACCACAAGTCTAAATAAAAGGTTTAGATAAGATGAACACATAATTTCTTCCAGCTCTAAAATTATATGATTCTATGAGTCAAACTCAGATCACTGTATAAATACCAAGAAAAAGAACTCAAGAGGGTAATAAAGTAGTCAGAACTATTAAAAAAGGAGTTCTTTCTGGATGGACTTGGAGGTTATTTGCTTAGTGAAATAAGTCAGAGAAAGACAAATATTGTGAACCTCTTACATGTGGAATCTAAAAAATAAAACAAACTAGTGAATACAACAAAAAAGAAAGAGATGTACAGATAAAGAGAACAAATTGGTGGGGAGAGGGTAAGATAGGGTAGGGACTAAGAGGTACAAACTACTATGAATAAAATAAATAAGTTCCAAAGAAAGCTGAGCGCCAAAGAATTAAGCTTTCGTACTGTGGTGTTGGAGAAGACTCTTGAGAGTCCCTTGGACTGCAAGGAGATCTAACCAGTCCATTCTAAAGGAGAGCAGTCCTGGGTGTTCTTTGGAAGGACTGATGTTGAGGCTGAAACTCCAATATTTTGGCCACCTGATGCGAAGAGTTGACTCATTGGAAAAGACCCTGATGCTGAGAAAGATTGAGGGCAGGAGGAGAAGGGGACAACAGAGGATGAGATGGTTGGATGGCAACATCAACTTGATGGACATGGCCTTGGGTGGACTCCAGGAGTTGGTGATGGACAGGGAGGCCTGGCGTGCTCTGGTTCATGGGGTCACAAAGAGTCAGACACGGCTGAGCAACTGAACTGAACTGAACTGAAGGATATATTGTGTAACACGGCAATTATAGCCAATATTTTACAATAACTATACATGAATATAACCTTTAAAATTGTGAATCACTACACTGTACACCTGAACTTACATGATACTGTAAATCAATTATACCTCAATTAAAATAAAAAATTTGTGTTTTTTGCTGCACCAAGTGACATGTGGGGTCTTAGTTCCCCAACTAGGGATCAAACTCTCGGCTCCTATAGGGAAGCAAGGAGTAATAACTCCTGGACCATGAGGGAAGTTCTATATACCTCAGTTTTGTTTTTTTTAAAGGAGTTCTTCCATTAACCATTTACTTTTTTCTTAGAACTTAAAAGTCTGAGAATGATATCTGTCTCTATCTAGAATAAGTTCTAGCACAGTAAAGAGTGATAACTGGAATTATATCAAGAAGCTAAGAACTGAAAAATGCAGGTGGATAGCAAGAAGTGAAGCATTCAGTTCAGCAAAAATTGCTTAGACTAGAAAGAAAACAGGCAGTAGATAGGAAGTTGTAATGTTTACATTCTTATTTACCAATAAAAATTTGGAATAAAATCATATATTAAAATGTATACTTCCAAAAAATGAGGTAGTTGTTTGAAATTTTGCCTTGACAGACCACATTTTAAATATATTTTCAGAAAAAGTTCAGTTTAGGAATTATAAAGAAAATAATAAAAAACTTAAATATACGCAACTGAATTAGCTCCAGGATTGTACTAAAGTGGGTAATCAAGTAATTCAGTTCACCAAACATTTATTAAACTATGCTTAACAGTGCTAGTTGTTGTAAAATACGTAATCTCAGTACTCATAGCATTCACTGACCTAATGTTAAGACTTTAACGAAGAAAAAAGAGTAACTCTTACCCATCAATCATATTTTCAGGTGGGTGTTTTTCATCACTTGATGTAGCTAAAATAACTTCAGTCCCTTCAGAGCTCAAACAAAGATCAACTTTTCTCATCTTAAAGTGTTTAATCTGCAATTAAAACAGTAACAAAATGATAACAACAAAAATAACTTTTTTACTCTCTGAACTTCATCTGAGAAAAGGAAGAGACAGAAAGTCTGTTGCCTAGCACACAGCTTAACAACCAAGTTATTCAACCAGTGGGAGGGACTCTAGCATGTTTATTTACGTAAGTAAACTTCTGACTTCTCCCAGGGATAATCTGTAAGATATGAGTATTTCCAATACTCTACTTCACAAAACAAGTCCCTGACACTGACTTAATTTTTCTGCTTCTAGAATTAAAAATCCTCAATAAATATCTGGAAACAGTTAATAAGCTAGAATAACATGACTTGGTAAGTTAAGTTTTTAAAAAGTATTTCTATTATTATATTTCTGAAATTTAAAAAATGCAAAGCATAAAAATAGACTTTGTACCTATTTATCCATACAAGTATCAACTGAAGTAGTAAGCAACATTATTTAAATCTTAAAAAATACCTATCATAATTTTTTTAGCAGAAATGTGAAATAAGAGAGAAGGCAACTTTTCACTTATTATTAAATTCTAAATCAGTCACTTGGTTGATGAACTTAAAGACATTTCTGTTGGAGAGTAATATTTGAAGTTTGATAAAAAAGCATATTGAAAAGATATTGTTGAGCTCTTCCATGAACCCTGGAGGGTAAGACAGAAGGAAGACCAGAGGAGATTACATCAAAACTTACCTTCCTACTTGATCTGCTGGTGATAGGATACAAAGCAATATATAGATGCAAAGTGACAACAAAAGCTGTATCTGTAAAGAATTAAAAAGATGAATAGTGTTTGGAAAAGAGAAAAAGGCTTCCAATATACTTCACATGTTGGCCCAAGTATCTAACTTAAAACAAAAAAAAACCTATTTCAAATAAACAAGAGGGTACAGTGAATATTACATATATTAAATAACTATATACCAACTTCCCAGATTTAATCAATGTTAACGTTTTGCCATATGTACTTTTTTTGTCCTTATTCCTTTCCTTGCCCAGTGGTAATAGCTATTCTGAAATTGGGGGAATATTCTTCCCGACTATTTATTTATTTATTTATTGGCCATGCTGTGTGGCACGCAGTATCTTAATTTCCCATGAAGTGTGGAATTTAACCACTGGATCGCCAAGGCAGTCCCTGACTATTATTTTTATACTTTTACCATATATGGTCAAGAAGATCCCCTACAGGAGGAAATGGCAACCCACTCCAGTATTCTTGCCTGGAAAATTCCATGGACAGAGAAGCCTGGTGGACTACAGTACTGGGGTCAAAAGAGTGAGACATGGCTGAGCAACTGAGCATACATCAGTATGGACTATTTTAACACTTAGATGCTTTCATGGTGTATACTTGCTACTTGCTTTGTTCATTCAATATTATGTATTCAAGATTTTATTATGTTGATGTAATCTACTTTATTCATTTTAACTGCTATATTTCTCCATTTCTCTAATGATGGTTATTTAGTTCTGTTTCCAATTCTTTGCTATTATAAACAAATTTATAACGTACATCTTTGTGCATGTATCCATAGGCACATCTGGGAGAAAATCTTTATAATAAATTGTATTTTTCTTTGTAGAAGTAAAATTGTTGAATTTATAATTAGTATAATCTCCAAGTCAAAAACTGATGATTTGATCTCTAAATCTAATACAGTATCATTTGCGGTATATGAAAGTTTCTGCTCCCTCATATTCTCACCAACTTGGTATTGTTAGACAGTTTTGGTCAATCTCGTTGATGTGAAATGGTATCTCAATACGGTTTTAACTCGTATTTCCATGATTACTAATGAAGTTGAATACCTTTTCATTTTCACGGGCCACTCAGGCCTCTTATTTGCTTTTTCTTATCTTTGCTCATTTTCTATTGGATTTCTATTTTTCCTTCTGCCCTTTTCCTTTTGATTTGTAGAAAAAAAAATATCCTGGATACAAATACTTTGCTATAGCATTACAAATATCTTCTATACTATAGCTTGATTTTTCTTTTTAACATTTTTGTGTGTGTGCGCGCAAGAGCTCCTCCTCCATCATAAACACCTTCTTTGTTTTTGAACTACAACATATATACAGTTCAGTTCAGTTCAGTCACTCAGTCGTGTCCGACTCTTTGTGACCCCATGAATCGCAGCACGCCAGGCCTCCCTGTCCATCACCAACTCCCGGAGTTCACTCAGACTCACATCCATCGAGTCAGTGATGCCATCCAGCCATCTCATCCTCTATCGTCCCCTTCTCCTCCTGCCCCCAATCCCTCCCAGCATCAGAGTCTTTTCCAATGAGTCAACTCTTTGCATGAGGTGGCCAAAGTACGGAGTTTCAGCCTTAGCATCATTCCTTCCAAAGAAATCCCAGGGCTGACCTCCTTGCAGTCCAAGGGACTCTCAAGAGTCTTCTCCAACACCACAGTTCAAAAGCATCAATTCTTCGGCGCTCAGCTTTCTTCACAGTCCAGCTCTCACATTCATACATGACCACAGGAAAAACCATAGCCTTGACTAGACGGACCTTAGTCAGCAAAGTAATGTCTCTGCTTTTGAATATACTATCTAGGTTGGTCATAACTTTTCTTCCAAGGAGTAAGCGTCTTTTAATTTCATGGCTGCAGTCACCATCTGCAGTGATTCTGGAGCCCCCCAAAAATAGTCTGACACTGTTTCCACTGTTTCCCCATCTATTTCACATGAAGTGATGGGACCAGATGCCATGATCTTCATTTTCTGAATGTTAAGCTTTAAGCCAACTTTTTCACTCTCCTCTTTCACTTTCATCAAGAGGCTCTTTAGTTCCTCTTCAATTTCTGCCGTAAGGCTGCTGTCATCTGCATATCTGAGGTTTTTGATATTTCTCCTGGCAATCTTGATTCCAGTTCATGCTTCTTCCAGCCCAGTGTTTCTTATGATGTACTCTGCATAGAAGTTAAATAAGCAGGGGGACAATATACAGCCTTGACGTACTCCTTTTCCTATTTGGAACCAGTCTATTGTTCCATGTCCAGTTCTAACTGTTGCTTCCTGACCTGTATATAGGTTTCTCAAGAGGCAGGTCAGGTGGTCTGGTATTCCCATCTCTTTCAGAATTTGCCACAGTTTATTGTGATCCACACAAAGGCTTTGGCATAGTTAGTAAAGCAGAAATAGATGTTTTTCTGGGACTCTCTTGCTTTTTCCATGATCCAGCGGATGTTGGCAATTTGATCTCTGGTTCCTCTGCCTTTTCTAAAACCAGCTTGAACATCTGGAAGTTCATGGTTCACGTATTGCTGAAGCCTGGCTTGGAGAATTTTGAGCACTACTTTACTAGCGTGTGAGATGAGTGCAACTGTGCGGTAGTTTGAGCATTCTTTGGCATTGCCTTTCTTTCGGACTGGAATGAAAACTGACCTTTTCCAGTCCTGTGGCCACTGCTGAGTTTTCCAAATTTGCTGGCATATTGAGTGCAGCACTTTCACAGCATCATCTTTCAGCATTTGAAATAGCTCAACTGGAATGCCATCACCTCCACTAGCTTTGTTCATAGTGATGCTTTCTAAGGTCCACTTGACTTCACATTCCAGGATGTCTGGCTCTAGGTGAGTGATCACACCATCCTGATTATCTTGGTCATGAAGATCTTTTTTGTACAGTTCTTCTGTGTATTCTTGCCACCTCTTCTTAACATTCTGCTTCTGTTAGGTCCATACCATTTCTGTCCTTTATCGAGCCCATCTTTGCATGAAATGGTATCTCTAATTCTCTTGAAGAGATCTCGTCTTTCCCATTCTGTTGTTTTCCTCTATTTCTTTGCACTGATCACTGAGGAAGGCTTTCTCATCTCTTCTTGCTATTCTTTGGAACTCTGTATTCAGATGCTTATATCTTTCCTTTTCTCCTTTGCTTTTCACTTCTCTTACCTCCTCAGCCAGCCATTTTGCTTTTTTGCATTTCTTTTCCATGGGGATGGTCTTGATCCATCTCCTGTACAATGTCACAAACCTCTGTCCATAGTTCATCAGGCACTCTATCAGATCTAGTCCCTTAAATCTATTTCTCACTTCCACTGTATAATCATAAGGGATTTGATTTAGGTCATACCTGAATGGTCTAGTGGTTTTCCCTACTTTCTTCAATTTAAGTCTGAATTTGGCAATAAGGAGTTCATGATCTGAGCCACAGTCAGCTCCTGGTCTTGTTTTTGTTGACTGTATAGAGCTTCTCCATCTTTGGCTGCAAAGAATATAATCAATCTGATTTCACTGTTGACCATCTGGTGAGGTCCATGTGTAGAGTCTTCTCTTGTGTTGTTGGAAGAGGGTGTTTGCTCTGACCAGTGCATTTTCTTGGCAAAACTCTATTAGTCTTTGCCCTGCTTCATTCTGTATTCCAAGGCCAAGTTTGCCTGTTAGCTCAGGTGTTTCTTGACTTCCTACTTCTGCATTCCAGTCCCCTGTAATGAAAGGACATCTTTTTTGGGTGTTAGTTCTAAAAGGTCTTGTAGGTCTTCATAGAACCGTTCAGCTTCTTCAGCGTTACTGGTTGGGGCATAGAATTGGATTACCATGATACTGAATGGTTTGCCTTGAAAACAAACAGAGATCATTCTGTCGTTTTTGAGATTGCATCCAAGTACTGCATTTTGGACTCTTTTGTTGACCATGATGGCTACTCCATTTCTTCTGAGGGATTCCTGCCCACAGTAGTAGACATAATGGTCATCTGAGTTAATTCACCCATTCCAGCCCATTTTAGTTCACTGATTCCTAGAATGTCGACGTTCACTCTTGCCATCTCCTGTTTGACCACTTCCAATTTGCCTTGATTCATGGACCTGACATTCCAGGTTCCTATGCAATATTGCTCTTGACAGCGTTGGACCTTGCTTCTATTGCCAGTCACATCCACAACTCGGTATTGTTTTTGCTTTGGCTTCATCCTTTCATTCTTTCTGGAGTTATTTCTCCACTGATCTCCAGTAGCATACTGGGCACCTACTGACCTGGGGAGTTCCTCTTTCAGTATCCTATCATTTTGCCTTTTCATACTGTTCATGGGGTTCTCAAGGCAAGAGTACTTAAGTGGTTTGCCATTCCCTACTCCAGTGGACCACATTCTGTGAGACGTGTCCACCATGACCCGCCCATCTTCGGTGGCCCCATAGGACATGGCTTAGTTTCACTGAGGTAGACAAGGCTGTGGTCCTAGTGTGATTAGACTGACTAGTTTTCTGTGATTATGGTTTTTACATACATACAGAAGAGATTACAAATCCTAAGTATATGGTCCAATAGATTTTCACAAGGTGTACACACCCAGTTAACCACCACCCAGATAAAGGAACAGAGTGTCACCAGCACTTGAGACAGGCCCTTCTGATGCCCCCTCCTAGTCACTACCCCTTTCTCCTTCCCAAAGGTAGCATGGTCGTTATCTCTCACACAATAAATTTAACCTTAATATCATGTAAATGGAACCATACAGTTGGTACTCACTTATATCTGGCTTCTTTCACTCATCATAATGTGTCTGAGATTTACCCACGTTGTTATGTGTAGCAGAGTTGAAGTGCAACTGAGCATCCCAGTCCCCACCCAGCTCAACTCAAAATAGGATCAAGGAAATCAACCCCTCAGTGGAGTTTCACAGGAAACTGGGCGTGAGCTAAAAAGCAAAAAAAGGTTTCTATGGTCTTGGGTACTTAGATTAAGCTCTGATGAAGGAAGGAACTGATCTCACTCTCAAATATGTGAAATCAGAGATGAGCTGCAACTATTAAAATAAAACTACAACTTTACCCTTAGTTGGACTGAAGTGATCTCTTATCCTAGCTATTAGACAAAGAAAATGTTGTGTTCTTTCTGGGAAAAAACCCATCTACTTCAGTATCTATTGTTCTTAAGCACAGTGTCAAACACACAAAGTCACTTGAATAGCACAGGGAATTATAGCCATTATTTTTTAATAACTTTCAATGGAGTTATAACTTATAATCTATAAAAATATTGAACCACTATGCTATCCTGAGATTAAAATAATTCTGTAAATCAACTATACTTCAATAAAAATTAAAAAATAAAACCTCTTCTAAAAAACAAAACTTAGCAAAAAAAAAAGTCATTTGAAGCAGATCTATAGATGACCCAGGTGCTGGAATTATAAACTGACTAGCGAATTCAGTGATAAGATAGACAAAAGAAAGGGAATTAACAGAGAAATGTAAACTATTAAAATTCCAGGACTGAAAAAATACCATATGTGAAATAAAGAATTCACTTGATGGGTTTAACATCATATTAGACACAACACAAGAAAAGGTCAGTGAACTTTAAAAGACAGGTCAATAGAAATAATCCAATATGAAACAGAGTAGGGGGAAGCTGAAAACAAAACAGAGCACCATGCACCTGTGAAACAATATCAAACTAGTCTGAAATATCAATACATGTAATTATAATCCCAGAAGAGGAAGACAAAGAGGATAATACAGACGAATAATTTAAGGTGATATGGCTGAAAAATATCTAAAATCTATGAAAGACATAAACCCACAGATCCAGGAAGTTCGGTGAACTATAAGTTGGATAAATACAAAGAAGATCCCACCAAGGCACACCTTAGTTGACTGCTGAAAATTAAAGAAAGAGAAAAAAATTAAAAGCAGTCAAGCAAGAAACATCTTATATGCAGCAAAACAAGAAGAATCAAAATTGACTTCTCATCATTACCAGTGGAAGCCAAAAGACAATGGAATGACATCCTTGATGTGCCGAATGAAAAAATAAATAATTTTATTTTCAATAAAAATATCCTCTAAACGTGACAGCAAAATAAAGACAAAAAGTGAAAATATTTGTTATCAATGCAAAGAGTTGGACACAACTGAAGCGACTTAGCACACACACAGACGCACAGTACAAAAAATATTAAATGAAGTACTTGATAATTCCTAGTTGAATTCTGGATCTGTGGGAAGGAATGAAGAGCACTAAAGATGGTAAATATATTTATTTCTAACATAAAGAATATTATTAAAATTTCTAAAAGACTACTGACTAGGGGACTTCCACGGTGGTCCAGTGGTTAAGACTCCATGCTTCCACTGTAGGGGGTGCAGTGCTTTTTTCAAACATTCTTTTTCCTTTTTTAAAAAAATCTCTTGGCTGTACTACACAGAATGTGGGATCTCAGCTCCTTGACCAGGAATCAAAGCCATGTCCTGCACTGAAAGCACAGTCTTAACCACTGGACTGCCAGGGAAGGCCCAAGGGGGCACAGGTTCGATCCCTGTGTGTCAGGTTATTAAGATCCCGCACTGCTGTGTGGTGGGGCCAAAAAATAAGACTACTGACCGAAGTAAAACTAATATCAAGGACTGGTAGAAATTTAACAGATGAAAGTAAGAGACACAATAATAACACAAAAGAGAAAGACAAATGAGGCTGTACTTTTTGTAAAGTACTTTGGTAAAGTTCTAATGCTGAACATGAACTGATAGGCTATTAATTCAAAGTAGAGTAATATAGTGAGGATACATGTTATAATCCTAGAATTAGGATAATACAACCACTTAAAAAAACATAAAGAGTTATAGGAAGGAGGTCAACAGAGAAGAAAAGTTGGAATACCATAAAATATATGATAAATCTGAAAGGCAGAAAAGAAAAAAAGAAGATGGGACAAATTGAAAACAAATTACCAGAAGACAGATTTAAGTACAAATACACAGATTATTCCATTAAATGTTAGTAAATCAAACACTGTATTATCAGACTGAAGGAAAAAAACCCACCAAGTACTCTTTTCAAGAGACACACTCTAAATAAGAAAGTAAAAGGACAGTATAAGATAGAATAAAATCTTAGTATCTCATCAGGTAAATTCCCCTATTTAAATTTTCCGTTATTTAAAACCAAATTTTTTTGGTTCTATCCTTTATACATTATTACAAAGTTTTATTAAATTATATTAAAATATTTTTTGAGATGTGGATTATATCCATTATAGATTGAATTCAATCTACTGTGGATTCAATTCCATTATAGGCTAATTTGGAGAGAAGACACATGTTTATGATAATGAGTTTTCAAATACATGGATCTGGAATATCTTTTCATTAAGACTTCTTTTAAGTCCTTAAACTATATAGTTTCCTACAAACATATCTTCACCTTTATTATAAGATTCACTCTTAGACACCTTATGGTTTCCATTATTACATAAATGGGATCTTAAAAAAAAAACTATTTTTTAGAAGTCTTATTCTTTACCATACAAGGAATATTTCTAACATTTCACCATTAAATGTGATGCTCACTGAAGATTTCTGTCAGACACTGTTCACTGGGTTATAGAAATTCCTTTAGTTTGTTCGTTTTTTTCTTTTAAACACAGATGAACACTGAATTTTATCAAATGCTCTTCTAACATTTACTAAAGTGATCATATAGATGTTTGTATATGTTGCTAATGTGATAAATCAAGATTTTCTAATGTTATAGAATCCCCAGTTTGTAGCATAAAATCTATCTACATGGCCAAGGTATAACATTAGTATTTTCATCCATAGTTGGATTTAGTTTGCTAGTATTTTTAGAAATTTTGCAAATATATTTCTAAGTGAAACTTGCCTATAACTGTTTTTGTTGTTATTTAGTCCATGTCTGGATTTGGAATTTAGACTATACCCCTAACACAAGGAAGTCAGAAAGTTCCCCTTATTTTTCTGTTTGCTAGGTTATTGGGTCCTATAAGTCTAGTAATGTTTGTGTGTAGATTTTTTCTTATTTCAACAGTTCTTTTATTATTTCAACAGGCTTTCTATACCTTCTTGAGTCAATTTTGAAATTTATATTCTGACAAAATTATCTATTTCTTCCTAGCTTTTTTTTATTGGCACCAAGTTCATTTTCTATTGTAACTCTATTGATAAAATCTAGTATTGATATTGCTAAAAAACTGTGGTAAGATTGGTCAAGAAAAAAGGCATATATGCTAATATGTTTTTATTTTTCCTTTTTTCTTGCCAATTTTATAACAGCTTTTAATACTATTGATACCAGGGAACTGGTTTTTTTTTTAATTTTTATTTTTACTTTGCTTTACAATACTATATTGGTTTTGCCATACATTGACATGAATCCGCCATGGGTGTACATGAGTTCCCAATCCTGAACCCCCCTCCCACCTCCCACCCCATATCATCTCTCTGGATCATCCCCGTGCACCAGCCCCAAGCATCCTGTATCTTGTATCGAACATAGACTGGCGATTCGTTTCTTACATGATAGTATACATGTTTCAATGCCATTCTCCCACATCATCCCACCCTCTCCCTCTCCCACAGAGTCCAAAAGTCCTTTCTATACATGTGTCTCTTTTGCTGTCCTGCATACAGGGTTATCATTACCATCTTTCTAAATTCCATATATATGTGTTAGTATATTGTATTGGTGTTTTTCTTCCTTGCTTACTTCACTCTGTATAATAGGCTCCAGTTTCATCCACCTCATTAGAATTGATTCAAATGTATTCTTTTTAATGGCTGAGTAATACTCCATTGTGTATATGTACCACAGCTTTCTTATCCATTCATCTGCTGATGAATATCTAGGTTGTTTCCATGTCCTGGCTATTATAAACAGTGCTGCGATGAACAGTGGAGTACAAGGGAACTGGTTTGCATGAACATTGTTAACCCTTAGTTTGAGGACAAGAAATCTGGTAAATTCCTAGCAATAAAGATTGAGGTACTTGGATGTTAATTTTCAACAAAATTCTGAAATTACTATATTTTATTGTTATTTAAAGCATGGCTTTGAAAATCTAAACAAGAAAGTAGCAAAATTAAAAGCAACAGTAACATTAATTCAAAAGTTATATCAAACTTAAATATTTCTTTTTGTTTGTTTGATAGAGTTACTACCTATCAGAGATATTTCTGAACATTTCAACAAACTTCAGACCAGGTATCTCAAGATACCCTGTGGTCTAGCTGAATAAACAAGGATGGGTGATAGGCAGTACTTTAGGTAGATATTTACTTCTCAGAATGGTTATACTCAAATAATGATTAATGGAACAGAATGAATTGTGAAGACCTCTATCCTTCTATCACATTCAACATTTTTCTTAATTAAGGATGAAAAAATTGTTTATCAGTGCTGCAGAGGACACAAAGCTGGGATGTCAGCTAATATGCTAGATGACACAATTAGCACACAAAAAGATCTGAGCAAGCTAAAAAGACAGACTGCAATGAATAAGATATTTAATAAGAATTGTAAAGGCCTATACTCAGACTTAAAAAAGTCAATCACACCAGGAATGGTCTTGATCAGGGATTGGCAGACTACTGCCTGAGAGCCAAGTCTACCCTGACATCTGTTTTCGTATGGTCCATGAACTAAGAATGCTTTTTACATTTTATAATATTTTTCAAAATCAAAATATTTTGTGCCACATGAAAATTATATGAAATATGAAATATGAAATGCATACAGTTCACTGTCCATGGATAGTTTTATTGGAAATGGCCACACACATTCACTTATATAGACTGTTATGGCTACTTTTGTGCTATAGTGACAGAGCAGAATAGCTGTGACAAACTATAAGACTCATAAAACCTAAAATATTTATTATCTGGCCCATTAGAGAAAAAGTTTGCCAACCTTTCACCTATACGTATAAAAGGTAGAGGATCAGTTGATTGCAAACTCACTGTAAGACAAGAGTGTACTGTATCTGCCCCCAAAGGCAAAGGAATATTACTTCAAATTGTATTAATAGAGTCATGAAGGAACCATATTCTATCAAAATCTTTGAAAACCAACTAAGGGCCAGGCACTGTGCTAGTAATGCAAAGATACTATGTAGTTAATCTTTGACTATGTAAACCTAAGACAAAGATGGTGACTAAGACTTGGTTTTCACCTTTAAGCTCAGAGTCAAGGAAGATGGCCAAGCATGAAACTAATAATTTGTTATGTGCAAATAGCGTGATCCACATCTAGAATACTGTGTTCAGTCCTAGATAGTACAATTTAAGTAGGACATTGTCAGGCTTGATATTGTTCAGAGGAGAACAAAAAGTTCATGATGATCTATAAACTACGTTAATATGGAAAAAGCTGAAAGAATATCAAGAAGAGGTAATTTAGTGAGAGAAATGTGACTACAAGTTTTAATACCACAAATATTCATAAATAGAAAAAGGATTAGAATGCAACTCTAGTATGAATTTTAAGAAGGAAGACATAATAGATATAAGAACTTTCCTACAAAGCAGAGTTTTTAATCTTTTCCACCCTTTAAAGTGTCCAAGAAGAAGACTAATTGATTATCTTTGGAAGAAACTTGCACTGGAGTTCTTTTAGACTGAATCAAATTCTAGGAAATGTAGATAACGAAACTTGAATGCCAGGTAAAGATGGTGGGCTTTATTTAGCCTGTGGTCCAGTGGTTCTCAATTGGACTGGGGATGATTTAGCCCCCCAGGGGACATTTGTCCATTTCTGGGGACAATCTGGCCATCACACTGGGGTCTGTGTGTTAGCCGCTCAGTTGTGTCCAACTATTTGCAACTCCATGGACTGTACTCTGCCAGGCTCCTCTGTCCATGGTATTCTCCAGGCAAGAATACTGGAGTCGGTAGCTATTCCCTTTTCCCAGAGATCTTCCCTACCCAGAAATCGAACCCTGGTCTCTTGCATTGCAGACAGATTCTTTACATGTGAGCCACCAGGGAAGCCCATAGTGGGGGGGGTGATGCTACTGTCATCTAGAAGCATTTGGGCATTTCATGATACTACTAAATACCCAAAAATGCATAGGACACTCCCCCCAAACAAATAATTATCTGACTGAAAATGTGAATAGTTGTAGAGTTGGGAAAACCCTGAGGTAATCTATCTGGGGGTGGAAATATGGGGGTTGGTAAGTGACTTGTAAAGCAAGGAGAGAACCTGCTTTACAAAAGCATTATTTTAGGGAAATATATCTAGCATTGATGTGTACGTAGTAGATGAATAAGGAAGGGAGTGCAATCTCCAAATGTTCAGTTTTGTTCTAACCTCACATTCTTACAACCTAAGTTGTCTGAAGGAAGCAAACTTTTAATACAAAACTAATTTCATACCTCCGATAGCCACCAATGGAGAAGGCAACGGCAACCCACTCCAGTACTCTTGCCTGTAGAATCCCATGGATGGAGGAGCCTGGTAGGCTACACAGTCCATGGGGTCGCTAAGAGTCGGACACGACTGAGCGACTTCACTTTCGCGCATTGGAGAAAGAAACGGCAACCCACTCCAGTACTCTTGCCTGGAGAATCCCAGGGACAGAGGAGCCTTTTGGGCTGCCGTCTATGGGGTCGCAGAGTGGGTCACAACTGACGCGACTTAGCAGCAGCAGCAGCAGAGCCACCAATATCCTTTCTTTTTCTTCTGTTGGGTGGAATTATTCAAATAACAAGTGGCAGAATTTGGGTTCACTTTAAAGCTTTTTGTTGTGGTTAACAACAAAACCAATCCCAAAGAACCCAAAAAACCAGCTCAGCAGATATGCTGCTTCGTAACTCCAAAATGCAGGTTCAGGGTGTAGTCTAACTCCCCATCCTGGGAGGCCTTACTTAATTCATTTGTGTTCACTCAGGGCCTCAGTTCATTAAAGGCGGTGAACTCTGGGATGCCATCCTTTGCATTTTTAACATTCCCTGACCCTGGACTTCCCTGATGCCTATCCTCCTCTAAACCCAGTGCCACTTAGCCACCCTTTCATCTCCAGTTCAAAGCCATTTCAAGACCTCCAAGAGCCCCAAACACATACTTTTGGACGCCCGGCCCCAATTACATAAAATACACGAGCCCATATCCTATTAATACAGCAACTATAACCCTTAAGTATACGGGTTACGTTTCAGTTGATAGGTTACATCTTGATACATTTATTAATTTCGACTCGGAATTGATTTCCCCTTTTGGGGGGTCAAAACATTATTTCTGCCTTCCAAAAAGTTCGTGGGCTGCCACTACTGTCTCCAGGACTCAGAAAACAGACCTGCGTCAGGCTTCCACCATCCGGGTCCCCCCAGCACCCGCCCGCCGTCCTCCGCCTCCTCTCCGCGCGTCTCCTCACAATAACCCGACACGCTCGGTCGCTCCCTCCCCCACCAGCATCCCCCTCCTACGACCCCGTCCAGCTAGGATCCCACCTCCCCCAGGGCTGGCCGCACCGCCCCGCTCGCCTCAGTTTCCGGTTAGCGCCAAGCTCGCAGAACGCCGGGAGTCGGGATCTCCCTACAGCCCCACCTTCAGCCCCGCCCCCTCTCCCCTCTCCGCACGCCTCCAAGGAGTTCGCCGGCGTGCAAGTCCTATTCCCGGCTCTTCGCCCCACCCCGCCCCACAGGCCCCACCCCGCCCCACAGGCTCCGCCCGCCCCCGCCCCCGCCCCACCCTGCGCTGCGTGCCGGCCCCCAGCCCCGCCCCAGCCCCGCCCCCTCTCGCCTAGCCGTCGAAATTCGGTCGCGTACAGCTGTACTCCCGGCTCCTACGCGCCACCTCGCCTGCAGGCCCCGCCCCCAGGCCACGCCCCCTCCCTCTTCACCGCGCGCGTTGAGCTCCGTAGCCCCGCCCAAGGGCCTTCACTAGGCAAGGGCCTTTCCCGAGGCAAGGGTCGGAGCACGCGTAACCTTCCCTCCCCGAGCAAAGCTACATCCCTGGGGGCCTGTGAGACCCACGCGACCCGCCCTCGCGCGAGCACGCACGCGCAGTCCTCATATTTCCAGCTCGCAGCCCTCGGTCCTCAGGTCGCCGGCCTTGGGCCCGGCCCCGCCTCCAAGCACGACCCCGCCCCTCATGCCGGTCTCGCGCAGGCGCGCCTCCCCTGCCCAGTCTTCCCGCCCCCCTCCCCCGCCGGCCCCGCGGTCTCCCGGCGCCAGGTCGCCCCCAGCCCCCTCCTTACTCCCTCCCACTCAGCGTCCCACCCTCCGTAGCTTTGTGCCGGGGGCTCGGAACCGCTTCCCCGCCTCAGCCGCGCGGCAGGGGGAGGGAGCCGCCACAGAGGAGCTGCCGCCGGCTGCCCCAGACAGGGGCACAGGTAGGTGGCGGCCGCGGGCTGGGCCGCTCACGGATCTGCGAGTAGGGGCGGGTATGGGGTTTGAGGGAGGGGTGGGAGAGGGGAGGGGAAGACCGAGAGGGTCGGGGCTGGGGTGTGGTTGGGTGAATGGTGTGAGGGTGAGGATCTAGGGGTGTCAGAGATGGGTTTAAGGGTGGAGTTGATGCTGGGCTAGGGTATGGGTCGTGTGAGAATTGAGGTTCTTTCGGGGCCTGGGTGGGAAGAGGGAGCAGGATTAGCTTGGGTGCACTTGGGAAGGGTCACGCCTGGGAATTTAGAGAGAAATGGAGAATTGCAGTACTGGGGAGGGGGAGAGGGAAGGGGATTTGAGGAGTGCTAGGAGTAAAGGATTTAGGATTGGAATACGAGAGAGTGTGGGGTTTGGGGGCAGGGGAGAAAAGTTGGGGCTGTGGACTGTGAAGTTGGACACTGAGTCGTTAAGGAAGGAGATTTTGAAGGTTGAGGGCAGAAGAGGAGGGAAAAGATGGAGAGTTTGGGGTCCCAGGAGAGGGAATCTCAGAGAGTGGGAGGAAGGGAAGACTACGTGATAAAGGACAGAGAAAGAGTGCAGGGGGGTTAGGGAGGGTGGGGGTGGAATGGTGCGGTGGAAGGAGGGAGAGCCAGGTGGAGGTGTGATTGGATCTGGGCCACCGGGAGCCACATTCAGAAGGATCACGGAAAGATTGGAAGGGCGTGAGGTTTGAGAGTTGAGGACAGGCAGTTGGGAGTGGGTGAAAGGAGAGGATTAGGATTTTTGGTGCAGAGATTGGATTTTGTGTGAGAAGCTCTACAGTTGGCAGGTAGAAAAACTGTCAAATGTCAGGATGTAGGAGAGATTGGCCTCTCCTTCTTTGAAGGAGCTAGGTATGGGAGAGAAGGCAGGTGGGCAAGTGCAAGTTATACAACAAAAGAAGTGAATTGAATTGAATAATGGTGGTGATCCAGAACAATAAACCTAAGATTGTTACTTGGTCATTGGTGGTTTGGAACTAGTTTCTGTTCATGTTTTTATGTTAGATGTTTGCTTAAGAATACTGCCTTTTCAAATAAACCGAGGGTGTCTGCAGCCTTGGGATGCAGGCCATGGGGTGGCAGATGCTTTCCTGGTGTGTGGACATGGGTAATTTCTGCCCTGGCAGAGGAGAGAGGGGAAGCCTCAGTGCAGCTACTGTCCTGGCTCAGTTCCCACCAACTCTTTGCTCAGATGGCCACTGTTTTTTTTATCTCTGCCTTCTCTCAGCCACCCCCCTCCCCAGCTTGAGTCAGTGAATACCAGAGGGCTCAAACAGGTGGGTGAGATTAATTTTTAATTTTTTTTTATCCTTAAAGCTGATGTCATATTTTTATTCTTGAGAGACAGCATCATGCAGTGGAAAGAGCTTGAGCTTTGGCGTGATACAGCTTTGAGATTGAATTCTGGCTCTGCCACTTACTAGTTGTGTTTCTTAAGTAAGTTACTTTTAGTCTCTGAGCCCCTTTATTAAATGGCGGACCTTACCTCATAGGATTGTTGAGAATTGCATTTAATATAGTACCTAACCGTGCTTGGCAACTCAGTGGGAGTTATCATACCCACTATTATTATCATCATAGTCTTACTATGGCTTATTATTTCTGAGAGATTGCTGTCTTACTTTACTTTAGGTGTTTTCTTCTTTTTCTTTTCAAATTGCATAACTGTAGGCTCAGCTCACAATTTTAATTGACTCCTATAGTCTGCTTCCCTGACTCCATCTTTCCAGTCCCCTCTACTGGATAGTCATGGTTCTTGCTTGGTGAACTGGCTTCAAGTTCTAAAAAGTCATGTTTAGTTATCACTTATTTTATCTTGCCTCTTATTCGAAGAGGCAGTAGAGAACTGAATTTTTAATGTAGTAAGGCTACATTTTATTCATTTGATGAAATGACATGTTCATGGTAACTTTGGCTCCATTGTGGTGACCAAATACTAGAACATGTACTATTGTAATAGTTTTCTATGAGATTGTATGGGTTACAAAACCACCTCTCCAGAGACAGGCTGGAAAACTATCAGAGGCTACTTTGTTACTGTTGCTCTAATATGAAATATAGCTAATACAGACCTTCACTGAACATTGTTATTCTTTCACATGCTAATTACTTGAATTTTCCAGTTCGTGTAGGATTTTTGCCGTGATATAGAACAGGCTCTGTCTCCTGAGGGGCTCTCTTATAATAGACCACTCTGTATAATAGCCAGGAACAAGCAGAGCCAAGTTACAGAAACTTTGGAATTTTCTTGCCTGTACAGTTCTTAACTTTGAAAGGCTTAAACATTAATATAATTCTTAGATCATTTTATGGTACCTCACAAACTCTTAGGAAGCTTGCTCCTTGTTGGGAGCAAGATGCACAACTTTAGTAGTAAAAATCAAAGGTCCCTGGAATTTCCTGATCATGTTCTGTTCCTTAGGTACCATAGTTGAAGAACAGAGAGCCCTTGGCATCTCTGGACAAATGATGTAGGTTTTACTCTTCAGGAATTATTTGATTTTTTTCATCATTTAGAAAGAGAACTAGCATTTCATGAGTAATTTAAGTAAAAAAGGAAAGGTAAAGTGTAGCCAGAGCTATGTCTGTTTTGAAAATGATTCATGTGAGACTTCCCTGGCAGTCCAGTGGTTAAGACTCTGCACTCCCAATTCAGGGGCGCAGGTTCAATCCCTGATCAGGGAACTAAGATCCAAAAAAGAAAAAAAGAAAATCTGTGGAAGCAGCAGCTGCTGGGATTTTTGGCAGCCTGGGTTAGCATCTTCACTTTGGTCCCCGACTTCTTGTGCCCTCTGCTGGATGGAATCAGTTGTCTGATTTTCGCCGGAAGTGGTCCTCCATTCATCCATTTGTTTTACCCTAGACTCTATGGGCGGCACTATTAGGAGTGATGGCTAGGGGTGCTGCATATGAGCAGACCCTGTGTCATTGCCAGGGGTTTTATAGGGTGCTGATTCCTTGTGTTAACTTCCATAGAATTTGTCTTTCCACTTTTAAAATCAGGTCATTCTTACGTGGGGCTGTGCCTGGTATCTACTTTCAGGTCTACAGGTAGAGAAGGACTATGAATGTTCAAGTCCAGAGGAGAAGACCAAAGGGGATCTGCTTTGTCTCCTCATCAGGATTAAACTCTGTGAGATTGAAGGAACCATGTGCTTACTCCTGGAAGAAAAGCTTAGAATAAGTAAAATTATCACCTTAGCAGAGGCACTGAATACTGGCAAGAATATGGGTTATGAGAGTTGGCACTGTGACAGGATTTTTTTTCTTCTGTTTTTTAGATTCTTTTTCCCCCCCTTCCTGGTAGTACCAGTAACAATATACTCCCATCATCCTCTTTGCTTCTACCACCTGCAAAAGTTGGGGGAGGAGCCTGCAGCTGTTGCCTGGAAGAGGACCTGGCTCCTAGCAACAGTATCAGCAGGCCCTGCAGCTCAGAGCCCTAAGTCTGTTCTTCTGAGGTCTCACTCTTCCTCTCATTTGGTTCAGCAAATATCTACTGAGGGCTTACTCAAGCTAGGCATTGTGTTGGCCTGAAAAAAGAGAGATGAATCAAACAAGTGCCTTGCCCTCAAAGAGCTCACAACTTTGGGAATATTAACAAGTGAACCGACAGTACACAGTGCTAAGTGCTATATAGAAAGAGACATTGGTGCTCCGGAAAAACCAGACAGACATGTGCACTAGTGCAGGGGTTAGGAAGTTTTCCCAGAAGAGGGATGTGGTTGAGTTAGCTGTTAGTGAGAACTAGGAATCAGCTAGGTCAGGGAAGCTAAGAAGGATGTTCCAGCCAAAAGGAGCAGGATGTGCAAAAGCCAGTGGGACGAGAGAACACAGCCAACTTAACCTGGGTAGTATGGCTTGGCCAGAGAGTAAAGCATAAGATGAGCAGGAAAGAATGAGGCTCTTGGGCGTGGCACAGCAGGGCCCTCTTTTCTGGTGTACTTTTACACGCATAATTATCCTCTGGAGAAACATGGATCATACTGATGCCTGCAACAGGATCACTGTTTGATCTTCCCAGTGTCAGCATTTTTGATCACTGACTTGATTGATTGACACTTTTAAGTGGGTGAATTCAGAGCTACATTCTAGCCCTGCATTAATGCAGACAAAGCTAGGTTGGTTCACTCTAAAAGTCAGTCCGTCTTTTAGAGATAATAGCAGCTATTTGACCTGTATTATATTAAATTTTAACTAAAACTTACAACAGTGATAATCATACTTCATTTTATTTAGCGTGGCAATTTCTCAAATATTTTGAAATCTCACCGTTCCTCAGGAAAGCAAATATTTATTCCAATTAGTATTGGGGCATAAAATGTCATCCACATGATAGCATAAATATCCTGTTGTTTTTGATATTTTGCCTTATCTCAGCAGTGCCAGTTAACTGAAGAAATTAAGGAATGAGAGCTAACTATTCTAGCCCTTGGATCTAGCATCTCAGCTTAATAGCTTTTAGTTAGCTCTTGTAATGGAGGTCTTTCTTTGTGGATCCAAAAAAAAAAAAAAAATGTGTTCCTTGTGTTCTGTGTAAAGTTTTATAAAAGAGTAAACTTTAGTTCCATGACTGTCTACTCAGGGACCATTACATGCCAAAGCACTATGTTAGGGTGAATGAATTAAACATAATCTCTGCTTTCAAGGAGCTCAAATCAGCAGGACACGCCTAGAAATAAATCAGCAGCAGAAATGCAAGCCAAGTGTAATAAAGAAATGTGTGGAAGGTGCCAGGGTAGCAAGGAAGGGAGTTATTAGATTCTAGCCTTTGTTCTGTGTGAAAACATTTTAAAATACAAATAGTAAATTCTACACGTCACTATTAATATTTGTAACTTGCAAGTCAGTAAAAATTTTATCATTTTGATGGATGCATAACATTGCATGGTGTGGATGTAACGTTTATGTAATAACACCCGTGTTGGACACTGGGATCCTTTTCAGTTGTTTTGCTACTGTCAGCTGTGCTACTGTGACTTTCCTTGCCAGTGACTGTCTTCCACTTCTATGATCACTCTCTTAGAGTGAACTTTATGTATTTATTATTTATTTTTGGCTGTGCTGGGTCTTCGTTGCTCAGTGGACTTTTCTCCAGTTGTGGCGAGCCGGGGCTACTCTCTCATTGTGGTGCTCAGGCTTCTCACCGTGGTGGCTTGTCCCTTAAGAAGCATGGACTGAGTAGGATATGTGGGCTCAGTAGTTGCAGTGCATGGGTTAGTTGCCCTGAGGCATGTGGAATCTCCCTAGAACAGGGATTGAAACCATGCCCCCTGCCTCGCCAGGCGGTTTCTTAACCACTGAACCACCAGGGAAGCCCTAGAATGAATTTTAGAAATGAGATTTGAGCTGGGTTTTGAAAGATGAATAGGAGTTCACCAGACAGACAAAAAAGGGGAAGAGTAGGAACGGGCATTCCAGGTCAAGGAAACAGAGGCAACCTCCAGTGCCAGGGTTCACAGGCAGCTGGTAAGCTTTGATTCCCCAAAACAGCCAGAGGGCCTGCCTGGTAGGTTTATAAAGCTCTGGGCACAGCATGGCAAAGTTACATTTTACAAATGGCATTTTAATTGGGTTTTATTCCCTTGTACCTTGCTTTTATAGTCACAACCAAGGCAATGTCTTACTACCTCAACTCAGAAAACCATCTGGACTCAGGGCCCATCTACGTGCGAGAAAATGGGCAACTGCACATGGTCAATCTGGCTTTGGATGACGTTAGGAGTAGCCTGCAGAAGCCAAGGCCTTTCAGACTGTTTCCCAAAGGCTTTTCCGTGGAGCTTTGCATGAACAGGGAAGATGACACTGCGCAGAAAGAGAAGACTGATCATTTCATCTTCACATACACCCGGGAGGGAAATCTTCGGTACTCTGCCAAATCCCTCTTCAGCCTTGTCCTGGGCTTCATCTCTGACAATGTTGACCACATTGATTCCCTTATCGGCTTTCCTGAGCAGATTGCTGAAAAGCTGTTCTCTGCTGCTGAAGCCAGACAGAAATTCACGGAGCCTGGTGCGGGGCTCAGGGCTTTACAGAAATTCACTGAGGCCTATGGAAGTCTGGTGCTTTGCTCCTTGTGTTTGCGAAACAGGTGGGTGTTCTGATTATGATAGTGAGTATTTTATTGGGTGTGTCAATTCTGTCAGGTTCTGGGACTTAGTGGGCTTGGGGGCTTCCTCAAAGCCCCCTTCTAAAAACAGCACTTGAGTTTAGAATTTTCAAACACGAAGTGGTAGGCCATTTTGAGAAAAATCATTGTCTTTCTCCCTTCCCTCACCCTCCCAGACAGTACTTAGCTTTATTTTGTTTTTTGTTTTTGTTAGTGTTTTTGTTTTTTAATTTATTTATTTTGAAAATACTTTATAAGAATTAGTTGATTGCCACAGCTCTTTCATTAGATAGAAAATACTCATCTACCAACTTTTCTAATAGGAGAAAATAGGAAAGACAAGATGTGATCTGCCAGATATCTCTTGGTATACTCTCAGGGAGGTGAAGATTAGTACCCAGAGTTCTCATCTCCATTCCAGTTTTCAGACCACAAGATATTGAACATTAGATAAAAAGCAGCTTTCAAAGAAGAGGTGATTAAAATTTCAAGTGTCTTAAAGTTTGGAAATTTTCAGTAAGGTCTCAATGCGAGAACCACCGTCTATTTTCTAACAGAGCATATATTTTCTCTTATGATTGCCTTTGCTCATATACTTTTATTGACTTATTTAAATTTTTATAAATAACTTTCAAGGCATCTACCAATTAAAAAGAAAAACTTAAAAAAAATTACATAGAAAAGGACTTAAACACAAACACAAAAGGGTATAAAGTGAAACATAAGCCTTCCTCCCATCTCTCTCCTTTGCTCTTTCCCAGAGGCAACTACTGTTATCAGTTTTCTTTACATAATTCCAGAAATACTCTGTGCATACCCATGCATTAATAGCTCTCCTCTTCGTTATACAAATGCAGTACAGTGCGCACACCTTTAAGCACTTTGCTCTTTCACATATTTTCACAATTATTTCCCAAAAATATGTGTAGATTTTTAAAATAGCTGTATAGCATACCGTTATATGAATTTTTGTCATTCAAAAGGTAAAAGGCAGCTTACTATTAAGATGCACAATCAATATGACCATTAAAACAAGGCTAACCAAAAGCGATCAATGCAAAGAAATAGAGGAAACAATAGAATGGCAAAGACTAGAGATCTCTTCAAGAGAATTAGAGATATCAAGGGAACATTTCATGCAACAATGGGCTCAATAAAGGACAGAAATGGTCTGGACCTAACAGAAGCAGAAGATATTAAGAAGAGGTGGCAAGAATACACAGAAGAACTGTACAAAAAAGATCTTCACGACGCAGATAATCAACGATGGAGTGATCACTCACCTAGAGCCAGACATCCTGGAATGTGAAGTCAAGTGGGCCTTAGGAAGCATCACTACGAACAAAACTAGTGGAGGTGATGGAATCCAGTTGAGCTATTTTAAATCCTACAAGATGATGCTGTGAGAGTGCTGCACTCAGTATGCCAACAAATGTGGAAAACTCAGCAGTGGCCACAGGACTGGAAAAGGTCAGTTTTCATTCCAGTCCGAAAGAAAGGCAATGCCAAAGAATGCTATAACTACCACACAATTGCACTCATCTCACACACTAGTAAAGTAATGCTCAAAATTCTCCAAGCCAGGCTTCAGCAGTGCATGAACCATGAACTTCCAGATGTTCAAGCTGGTTTTAGAAAATGCAGAGGAACCAGAGATCAAATTGCCAGCATCGCTGGATCATCAAAAAGGCAAGAGAGTTCCAGAAAAACATCTATTTCTGCTTTATTGACTATGCCAAAGCCTTTGACTGTGTGGATCACAATAAACTATGGAAAATTCTTCAAGAGATGGGAATACCAAACCACCTGACCTGCCTCTTGAGAAACCTATATACAGGTCAGGAAGCAACAGTTAGAACTGGACATGGACCAACAGACTGGTTCCAAATAGGAAAAGGAGTACATCAAGGCTGTATATTGTCCCCCTGCTTATTTAACTTATATGCAGAGTACATCATGAGAAACGCTGGGCTGGAAGAAGCACAAGTTGGGATCAGGATTGCCGGGAGAAATATCAATAACCTCAGATATCCAGATGACACCACCCTTATGGCAGAAAGTGAAGAACTAAAGAGCCTCTTGAAAGTGAAAGAGGAGAGTGAAAAAGTTGGCTTAAAGCTCAACATTCAGAAAACTAAGATTATGGTATCTGGTCCCATCATTTCATGGCAAATAGATGGGGAAGCAGTGTTAGACTATTTTGGGGGGGGTTCCAGAATCACTGCAAATGGTGATTGCAGCCATGAAATTAAAAGATACTTGATCCTTGGAAGGAAAGTTATGACCAACCTAGATACATATTCAAAAGCAGAGACATTACTTTGTCCACAAAGGTCTGTCTAGTCAAGGCTATGGTTTTTCCAGTGGTCATGTATGGATGTGAGAGTTGGGCTATAAAGAAAGCTGAGCACCGAAGAATTGATGCTTTTGAACTGTGTTGTTGGAGAAGACCCTTGAGAGTCCCTTGGACTGCAAGGAGATCCAACCAGTATTTCCTAAAGGAGATCAGTCCTGAGTGTTCATTGGAAGGACTGATGCTAAAGCTGAGACTCCAGTACTTTGGCCACCTGATGCTGGGAAAGATTGAGGGCAGCAGGAGAAGGGGATGACAGGGGATGAGATGGTTGGATGGCATCACCGACTCAATGGACGTGAGTTTGGGTGAACTCTGGGAGTTGGTGATAGACAGGGAGGCTTGGCGTGCTGCGGTTCATGGGGTCGCAAAGAGTCAGACATGACTGAGTGACTGAACTGAACCAAGAGGCATATGATAAAAAGAAGGGAAAAAGTACATTTTACTCCTTCATTTTTTATTCCAAGTTTTTATGTTCATTGTGGAAACAGAACAATGAAAAAGAGTTATGATATAAACATTGTTTTAAAATTATTTTATAAAGGCAAATACATACTATTTGAGAAACATAAAATTGTTTAGTAAAATTTATAGTTCCATCACTCATGGTGGTGGTGGTTTAGTTGCTAAGTCATGTCAGACTCTTTGCAATTCCATGGGACTCTAGCTTGCCAGGCTCCTGTCTCCGTGGAATTTCCCAGGCAAGAATATTGGAGATCATTCCTGGTAATCATTTTCAAATAATGTATTTTTGTACATTTGTGAATATACTCTATAACTTGTATTCTGCTTCTTCCTTCCATTTACCATTATAGCTTAGGTAATCCTCACAATGGGGAAAATGCTTTTTATCCCATGTGATGTCTGCATACTGTTCCACTGGTCAAATTGGATGAGAATAGCACTTTCATTCACATTTAATGAGCACATTATGTAGCATTTCTGGAAAGCAACTTGGCAGTATGTAGCAAAAGCCTTAAAAATATCTGTATCATTTGACTCAGTAATTCCATTTATTAAGAGTCTGTTCTAATTTCTAATGTGATAATCAAATATGAGAAGAAATACTTTACATAAGGGTGTTCAATGTAGTACTAGTTGTAACAATGAAAACCTGGAAGCTGAATATCCAACAATAGGAAAGTAAGTAATCGTGTGACTGTTAAAATAATATCCAAAGATCATTTAAAATAATGTGGTAAAATGTTCATTATATGATCCCACTTTTGTTTTTGAAAAAATAGAAAATTTTATATGCATTGCATATATAGGGGGGAAAAGAGGGAACCCCACTGAAATGTAATTTAGATAATAGAATTGAAATTGGTTTTAGTTTTTCTTATAATTTTCTAGATTTTAGTTTTTTTCCAAGGAATGTTTTCCTTATAATCAGAAAAATATAAGAAACATTTTTAACAATCTCTTGACTCATTTTTTTTGCAACAATTCTGAATAAGGAATCAGACAATGCTGTCTTACCCAAATATAAGGGTAGGATTTTCAGTTGTGATTGAAAACTTCCCTTCTCCTTTTGAATCCTTGAAGGGAAATGGGAAGAGGGCAGGAGATTTGGGTTTGCATTTGCAATTTCCAGCTGAAGCTGCAGCAACAAAGGTTTTACCAGCATTGAAAAATAAGGTAATTGGTTAAGTGCAGGTGCTTGCTGTTTGGGGTTGGGTCACAAAGCTGCCTGCCAAAAGGAAAAAACTGTCTTATGTGTTTCAACCTGTAAAATCTTTCTTCCCTCTGATTTTTAATCCCACTGATGGTCACAGGAGGCAAATATGTTTTCCTTAAAATATCACCCTTTGTAACTGAAGTAATTATAATAGCTACCATTTAATGGGGCCTCCCAGGTGCCTCAGTGATAAGGAATATGCCTGCCAGTGCAGGAGACGCAGTAGACTCCGGCTCAACCCAGGTAGGGAAGACCCCCTAGAGGTGGAAATGGCAGCCCACTCCAGTATTAATTGCCTGGGAAATCCCCTGGACAGAGAAGCCTGACAGGCCTCATAGAGTCGTACATGACTGAGTACAAGCACCATTTAAGTACAAGCACACCATTTAATGAGGGCCTGTAAGATAATGTTTACTTCTGAAACATTTTTTTTCTAGTTTTCTTAATAATCCTTAAAGAAAATAATCATCAGCTCCATTTTCTAGCTAGAGAAATTGAGACTTGCAGAGGTTAAGTAATCTCCTACAATCATACAAGTAATTAGCCTTGCTAAAATCTAAACTCAGGTCTGACACTAAACTGTGTTCTTTCTGTTGCTTCTCCATTACATTCTTCTGAACTTTTTAAAGGGAAAGTTGGAAGATTAATTTTCAGCAAGACCCTAGAACTTCATTTATGTCCTAGATAAGCATCTAGTAGTGTCTGTGGCTTTGCACGTTTCATTTCTTAATCTTGATTTTTGTAATGTTTGTGAATCATGTTATACATCGTTGTGTCCTTCCCAGATAACCCATGTCTCACAATTACTAAAAATCTTGTAGTTAATTGATCAAAGGATGTGTGTTTTCCTTTCTCTAATTGCCATTAATCCCCCAAATCCCCATTAACTCACTTCAACTCTATGATTGGAAGATGGAAAACAGAAGCTTTATTTACAGTGTAATTAAAATATGTCTGAGTAAATAAGGCTTATTTGTGTACCCAGCTGAGCTCTGTCATCAGACAGTTTAGAGGGGGTATCAATGCCCCAGGCCATCTGTACTCAGCAGTTAGGCCAGTGATCAGCTTCAGTGTATCTTATTCTGTATGGAAGCAGGCAGAAAATAGATCTGAGGCCCTTCTTATCCTTGGATTATTCAGCGCTCTTTTTGATAATTATGATCCTGGTGACAGAAGAGAAATGTGAACACTTAAATATAAGCCCACTGATTGTAGTGAACCATCTCACTATGAAAACTTTAGACATTATGAGGAAAATGGATGAGAAAGGCATGCTCTTGCCACAGGCGTTTCCCTTTCCCTGTTGTTTTTTTTTAGGCTCCTCTCCTGTTTCCTGTCACTTCTAATCCCTTTTTCATTTTTTCTTGCTGACCTCATATGAAATAGATGGACAACTAGAAACCAGGGCGGAGACCACAGCAGTGTCTTTTTAATCTTCTCTTCCTCTCCAGAGGCCTTCTGATACTCTACGATAGCAGTCTGGCCTGGTGCCCAGTGTAATTAAAGTGTTCATGCTCACAGGTTTGTCTTAATAACCATCTAGTTTGAAATGAGTTCTTGTCATGGTCATGCTGCACATAACTTTGGAGTAAAGTTAGCAGACTAACCCTGGCACCGGGGAGTAGGCAGCTACTCAAACAAGTAGAAAAGATAAAACCTGATGTGACAAATCTTTGATGTGGTATGTTTTTGGACATGTACGGGTTAGAATCCAGAATCCTTGGCCTGTTCCAGTTTTCAAAGCACTAGATATTTAGCATTAAGTAAAAAGCAACCTTAAAAGAATGAGTGATTAAAGTTGTGAGTATCCTAAAGTTTGGAAGTTCTCTGAAAAAGTCCCAACACTGACCCCAAGGTCTGACTCCTGACAAAGCAGATATTTTCTCTCGTGTCTTGCCTTTGCTTTATGTTTTTATGTATTTATTTAAAGTTTTTATAACCTATACCTACATAGTAATCAGTAAAGTCGGCTTGTTACCTAGTATCTTGTCCTGATGGAATGCTGATGTATTACAAAGCCACATATGGTGATGTTTTAAAAGAAGGAAAAGAAAAGCTGTTGATTGCTGTCCATGCCCCACAGATACCTGGTGATTTCAGAAAAACTCGAGGAGATTAAGTCTTTCCGGGAGCTGACCTGTCTGGATCTTTCCTGTTGCAAGCTTGGAGATGAGCATGAACTTCTAGAACATCTCACCAATGAAGCCCTGTCTAGGTATTGACCTACCACCATTTGTAAATGAATTGTTTTGTTTTTTAAAGGATGGTCCAGTGGGAAGGATGTTAATTACTTTCTGGTCCTGTGTTTACTTGCTAACTTTTTTTTCTAAAACATTTTCAATCTCCATTTACTTGATACAAGCAGTGTTGATTGGACAACTCAGGAAAGTTAGTCAGTAGGTTCGTTTATCTAAATAAAATTTATTTCGACATACAGTACTTGACACTACCTGGGTTGAAAAATGATTTTGCCTTGATTTATTCTAGCAAAAGATGAGAAGTTATATAATTTTTGCAATCATTATCATTTTCTAATTGTCATTGAGCTGTAAATCATTTAAAAAGTGAACTAGTAAAAGACAGCCATAGAAATTATTTTCAAGAACCATAATTTAAAGAAATCACCCAGTTCACACCCTTCATAAATAGTCCGACTGATCTCAGTCTGGCTTGCAAAGAGAAGGCCAGATGGATTCCTTTATGGTTTCATAAATACCCAGAAGGACAAAAGTACTACAAACCTGAGTCTAATCTTTTCCCTCAGGCCTGCCTAGAAAGTGACACTGACATACTGCCCTGTAGAAAGGGGTTTTTATGTGGGGTTAATAAAAAGTTTGGATTTCTTGCATGTGTGGAGCACATTAACTCACCAGTTACAGGTTAGCTGAGTGGATTGACTTGTGGCTATACCTTATAAATCCATTCTGAAAATTGGAATTATAAAATATTAGAATGAAAGAATTGTGCTTTATATGGAGGATTCTCATAGGAGTTCTTTAGCAGACTGTCCCAACATTTAGAATTTGACACATTTGTCAAGAATGCAGTTTTTGTGTGAAACAAGTGTGTTTAATCTTAATGAAGTCCCTGCTTACCTCATTCCACCATGTACCTTTAGTGCCCTCTACCATCTGAGGCTAGTACTACATGCTGCTTTGGTCTTAAGTTAACCCTCACATAGTAACTGAAATAGCATCCAAGGATCTTTAATTCTGTTAAATGCATTAAGTGTGAAATAGCAAGGGTTAGAAGATACATTTTTAAATGAAGTTTATGAAAACATTCTCATAACTTGATTTTCTCAAATGTTCTTTAAGTAATTTACTCATGGACTTTGTTTCCTAGTGTAACTCAACTCCGCCTGAAGGATAATTGTTTATCTGATGCCGGGGTGCGGAAAATGACGGCACCAGTTCGAGTGATGAAGAGAGGCCTTGAAAATCTGTCGTTATTAGATTTATCTTGTAAGTTCTGTTAGAAGTTATAGATGATTAATACTGGAAGAATGGACTTAGAAATCTAGTTCTTCCCCTTTGTCTGAGAGCTGATAAAATTGAGGGGTGATTCTTCGGTGCCCCAGCAAGTTGGTGGCAGGGCAGGACTAAAGCCAGAGACTGTTATCTCCTGGCCAGACACCTTTCCTGCCGTGGTTCCACTCTGTAGGGCAGTAAAAGCCCTTATGGATTCACTCATGCCGCTTATTCTCTGCAGAGAGGTCATATTCACTGTATATTCACAGCATAGAGGACACGTGGCTCATCTTTACTTACCTTTGAGTTGCTGATTGATACTGTCTGTCAGCTAGGTCATTTTTATCAATAATTGCTTGGTGAAGATCTAGATAAATTCACAATTTTGATGCTTACTCAAGATGAACCAGATACTGATTCCAGTAGTAGAAAGATTATAAGATCAGTTATGATTTAACTGAGCATGTATTGAATATGTGGCAGGATGGTTGGTGTCAAAAGAGCGGCGAGAGCAGGTGTTTGAGATCAGAGGACACTCCTTGCTCTGCCGCTGTGTGCCCCTGGGCAAGTTATTTAAACTCTCTGAGCCTTGGTTTTGGCTTCTGTAAGATGAAAATAATGACACCCTCCCTTCCTCCCCAGGAAGGATATGCATTTAGCAGATATTTTTTTGAGTGTCTGCAGTGTGCCAGCACTGTGCTCATCCTCTTGAGGACCCAGTGCTAAATGCAGTTCTCTCTGATATGAGAAGATTCCATGTAAGAAAGGATTGGTTTTAAAAAATGCAGGGCTTCCCTGGTGGCTCAGTGGTAAGGAATCCACCTGCCAATGCAGGAGATACGGGTTTGTGAGATCTCACATACCGCTGAGCGTCTAAGCCCATGTGCCACAGTTGTTGAGCCTGTGCTCTGGAGCCCGGTGGCCACAGCTACTGAGCCCGTGTACCACAGTTGCTGAAGCCTGCATGCCCTAGAACCTGTGCTCCACAGAAGAGAAGCCACCACATTGAGCAGCCCGCACAGTTGTGACTAGAGTAGCCTCTCCTTGCCACAACTGGAAAAAAACCCGTGCCGCTGCAAAGACCCAGCACAGCCAAAAATAAATAATTTTTTTAATGCTAATTAAAACAGTGACAGTCTTAGTGTCTAAGTATCCTTGAAAATCTTATTAAAATCTTTTACTTTGGAGGTGAAATGGCTATGAACAAAGTCTAATATACCTGTTTATATACGTGTTTAATATACATGTTTTGAATATGCTGTTTTTATGTGGTTCCAAATTAAACCCTTTGGAGTAGCTATCTGGTTTATTAATTTCTCTGCTAAACCCCAACTCCTAGGAAGTTTAGAGCTATAAAAGGTCTTAATGATCATCTCATGTGGCTCTTCATAGGAAAGATAGATTCCCATATTTAATTTACTCTGAAAAGTTTGTTCTCTCAATATTTTATCATTGTTTGGCCTTTTTTCTTGAGCTTATTGTTGGCATATAACTGTAACAGAATACCACCTATGTTTTTGACATCTAGGTAACCCTGAGATAACAGATGCAGGAATTGGATACCTCTTTTCTTTTAGAAAACTCAACTGCTTAGATATCTCTGGGACGGGACTCAAGGTAGGATTTCTGTTCCCTTCTCTTACTTTTACAAACATACAGTTTGATATTTTGCTTCTGCTAATCAACATTCAGAAAGGGCTGGTATCTATGATAGTGTTTATTTCCTACTGAGAACAAGTTAAGTGTTGACCATGTGTGTGCTGACCATTGTGTTGACTATGCTGAATGTGTTGACCATCCGTGTTCTGTTTTTCCCTTACTAGGACGTCAAAGCTGTCAAACACAAGCTTCAGACCCACATCGGCCTCGTTCACTCCAAAGTCCCTTTGAAGGAATTTGATCACAGTAACTGCAAGACAGAGGGCTGGGCTGATCAGGTAAGGCAGATTTTTCTCTCCTACAGTTAATATGGCTTCATAAATTCCAAGTGTCTTATTCAACACTCGAATAGATGCTAATCCTCTTGGTATTCTTTGGCTGAACTGTCATCTTCAGTCAAACTCGAGACAATGATGATTTGTAACTAACCCAGTTACTTGAGAAAAGTTGTTAGATGCTAGTCCTTATATCTCATGCTCTGGTCGCTAGACTGCTTCATCCTTATTGGACCTAGAAGAAAATGCCTTCTTATAAATGACTCAGAAAATAAATGAATTCTTGCTTGCTATGCAAAAAAAAAGTATGATCCAACTTCAGAAGGGGAGATTCTCTTAGCTGTGTGTGTACCAGAAAAAGAGAACAAGTTACACTGATTAAAATCCAAGTCTAACTCTTTTCCATTTAGGGGGCAAATTTCTTAACTCTCCTTAGTAAGGAAATGTCTTTTTTTTTTTTTTTTTTTAATCCTTAGCACTCCCATTCTCTTTCTTTCTTTCTTAAGTTTAAAAATTGTATTTTGTGTATAGAGAGCTAGCATTGTTTCTGGGAAGGTAGAGGTCTTGGATGACCCATTCAGAGAAGTTCACTTAGTCCAACTTATTGAAGCCGATCCCCTTCGTGTACGGGTGGAAACACTGGTGGCACGTGTTGAGGCCATATTTTCAGATCAGACCATGCTAGTTTGAGCAGACAGAGCCCTCCCATTTTCAGCTTCTTCGCTGAACTTCCCTTCGATGCTGTCTTACCTTCTTGATGGTCTTCCTCAAGTTGGCAGGGTACAGACTAAAGTAGGCACTCAGAAGGTAACCAAGTAGTGGAGCACCAGTAGATGCCAGCTTGCCTCTGGTTGGTGCCTGTTTCCTTCAGATACTTTAAACCAGTGTTGATTGGAGGAGGCCTGGAGGACCCACTGAGCTTTTTGTTCTGGATCCTTCCTTGGCTGCACTCTGTAATGCCTGGTGGTGGAACTATCCAGCCACCTCATGATAGCATCACTTCCTTATAGGTAAGCAAGAAGGAGTGCTAGTGACACAGTGTTTCAGAAGTACTTTGAAGTTTGTCCAGAAAATGCATGCTGAAATCATTATATGCGTCCATTGTCAGACTAAGTTTGTATCGCTGAAAGAGTCCTGGATACATCCAGTGGACTTGGGGCAGGTATGGGATGGTCATATAAGGGCTTGGAGTGGTTTGGTTATGGTAGCAGGTGACATGGTGGAAAGAGCATAGGCTCGAGAGTCAGAGGCCTGAATTTGGGGTCCTGGCTCGGCAACCCAATAGGTATACAACTTAAGGCAGCTTTGGGTCTCTGTTTATTCAATCTCTAAAATGGAGAAACCAGGACCTCTTGCAAAGCTAAGGATGAAGTAAGATAGCTAGCAGCTTGGACTGAAAGTAAGTTGAGATTCCACACAGCCTTGCCCCATGCAGCCCCAGCTAGGCCCCGAGAACGTGGCAGCGGTGCTTTATCTATCTTCTGTTGCTCTGTTATTGAAACTGTTATAGGCTGACTCCATTCTCCTGCCTCATTCTCAGCAGGTGACACAGAAAAATGAGGCCATCTAACAGGAGTCCCTTTACTTCCCCGTCTGTCTCAAAATTTCTCCATTAAATCACTTGCCAAGGGTCCCCTGGCTAGTAAATGGTAGAGCTAACTCTGGAACTGATTTCTTAAACTATGTGCTGTGCTGCTTCTGTGTCTTGCAAATGTTTGTCTGTCTTTATGATTATTTCATTACATACCATAATGAGAAGTGTGGAATTTAAAGTTCTTGTTACTTATGGTATATGTGAAATATTAATAATTGTTGACTTTTCTTTATGTGTATTTTTTACTAAGCCAAATTTTCAAAAGAATTTGTAGTAACATAATAAAAATATTAATACATTTGTAGCAGTTTTAAAAAGTGGAAACTGATCCTAAAGTATCCTGAGAGTATGGAAATGTGGTTATTTTACACACATACAAGAGTTTGAATTCCAGTTGGTATAGTCTAAGGTGTGAAAATGGGCCTAGGAATGTGTGAAAAGTATTATGACTAAGGTTTCAAATTTTAGTAAAGTACATGCAGTTTATTTGTAGATTGGAACAGAGACTTATCGTAGTCTGAAGTAAGATTACCACAGGGGGGTTGTGCTTATGGAAGGAGAGGAGTTGGGAACAAGGAAAGCTTGAGATTAAAAACTCGAGATTTTGTTTGGATTCACATCTTTCCAAATACATTTTATTAGATTGTTCTGCAGTGGGAGCGGGTGACTTTGGAAGCTATGAAGCCGCAAGAAACCTTGGAGTCTCGAAGAGCAGCTCAGCACTTCTGTGAGAAATTCCCTTTCCTTTGGAGTGTTTTGCCCTTAGATTATTTGGGCACTTAGTTCATCTTCAGTCAGTGGGAATATTAATTATGATCACATTGACTTAATTAGATCACCAAAATTTATACTCTGTCAACATGGCTTATAGTGTAAGTTCACACTTAGCTTTGAGCACCAGCACCAGGAAAATAACTTATTAAGTGAATGTATATATGTACATATGTGTTTATATATATCCCGACGTGTTCCAGAAAAGATTTGCAGTGATACAAAAATAGAATTCAGAACATTAAAAAGGAATTAAAGTGTAGCCAAAAGTAGAAGCAACCCAAGTGTCCATCAACAGATGAATGGATAAACAAAATGTAGTGTTTACATACAATGGAATATCATTCAGCCTTAAGGAGGAAGGAAATTGTAACACTTGCTATAACATGGGTGAAATTTATACAGACATCCTGCTAAGTAAAATACACCAGTCAAAGAAGACAAATGTTGGGGCTTCCCTGGTGGTCCAGTGGTTCAAAATCTGCGCTTCCAGTGCAGCCAGCACAGTTCGATCCCTGGTCAGAGAATTAAGATCCCACATGCTTCGTGCTGTGGTCAAAAAAAAAAAAAGGACAGATGTGTGAGTCTTACGAAGTTCCTAGAATAGTCAAGTTCATGGTGACAGAAAGTGGAATGATGGTTGTTGGGACTGAGGTGAGAGGTGGTAGGGAGTTACTGTACCAAGTTTCAGTTTTGCTAGGCTGAAAAAAGTTCTGCAAATGGATGGTGGTGATGTTTACACAGCAGTGTGAATGTACTTGATGCCACAGAACTATACACTCAAAGATGATTAACATGCTAAATTTATGTTATGTGTATTTTACCATAATTTTTTCTGAAAGGACTTAAAGGATAAAATTGAAGTGAAGGGAAAATAAATGTAGAAAAATAAGAATATTCTATACCAAAAGATAGAGAATAAAGCTGTATCATTTGCTAGAGTTGTGCTACAAACTTGGCTGTCTTAGAAGAACAGAGTCAAGTTCAGATTCTGAGTAGTGATAGCTGACATTTTTTTGAGCTTTCAATGTTGTGCCAAGCATTGTCCTAAGCACCATATATTGCTTCTTATATCTTCACATCACCCTTATGAAGTAGGTTTTATATCCCTATCTGAGAAAACTGAGTCCTAGACAAGTCGCTTGCCCAAGGTCATTTATCCAGGAAGTGGCAGATCTGAGATTTGACTGTAAATCTGTGATACTCTCTGTGCGTACATCCCTTCAACCTGTGCTGGTGCATATGCCGTAAATTACTTTATAAGGCACACAAAAGGGGGGAAAATGAATCCAGACTCACCCTGTTTGGGCCTCTCGTCACTTCTGTTGGGTCATTTTTCTGGGCTTGGGCAGGCATTAGCAACTGGCATAGTAAGCTCATCACCCTTCCCTCTGTCATCCCTTACAGATGGGAAGCGGGCTCGAACAGAAGCCCCAGGGAAGTACCCCCCGACAGAGGTCCACACGAACCCTTCTGAGAAGCTCCAGTTCTATAAAGAGAAGGCCGCAGACTGCCATGGGCCACTGTTGAAGCATGAAGCCCTGTCAAGCCAGGTGTCAAAGGAGAGCAAGAAGAGAGCTTTCGAGGAGCCAGAGAAGGAGCAGAGCAGCTCTTCACAGTCTTCAAAGCAGAAATACGTGTGTCTTGCTGTTGAAGACTGGGACTTGCTAAATTCGTATTGATGGGCAAATACAAGTTGACCTTCTCCCCCTCCAGTGCTAACATATGAGGAAGGGGGGCTGATAATGTTTTCCTTTTTGTTTGAATTTACCTATGGCATTAGCATAGCAAGCGGTTATTTCTACTTTTGTGGTGGGGGAGGGGAATGCTATGGAAGTCTGTAATAATTTCTAATGTATATTTTCAATACATAGTAATTTTTTCAAATAAACGTTTTTGCTGTCCTTAGGGTCTCCTTGTGAAATATACACTGGAGCCACAAGAAGTAACAGTTTGCTTTGGGATGGAAGGCCATGTGAGCTAAGGCAGCTTAGTGTCATCTGTTGCTACTCTAGCTTGGCCCAGCCAGTGGGCTATACATATAAATAGGTATATGAATGGCAGCCACTACTGAATGCCTCCCATGTGCCATGCCCCAGCCTGACAACAACAGTAAGTTGTTGAAGGTAGGTATTAACCCCAATTTAGATAGTTACGAAAACTCGGTTAACTCAGGTTAACTCAAGTTAAATGAGTTGTGGAAGGTCCAGAGCTTTAAAGAACCCGAATTTATATTCCATCCTGTCCAGCTCTAAGGTCCTTTCTATTACATTGCCTTCTTTAATAAGAGTTACCATTCATTAAAATCTCAACTATTAAAAGTCTATTAAGTAAACCAAGAATCTTCACAGTAGTCCTAGCAAGTATCACCTCCATTTGACAGGTGAAGAACCTGAGACCCATGACTCCTTAAACCAGTATTTCTCAAGCTTTATTGTACATGCAAATTGCCTGGGGATCTTTTTAAACTATAGATTCTGATTCAGTAGATCTGGAGTTAGACTTGACAGTCAACATTTCTAATAGATTTCCAGATGATGCTAAGGCTTCTAATTTGTGGGCTACACATGGAGTAACAAGGCTCTAGACCTTCACTGTCCAATACAGTGGTCTCTACTCACATGTCACCCTTGATCACTTGAATTGCAGCTAGTCCAAATTAAAGTGTGCTGTAAAATGCATTCTGAATATCAGAATCAACGCCTAAATGTGAATGAAAAATTTCTATTTTTCACTGTTAATTATATGTTAAAATGATAAGTTATCTAATGCGGCTACTAGAAAATTTACATGACCAGTGCTGCTCTAGACCATATTCCATCCATAAAAGGTGAGCTTAAAGCAAGACTTGCTGGCTAGTAAAAGGAAGGGAGAGAGTAGCTTAGGAATTAGGAGCTGGGTGTAACAGATTTGACATCTGGAAATGCTCTGGAGTTTAACCAGGATTTTAATATAATTAGATCTTGGATCTGACGTGTTCTATTTGCTATTCAGAGCAAGGCAAGGTGCTTCCTTTGTAAATGCGGCTGCCTATTGCCTACGGTCGTATCAAAAGCTCTGATATCTGAAATTTATCCAGTGAAAAGGCAGATTCGGTGCAGATTTTCTGTTGTGGAGGTAGAGTTGAGCTTTAATGTATCACTTGGGTGAATGGTAGCACACCTTGCCAGGTTCCTAGTACAAACAACTAGCCTTACTTGTCAGACTTAGCGTGTATTGTTAGTCAAACGTGAATCTAAGTTGATCACCGCCCACCATCACCAGGCTCCTGTTGCTGTGGTGTAATGTTGTGGCACAAAGTGGCATCTGATTACTCATCAAACATCCCACCTATGCTGATCATTTTGGAGGGCAAATCTTTCAAAGCAACATCTGATTACTTTTCTTTTATAAACACAGTGTACTTTTGAAACTAAGATCTCACTTTCTTTAGCTTTTTTTTTTCCTTTCAAGTTTCTCATTTTCCCTTGCTGGTGAGTCCTTTAAACATATATATTTTGTTTGATCCAAACAGTTCATTGTAGTCATTCAGGTAGAGTTATGAAAGTCTAGTCTTTGTTTTAATGACTGAAACAAATGATGAAGGTTAAGAAATTATGACTAGCACAAAATAGATGAGGTAATCTCTGTGTGTATTTTAACTTGTACGATTTGCATTTTTTAAATTAGACTTTCTTGTTTCTAGAATTCACTTGCTGACTAATTACGAACTTTGGGCAAGTGATTCATTTCTGCTAATACTTAGCTTACCCTTTAAAACTAAGCCACCTTACCTACATAAAGTTTGCAAGAGTGAATAAATCAATGGACTGTAGCCCGCCAGGCTCCTCTGTCCGTGAAATTCTCCAGGCAAGAGTACTGAAGTGGGTAGCCATTCCCTTCTTCAGGGGATCTTCCCCACCCAGGGATTGAACCCTGGTCTCCTGCATTGCAGGTGGATTCTTTGCTGTCTGCGCCACCAGGGAAGCCAGTGTTACCCAAAAACTATGGCGAGTGATTCCCTGCCCCAGAGCCTCCTAAGGATTTGTTAAAATAGAAATTCCTGTACCCCACCCATATTTACTGAATCAGAATTGTTTAGTTTACTAGGATTACATAATAATCTGACATTAGACCAAATTTTCTCTTCATACATTTACTCCAAAAAATGCTGAGCTATTCATTTATTCATTTGGAGAAGTATCCGTTGAACTTTTAACCTCTGCCTAGTGCGGGAGATTCAGCACTGAACAAGACAAAAGATGGTATTTGCTTTAAAGGAGCTTCCACTTAAGGGAAGTGAGACAGACATGTCAGTTAACAGGACGTAGGGCAGCAGGCTAAGTTCACGTAGTGATAAAGTAGAGCTGGTCATGAGATACTAGGGGAGGGAGACGGGGAGAGTTAAGTTTTAAATTAATTTAGGGATTGCAGAAGTCCTCTCTGAGGAAGAGACATTTGAGCTGAGAAGTACGACAAGAAGGAGTTAGTCATACAAACATCTAGGAAAAAGGTTCTGAGGAAAGCAAAGACCAAGTGCGGAGCCTGAGATGGCAAATGCTTGGTACATTCTAGGGACAGAAGAAAAAGAGTGAGGTCAGGTGGCTCGTGTACAGTGAACAAGTGGTAAAAGATAAGACAAGTGGCAGATCACCTAGGCCTTGTGGTCAAGGAATTTGGCTTTTACTTCAGTGTAATAGGAAGCCTCTGATTAGATGTAAATCATGTCATCTGATGTATAATTTGCAGAGTGAATCCTTGCTGCTTGATGGATCCCGTGTGTGGGTCATGGGTCATGGGTCATGGGTGGGGGCGGGCAGGCAAGGGTAGAGCAGGGAGGTGTAATCAGAACCATTAAAGGGGCCCCAGTGAGAGATGCTGGCAGCTTGGACCAGATGATAGCAATAGCAGTGATGATGATGATGAAAGGTTAGATAGAAAGCTGTTTCGGAGGTAGAGCCGATGGGTTGTGTTGACGCATTTAATGTCGGAGGGTGAAGGAACAGAGGGAGTAAAATCAAAGATGACTTCTTCCTAAGGTTTTACCTGAGCATCTGAATGGATGGGAAAATGCAGGAGAGGAATAGATATGGGTGGGTGGGGAAATCAAGAGTTCTGTTTTAGATAAGTTTGAGAGATGTAATGAGATGCTCAAGTAGGCAGGCAGAGTCTGGAGCTCACATATGAGTCTGGAGCTCAGAGAAGTCATCAGGACTGAAGGTATAAATAAAGTTCTATAGTATAGGGTTGACATTTGGAGCCCATGAGAGTATAGAATCACCTAGAGGAAGTGTAGATAGACACAGCCTAGGGCCTTCCCACACTTAAGGTCATGCAAAGGAGGCGGGATGGATGTTGAAGACAGGTAAAACCAGGAGAGTGTGAGCCTGCAAGTGAAAGTGCTGTGATGGGAATAGTGAATTGAGTACTTCAATTTGAATGAGGGCAAATTATTTGACAAATTGGAGGTTGTCCATGGCTTTGATTGGGTTGAGGGGAGAGGTGAATGTTAAAAACCCAACTGGAGTAGATTAAAGAGAATGGGAGATAAGGTGGTAATAAGAACTACAGGAGAAATTCCCAAGCCATGTCTTTTCCATCTATACTACATAAAGGAGTATAAATTCCAAACTCTTTTAGTAATTGGGGTCTTATGGTCAAAGGAGTATTTTCTTTCCATTTTTTCATTCAAACATTAAAAAAAAATAGAACAAACCCTCATATACTCATTGCAATAGGCTAAACAATGACCTCAAAGATGTCCAGATCATAACCTCTGGAAATGTTACTTTACATGGTAACAGGGACTTTGTAGATGTGCTCAAATTAAAAATATTGAGATAGGGAGATTATCCTGTCATCACAAGGGTCATTCTAGGAGGGAGGCAGGAGGATCAGTCAAAAGCGAGATGCGATGACAGAGCCAAGGGGTCGGAGTATCACAGCGAAGGGACCGCAGACCAAGGAAGGCGGCTGGCCTCTAGACACTGACGAAGGCAGGGAAATAGGTTCTCCCCCTGAAGCCTCCAGACAGAGGGAAAACACATGAGAATAAGAAAGCATGGGGAGTGTTTAAAAAATGCTTTCCAATCATAGACATGCTTGGGACAATTTAACATCTTGACAAGTTTCAGTTAGCTTGTAGCTCTTTTCTCTGGTCTTGAGATTCTCCCCACTGCCTTTTTAGTGTTAAACACAGCTTTGATCATCTGGAGTCTTGTATTAATAAATACAAAACCATTTTCAGAGGGAGGGCTTTCCTGGGGCAGAGGGAACATAATTTTTCTGGATCCAGAACTAACTAAGAGATTTGATTCAGTAGCACAGCTATGGGAAGGAGTAGCAAGTTTCTCTGAAATGTGCATACAGAAGCTGGGTGATTTTTTGGCAAGACTGGTACATAAACAATGCAAACATCAGGTGGGGGTTGGATTAGATGACTTTCAAAGTCCTTTCTAGGCTTGGAAATCTCAAGCACTTAGGTTTCCCTGGTCATCTCAAAGAATTCTGTGAAATGATCAAGAAGACTATTTTGATTTACGTATGTATATATATTTTAAATCAAGCCACATAATGCTCATGAGGTTAGGAACAAAAAGGGATAACAAGATAACACATCCAGCAAGTGTTGTACATCTTGGGAGGAAAATTGCTGACTTAAGAGTTTGGATCAGTGGTTCCCTGAAGTTCCCAGAGATCATTCAAGTGAAGTCGCTCAGTTGTGTCTGACTCTTTGCAACCCCATGGGCTGTAGCCTAGCAGGTTCCTCTGTCCATGGCATTTTGCAGGCAAGAGTACTGGAGTGGGTTGCCATTACTCAAGGAACCTGTTAAAAAAAAAATCAGGGCTCTCCCTGGTAGTACAGTGGTTAAGACTTTACCTTCCAATGCAGAGGGTACAGGTTACATCCCTGGTCGAGGAGTTAAGATCCCACATGCCTTGCGGCCAAACACCCAGAACATAAAACAGAAGCAATATTGTAACAAATTCAATAAGACTTAATGATCCACATTTTTAAAAAAATCTTAAAAACAAAAAAGTGCAGTTAACCTCCACCCCTCCATTCTGATTCTGGAAAGTGAATTGGCCCTAGGAACATGCATTTTAATTAATCAGCACATTCCCACCCCTCCCAAAACTCTGATGTGGCAGATCCCAGGACTCCTTTTTGAGACACTGAATGAAGATGATGGGATGAGGGTAACAATGATCTAAGTAAAGTGCTCTGTAATTTCAGTGTACTTAGAAGATGGGAGAATCCCAGGGACGGGGAAGCCTGGTGGGCTGCCGTCTATGGGGTCGCACAGAGTCAGACACGACTGACGCGACATAGCAGCAGCAGCAGCAGCAGAAGGTGGGAAACTAGTCTCAGAGATGAGAGGGGGGCGGGTCCTTTTTGGGAAAGTCGAGATGTAATCTCACATTGATTCTCAGGTTCAGTATTTCCCCACAGCAGAGTGCAGGCCAAAAGGGAGAATTTTGTAGGCCTTAATCTCATTCATTCCCACATTCCCATCTGAAAAGAATAGGAAAGAGTCATTGCCTAAGTCTCCCAACCTACAAAATGAAATAATGATGGTTGGACCTTGTCTTCTCAGTGAATGAGGTAGGACAAATCTGGAGGTATAGACCTCTGGCCTACTGGGGTTGAAAAACTCTGGGAAAGTATCTCCCTCTGATTTACTCAAAGGGTTCAGGAGGCAGTCACAATGCAATAATGGGCCCAGCTTTTCTTTCCTGCCTGAAACAACCAAAAAAGCAGGCAGAATATATGAAGCAACAGTTTAGAAACGCAATAAAGGACAGTGACTCCCAAGAGGATACAACATGACCCCTATGATTGCTCCAGCTTACTGCCTAGAGAGATTTCCTAGACCACAGCAAAGGGACAGGGAATCCAGGCAGAGCCTAGCATAATCCATGAATTGAGTTAGAGCTTAGAATTCAGGAAGAAACAAGGCAGCTAGAGTTCACAGGACAGAGCACCAGAAAGGAGAAAGCTACAGACACAGAGAACTCTGGAGAAATGCAGAGAGTGCCCCTCGAGAATTCCGGAGGGTACTGATCGGCACTTGCATGTAAGGAAACTACTTCAGGCCAGAGAAAGAACCACCCAGAAGGATTAGAGGAAGCAGTACTTGATGGCCACACAAGACTAGGAAGAGTAGAAAAACCTCATTATCCAAGGTAGTGAATTCAGAAAATTCTTACCTCCGTAGTGGAGAATAATTAGTCCCAGATAGTAACTAGCCGAGACTAAACATGGCTCTGGGCTTCCTTGGTGGCTCTGACGGTAAAGAATCTGCCCTCAGTGCAGGAGACCTGGGTTTACTCCCTGAGTTGGGAAGATCCCCTGGTGGAAGAAATGGCAACCCTTGTGAGTATTCTTGCCTGGAGAATCCCATGGACAGAGGAGCCTGGCGGGTTACAGTCCATAGAGTCACAAAGAGTTGAACATGACTGAAGCAACTTAGCATGCACTCATGCAAACATGGCTCTAGTCCTGCTCAGTAAGTCTTAAAAGCAAGACCTTAAAGAATCAAGTGTTATAAGTTACTTAACAACATTTCAGAGCCATATCAAGAATATAGGAAATCAAAAAATGTAACACTCAACAAACTAAAATTCACAATGTCTAGCATCCAATAAAAATTTAGCAGGTAGAGTCTAGAAATAAACCCTCAATTTATAGTTAATTGATTTTTGACAAGGGTGCCAAAATAATTCAATGGGGAAAGGATAGTCTTTTTACAAATGGTACCAGGTATCTTGATAGCCACAAGCAAAGAATAAAATTAGACCCTTTCCTCATACCAAACACAAAATTTATCTAAAAATGGATCATAGACCTAAATGTACGGCTACAACTATAAAACTCTTGGAAGAAAGTTCAGTTAGTTCACTTCAGTCGCTCAGTCGTGTCTGATGCCAGGCCTCCCTGTCCATCACCAACTCCCAGAGTTCACTCAAACTCAGGCCCATCGAGTCAGTGATGCCATCCAGCCATCTCATCCTCTGTCGGCCCCTTCTCCTCCTGCCCTCAATCCCTCCCAGCATCAGGGTCTTTTCCAATGAGTCAACTCTTTGCATGAGGTGGCCAAAGTACTGGAGTTTCAGCTTCAGCATCAGTCCTTCCAATGAACACCCAGGACTGATATCCTTTAGGATGGACTGGTTGGATCTCCTTGCAGTCCAAGGGAAAGTATAGGCATAAATCTTCATGACTTTGGGTTAGGCAAAGTTTCTTCAGATATGACACCAAAAGCACAACTGACCAAAAATGAAAATTAAAGACGAAAAGTTAGACTACATCCAAGCTAAAAGCTTCTATGCTCCCATGGACAGCAGTGAAAAGACAGCCTACAGAATGGCAGAAAATATTTGCAAAGCATGTATTTGATAAGGTCTTTAGTATCCAGAATATATAAAGAATTCTTACAACTCAACAATAAAATAAATTACTAAAAAAGTGGCAAAGTAGCTGAGTAGACATTTCTCCAAATAAGATATGCAGGTGGCCAATAAACACATTAAAATATGCTCAACATAATCAGTTATCAGGGAAATGCAAATCAAAGTCACAATCTACATGAGATGCCACTTCACGCCCTCTAGGATGGTTATAATAAAGAGACAATAGCAAGTGTTGGTGAGGAGGTGGAGAAATTGGAACCCTCATGCATACACTACTGGTGGGAGTGTAATATGCTACAACCACTGTAGAAAACAGTCTGGCACTTCTTCAGAAGGTTGAACATATTTATGACCCAGCATAAATATGTTTAAAGGTTAAACATATGACCAGGTTAAACATATGAGCCAGCAGTCCCACTCCTAGAGAAATTAAAATGTTCATACAAAATCGTACATAAATGTTCACAGTAGCTCAAGAGTAGAAACAACCCAAATGTCCATCAGCTGAGGAACTGATAAATGAAATGTGATAGATAGATAGATAGTCACATAGTGGAATATTACTTAGCAATGAAAAGGAATAAAGTAGATACATACTATTAAATGGATGAACTTCAAAAGTGTGTAAGTGAAAGAAATTAGCCACCAAAAAAACCCCACATTTAGTATGATTTCATTTATATGGAATGCCCCAAATAGGCAAATCTATAGAGACAGGGTAGTGGTTGCCTAGGGAGGAGAGGCTGGGTGGAAAAGACAGCTAATGGGTATGAGGGTTCTTTTTTGAGCGATGAAAATGTTTTAAAAATGACTACAGTGATGGTTACACAACTCTATGAATATACTAAAGATTATTGCACATTTTAAAGCAGTGAGTTGAGTGATATGTAAATTATACCACAATATAGCTGTTATGTTAAGTCGCTTCAGTCATGTCCGACTTTGTGTGACCCCATAGTCAGCAGCCCACCAGACTCCCCTGTCCCCGGGATTCTCCAGGCAAGAACACTGGAGTGGGTTGCCATTTCCTTCTCCAAAGCATGAAAGTGAAAAGTGAACGTGAAGTTGCTCAGTTGTGTCTGACCCTCAGCGACCCCATGGATTGCAGCCTACCAGGCTCCTCCGTCCATGGGATTTTCCAGGCAAGAGTACTGGAGTGGGGTGCCATTGCCTTCTCCATTAGCTGTTATAGTACATGAAAAATAAAATTACCAGGCATGAAAAGAAAGAAAATATGATGGGGTCATAAAGAATTGGACATGACTGACTAAGCACAGCATAGCGAGGAGAAAAATCTATCTAAATTTATCCAGAACGGACAGATATTAGAATCATCAGAGAGGAACATTAAAAGTAATTGTGTTCTATGTGTTGAAAGTAGAGGCATGGAGGATAGAGGAAAGACCCAAATCAAGCTCCTCGGAATGAAAACAACATTGTATAAAATGAAAATGCATTATTGACATTAATGGCAGGTTAAAATGGCCTGAAATGAGAAGAAATAAAAGGCATCCAGATTAAAAAGAAAGAAAACTGTCTATTCACAGATGATATGATTTCAAGCATTACTGTAAAGCAACCAGAATCAAGACAACGTAGTATGAGTATCAAGATTGACAAATAAGTCAATGGAACAAATAGATCACAAGTATATGAATCACCATATTTTAACAGAGATGCAAGGACAAATGAAGGGCTTCCCTGGTGGTTTAGTCAGTAAAGAACCCACCTGCAATGCAGGAGATTGCCTACAATGCAGGAGACTGCCTGCAGTTCAGGAGACCTGGGTTCAATCCTTAGGTTGGGAAGATCCCCTGGAGAAGGGAATGGCAATCCACTCCAGTATTTTTGCCTGGGAAATCCCATGAACAGAGGAGCCTGGCGGGCTACAGTCCGCGGGGTCACATGAGTCAGACACAACTTAGCGGCTAAACCACCACCAAGGACAATCGAATAGAGGAAGGACTGTCTTTCCAACAAACGGTGCTGGAACAATCAGATTCCATGTGTGAATACAAAACAAAAATAATTTTGATTCATTAATCGTACCATATACAAAATTTAACTCAAAGTTAATCATAGACCTAATTATAAAACTAAAACACTGAGGTTGCCTCAGAACTGGAGAAGACGTCAGGACAGGTGTTCAGCTCTGTGAAAGGACTCTGAAAGCACTCATGGAGTTCCCAGGAGACTCTTCTTCCAGATGTGGTATGTATTGGATGTATTGGATAGCTATTCCAAATAGGAAATACTGATACTAGAAGTAGGTTGTCTAAGTTATACTTACAGTTCTGTCTAGGTCACAGCAGAATTCCCTTACTGTAAGTACATGCTGAATATTTGATTCCAAAACTGAGAGTAATTCAACATGGAGGATGAGTCGTTGGAAACTCCTGGATTCTTTTTCTAGGCTTTAAAAATGGCTTTACTGAACAAGTCTAATTGATCAGTTTATTTGCCAGAATCTCACCAGCAGTTAAGAGAATTCACTATTATTCAATCCAAAGTGATATTGATGAAGTTTAACCAATGAATGTCTAATTTATAAATCCTTGCAAAGAATTGTTTTACTTCAGACCTTCAGGATGAAACCAAATTGAACCTGAATCTTTTGGTGTCAATGGCTTTTCAAAGAAAGAGTATCTTTTTCTCCATTTGGAGAAATCCACTTAGACACTACTGAAATTTATCTAAACAAAAGAATGGAGCTTTTTTATCATTCCATTATAAAATGGAGTTTTTCTTGGAAAGGAAAAACCCTAAAATTATAAACACTCTAGAAGAACATATAATATAAAACTTTGTGACCTGCATTAGGTAATTATTCCTTAAACACGGCAACTGGAAGCAGGATCCATAAAAGGAAAAATTTGACAAATTGGACTTTCTCAAAATAAAACAATTTGCTCTTTGAAAGACACTGTTAAGGGAATGAAAAGACAAGTCATAGACTGGAAGAGGTATTTGCAAATGACAATCTAATAGAGGGTGTCTGCTTCAAGTATATAAAGATCTTTCAAAACCCAGGAATGGAGTTTCCCTGTTAGCTCAGTGGTAAAGAGTCCACCGATGCAGGAGACACAGGTTTGATCCCGGTCTGGGAAGATCCCATGCTGCGGAGGGGCTAGGCCCATGCACCACAACTACTGAGCCTGTGCTCTAGAGCCCAGGAACTGTAGTTACTGAGCCCATGTGCCGCAGCTACTGCAGTCTGGATGCCTTGGAGCCTGTGCCCCACAACGGGAGAAGCCACGGCAATGAGAAGCCCTAGCACCTCAGAGAAAGCCCGTGCAGCAATGAATACCCAGAACAGCCAAAATAAATTAAAAAAAATTAAAGACCCAATAATGAAAAAGCAAGCAATTAGAAACTGTTTGAACAAACTTTTCACCAGTGGAGATATATGGATGGCAAATAAGCACATGAAAAGATACTCAACATTAGAGAAATGCAAAGTAGAATCACCCTGAGATGCTGTTAGGACTTCCCTGGTGGACCAGTGGTTAAGAATCCATGCTTGCGCTGCAAGAGGCACGGGTTTATCCCTGGTCAGGGCCTAAGATCTTGCAGGTCCAGTAGCACAACCAAAACCCCCACAAACCAAATAACAGCAAAACAATGAGATGTTACCACCTACCCATCAGAACAGCTAAAATTAAATAAAGACCCATCTTACCAAGTGTAGGTAAGAATATGATACAACCTCTTTGGAAAACAAACTGTTTCATAAACAGTTAAACATACACCTACCACATCCAGCCATTCTATTTTCCAAGATAAATGAAAGTATATGTCCATACGAAGATTTATATAAAAATGCTCAGAGCAGCTTCATTTGTAATAGCCCAAACTGAGACTAGCCTAAAATCTATTAGCAAATGAATGGATAAATGGAGAGTATATCTCTTAAGCCTGGAATTCACAAATGATGGCATATCCATACAATGGAGTACTACTCAGCAATAAAAAGCAGTGACTATGGGCATGCTACAACGTGGATGAATCTCATAAGAACTATTGAGTGAAAGAAGCCAGAGAGACCAAAAAAAAAGTATATGCAGTATGATTTCCCTTACATAACATTCTAGAAAAGTGCAAACTAACCTATACTGATGGAAAATCAGTTCAGTTCAGTTCAGTCTCTCAGTTGCGTCCAACTCTTTGTGACCCCATGAACCGCAGCACACCAGGCTTCCCTGTCCACCACCAACTCCCAGTTTACCCAAACTGGGTTGGATTGCCATCCAACCATCTCATCCTCTGTCGTCCCCTTCTCCTCCTGCCCTCAATCTTTCCCAGCATCAGGATCTTTTCAGATGAGTCAGGTCTTTGCCTCAGGTGGCCAAAGTATTGGAGTTTCAGCTTCAATATCAGTCTTTCCAATGAACACCCAGGACTAATTTCCTTTAGGATGGACTGGTTGGATCTCTTTGCAGTCCAAGGGACTCTCAAGAGTCTTCTCCACACCACAGTTCAAAAGCATCAATTCTTTGGTGCTCAGCTTTCTTCACAGTCCAACTCTCAGATCCATACATGACCACTGGAAAAACCATAGCCTTGACTAGATGGACCTTTGTTAACAAAGTAATGTCTCTGCTTTTGAATATGCTGTCTAGGTTGGTCATAACTTTCCTTCCAAGTAAGTGTCTTTTAATTTCAAGGCTGCAATCACCATCTGCAGTGATTTTGGAGCCCCCAAAAATAAAGTCAGCCGCTGTGTCCACTGTTTCCCCATCTATTTCCCATGAAGTGATGGGACTGGATGCCATGATCTTAGTTTTCTGAATGTTGAGCTTTAAGCCAACTTTTTCACTTTCCTCTTTCACTTCCATCAAGAGGCTCTTTAGTTCTTCTTCAGTTTCTGCCATAAGGGTGTCATCTGCGTATCTGAGGTTATCGATATTTCTCCCAGCAATCTTGATTCCAGCTTTTGCTTCTTCCAGCCCAGCGTTTCTCATGATATACTCTGCAGTGTTTGTCTAAATATGGAAGTGAGGATCAAGGTAGGGTGAGAGTGAAGGATTACCAAGGGGCACAAGGACTCTTGAGGATGATGGACATGTTCACGATGGACATGAAATTATGTGATAGTTTCATGGGTATATATGTGTGTCAAAACTTATGAAAGTGTACATTTTAAATATGTATGGCTTACTGTTTATCAATCATACTTCAATAAACCTGTTTGTTTGTTTTTTTTTTTAAAAGAACTCACTGAGGGACACCCCTGATGGTCCAGTTGTTAAGAATCCACCTTGCAATGCAGGGGACACAGGTTTGTTCCCTGGTCAGGGAACTAAGTTCCCACAAGCCACAAAGCAACTAAACCTCTATGCCACAACTACTGAGACTCGTGCCACAATCAGAGAGTCCATGAGCCACAGTGAAAGATCCTCCATGCCACAACTGACCCAACGAAGCCAAATTTAAAAAAAAAAAACAAACCTCACTGAACTATACACTTAAGATCTGTTTATTTCACTAAATGTAAATATAACTATAAAGGTGTGTTTTTTAAATAACTTTTTTAAAAAGGAGGAATCGGTTTTTTTAGAAGAGAAATCACTCCTTTTAGAAGAGAAATCGCTCTTTTTAGAAGAGAAATCGTTTCTGCCTAGCCTGGAGTTGCTGGGTGGCCCACAGAATCCCAGAGACGGCTACCAGGGAGTACCAGTTTGGGCTGGTCCCCTCCTTCACTACTTCTCCAGGAAGCAGTGTCTTCCTACCAGAAATCTGGCTGGACTCTGAGCTTCTTACCAGCTCTGATGTATGTGGTTCGGTGAATTTAAGGATGAACGGAGAGCCCCAGGCAAACAGTGATGGCAGAAGGTTAAACCAGGCCAGATTTCCAGTCCAGACCCTGCGGCGAAGCCTGAGCCATTTTAAATTCCATTCATCTATCCCTGTGTATTTGCACAGAGAAGAACCTGTTGTACTTAACGTACTGATCTTGGAGCTGAGGCCAGGGAGGCTGGGACATGGCAAATATTGACACTGGCTGCCTGAGCTCTCTGCAGGCTGTGGTATTAAATCCCCTGCTCTGCTGATGTGAACCAAGGGAAGGGCCTAGCTGATCACCCTGGGCTCTGCGTCTTCCTGGACTAGCTTATGGAATGCTGTTTGGGAGGTTGCTACAGCACCTGCTTCTTTCTGAAAAGAAGAACCAATAAACCAGAAAAGAACAAACACCATTCTTCTGCAGCACCAGCCACCGCCTGTTGACAGGCTGCCTCCCCCAGCGTAGGCTCCAGCTTTCTGTTCTCGGGAGTCCTGGCTAAGAAACAGTGAGCCATCAAGGAGTGGGGGTAGTGGGCTCTGGGCTTAGGCCTATCAAGGTTTGATCCTGGCACCACCCTTTAAAAACTGTGTGGTCTTAGCCCAGCAACTTCATCTGTCTTAGCCCCTGTGAAGTATGAATACCAAGCCAGGTTCCTTTATGAGGATAAGATAAAATGAGGTACAAGAGCTAAGACATAGAAGTTTGCAATAGTGCTTGGCATGTACTAAATGCTCAGCAAATATTGCTAATATTTGTAGACAGGTACTGCTGCCTGCCATTCCAGTAAACAAAAAATGGTGCCCACTCTACATACCACTTCTGTAAAGATCAGACTGTTAGCCACTGCAGCCTCCCACCGATGGTGCACCATGAGGGGAATCCAGAATGGAGAAAACCAGGAAATACTCTGTGCTTTGGATACTGGCCCGAGACAGTTACGATGCATATGTAAAGAATGATTTCAGTGAACCCAGAGTTTTGTATCTTCCCATGCATAGAAAAGTGCCAAAATCATTCATTTGAGATGTCTTTTCTTTGTGATTAGCAGTAATCTTTTGGTGTTCAACTACATGTGTTTGTTTGTCTTCCCAGCAAGGAAAAAAAAAAAAAAGCTGTATAACTGGGCTCCTCCCTTATCTCTTCAGAGTGGTTCCTCAGACCCATCTGAGAGGCTGTCTCCTGGACTATAGTTTTCAGTAAGGTCCCTGAGTAAAACAACTTGCAACTTTTAGTTGTATATTTTCCTTCTGTCGACATACTCATTAAAGGCTCTGGCCTTTCTTCTGCTGGAAACTTTACTGTTTCCCAGGGGAATTCACCTTTTGGCTCTTCCTCTTCCCCTCCTGCCTGCAAAGTAGTCTGGTCATGACATCCATGTACAGAGGAAAGCCTTTGGAGGAGAGCCTCTGCAGCCTCTCTTCCAGAAAAGGGAAGCAAATGTGTTTTTTTCTGCTGAAAACCTCTGCCAGCACCCTGCATGTCCAGGGTAAGGCTCACCCCTCCTGTTCAGAATCCAAGACTCTTCTTTATACTCCAGCTGCAGGGCTGCTTCTCATGCCCTTAGGCTCCCTCCTTGCACTGGCACCCTGCAGCTCTTCAGCCTGGTCTGCCCTGTCTCTGGCTCCTCCATGGCCTTGCTCAGGGGTCACTGCCACTGGAAGCTTCCCAGACCTCCTGAAACTTAGCATGAAACAGCCAACTGCCATAGCTAAGTGTCTGGACTCCTGGTGTTGTCAAACCCACGTCCATGTGCCCGAGGCACAGTAAGGCCAGATGAATGGAAGTGTCAGAGTTTAGAGCAAAGAAAGGTTTATCCCACGGCCAAGCAAGAACAGGCAGCTTAGGCCCAAAAGACCCGAACTCCCCAGTGGCTTTCAGGGGAGCATTTTGTTTTTACAGGGGAGCATTTTTAAAGGCAACATCTGGGGAGGAAGGCTCCAGGATTCCTGACTTTCTTCTCCTTGGCAGGTTGTGAAGTAACAGTGTAGTGTTCCAGGAACCTTCACCATCCACCCTCTGGTTCTGGACAGTCTGGGGTCTAGTGCTCGTGCTAAGTATCTGGCCACCAGCCTCCATCTGAGTGCGGGGGTCTTAGCTGCTATGGAGCAACTCAAAGATAGGCATCAGATTGTTATGCTTATGCCTTGAGGAGGAAGTAGGACTGTGTTTTATCCCTGAACTATTATTACTTTTCTTTCTTAACTTTGCTGTTTTCTCGTTATTTTTCTTGCTTAACTGCTGTTCCTTTGTTTCTATATTCTTCACATCTCTAGTTATTAATAGTAACTGCTTGAGTCTGCTCTTTGTAACTTGGGAAAGACCTAGGAGACCAACTGAGAAATGAGAGGGTGAGGCACGGAAAGGCCTTTGTTCTGGGCTCCCCCACAGGCTTCTGTTTCCTTGCCTCTGCACTCACCAGTCGAGCACCCTTCAACAGGCTGCCTGGCCTCTCTAAACCTCGCACAAACACTGTACCCTATTGCTCTCCATCCTGAGGCCCATTCACAATCAAGTTTTTTGCTTTGTCAGTTTGTGGGTCTTCTCAGACAACTCATTTCTGAGTGTTAGGCAGGAGCCCACTTTCAGGCCCTGGGAAGGGGCCCCTCTTCCTGTAAAGGCCCATGGATGGGCTTGATTGGGAGCAGAGGATAGAATTATGTGCAACTGAGTGCCTCTGAGCATTTTTCTGAGAAAGCTGCAGCCCACTGAAGAAGCTCAGGACTGAATGACCACTGAGGTCTCTCCATCTCTCTCCCACAGGGGCCAACCTTTGCACCACCAGCCCCTGGCGGGAACTGGGCCTCTCCTGCAATTGAAACACCGAGGCTGACTGGTATTGAAACACCGTCAGGGCACAACCTTTAAAAGAATGGCATAGCCCTTGAGGATACAACACAGACCGATTGGAACTGTTAGGTCCAATTTGGCAGATTTGACTTCCAGTGGACCTCACTGTATACTCACATTAGCATGTGCTAAATGACACACCCACAGGTGCCATGACAGTTCCAAGGTTAACCATAAAAGGTCAAAAAGTGGATGGTGGGCCAATTCCTGGAAAGCTCCCCTTTCCCAGAATGGCTGGAAGAATCCTCCCATTCGTTAGCCTGTGAAATCACCCATCCCATAAAAACTAGCCGCCCCGTGTTTCAGGCCCTCCCCCTTCTGAGATGGCCCACGCTGTGTGTGTGAAGTATGTTTCTCCCAGGGCCACTCTCACCTTTTGAGAGGGACCACATTCTGTCTGTAGAATATGTGTCTCTCTAAATAAACCCACTTCTTACCTATCCCTGAATTGTTTCTGTGAAGAGACCTGAAGAACCTGAGCTTCATTAAGTCCTGAGATGAGGCGTGTGACCTCAATTAAAAGGCAGTGGGCTCAAGGACCAGCCTGGGTTTTGGCTGAGTGTGAGCCCAATCTAAGCTGTGTGGTTTCAGTGGGAGCTAGCAGAGGCTCTTGTTCCCATGGCCTCCCCTCGGTGACCTTGTTTTCAATACCTAATGCTCCGGGCTCCGGGAACATGTTGGCATGTGAACGCTGGGCATGAGCTGCTGGGCCTTTTCTTGTTCCCCGGGTTACGCTTACTCGCTCAGTTGTGTCCAACTCTTTGTTACCCCATGGTTCATAGCCCGCCTGGCACTCTGTCCAAGTGATTTTTCATTTCTTCCTCCTGAGGGGTCAGTCGGTTCCTCTGGATCAGTCTTTGGAACCGAGGATGCCTCAAGCATGCTGGCTGTGCCCCATTTGTGCTGCACTTGGAGAGAAACTCAGCCAAAGGTGCCAGGACCCAGGGCTGAGCCTCACTTGGGCAGGATCTCTGAGGTGTCCTGTTCCGCGAGCTGGCCCTCAGTTCATCTGAGTCAGAAATATGGTTACATCCTGGCTCTCCAAGTCCCCTCCTTGGTGCCCTCAGCCCAGCACTTCCTGCTGCCCCAGCCGTCCTTCCAGTGTGAGGGGCCTCCTCCGTGACACCTTCTTCTCCTTGGGTGCTAGGGTCCAGGTCTGTTCACTTCTGGGTGCCTGGCACTGGGCTTGGCACAGGACAGGCACACAGAGACTGTTCAGTGAGCAAATGAATTGACTCAGGCGGCAATGAATGAACTGGAGCTCACCTGTCTCTCAGATGTCCATTTTTAATTCAAATCTCACAGAAGACTGATACATAGAATTGATTATATTAATTTCCAACAGGGATATGTCTGTCTCCATCAACAGGAACCCTCTTATTAGCCAGATTCCAAGTCCATCTTTCAGTATAAGGGTGGGACACTTTCTGACCCTCAAGCTACATTTTTAAACCCAGAGACTCTGCCTCCACCCCGGCCAAGATAGGGTCACATTGGTAGCAGAAACGACTTTGGGGTTGGGACACCATGGACCATGTTTGAGTTCCACTTCTGAGCCTGACTTTGCTGTACGATCCTGGGGGCCACAGTTTCCTCATCTGTTTAATGGATATATCCATCCTTGCCTGCCTGGGTGTTGTAAAACTGGAATGTATGCCAAGAAACAGCTAGTTCACTCAGGCTTCGGGATTGAAATACAATCCTTACTTGAAGGAACCTGGGCTGTTTGGTTGGGCATGTGGTCTTGGGGTGAGGGTGGAAGTGGTCCAGAGGAGAGGGGATGGCAGGGGTTGAGGGCTCCTCAGGCTGTTCTTCCTACAGCTCAGAGCCTCCTGGGGTGGCTTTCTTGTGGCAGGGCGACAAGTACCCCATCTCGTGTACGTCTCATGTGATCCATTAGTGGGCCCCACTGGATTATTGAGCTGGGAAAAACACTGAGGCTGTATCCAAACCTAGAAATATCTGCCTTAGGTACCAAAGCAGCAGGAAGTGGCATTATGTACCATATATGTGCCATCCAGAAGGGCTAAACTTCTCAGCTTGGTGTTCAAGCCCCAAACTTTTTTCTCCAAGGAGTGACAAGGTCAGGATCTATAAGCCTGTCTTGGAGCAAAGGAGCAGCTTTCCTCTGTGAGTCGCCAGAGGCAGGCTGCAAATCAGGGAAGCAGGTTTCCTTCATCTTTGTTAGGAGCTGCCTAACATGGTAATGAGCTCCCCATCCCTGGAAGAATCCAAGCAGAGGACGAAAAACTTGAAAGCAGGAGAGGCAATTCCTATTCAGAGACAGTGGTGCACAGATTACATGATCTCAAAGACTCCTTTGGATTCATGGCACATGTGAAGGGTTAGCAGCACCATTCCAGCCAGCAGCCCGCTCTGGCCTGGGTGATTCAGTCAGGGCCAGGACAGGAGTACTCGTCAGACCAGTCGGAGCAATGCTGCACATGATCCTGGCAGAGGCTCCTGGGGATACAGCTGCAGTATCTGAAGACAGTCGAGGGGCAGCGCCACCACCCAGGGCCGCAGGGCGGGCAGGTAGTCCCTGGGAAGACAGAAGAACAGCTGGAATGCCCCATCCACCAGGGCACTCCTTAGCCCTGCAACTGGCCATAGCCCCCACAGCCCTACCCTATCTGACACAGGTTGACTGTATTCCTTATTTCCTGCAGAAGAGAGAATCTAGACTCCCCAACTCAGCTCAGAGCCTCCTGGGGTGGCATCCTCGTGGCAGGGTGACAGATACCCTGTCTCATGTACATCTCATGTGATCCATCAGTGGGCCCCACTAGGATTATTGAGCTGAGAAAAGCACTGAGGCTGTATCCAAGCCTAGTAATATCAGCCTTAGGTACCAAAGAAGAAGGAAGTGGCATATATATCGTATATGTGCCATCCAGAAGGGCTAAAATTCTGTGTGACTTTGCGTGTGACCTCAAGCAAGTCTCTCACCCTGTCTGAGCCTCAGTTTCCTCATCTGCTTGAGGTTGTTACTAAGAAAGATAGGCCAAGTGCCAGGCCCACGGTCAGTGTTCAGATATTAATGGGTGCCCATCATCTCCCATCCTCCCCTCTCACCCTAAATTTGGTCCCACCAGCCCACTTATGACTCCCTGAGGGAACCTCGCAGGCCTCCCTCCTTTACCCTGGACCCTGGGCCTCCAGGGTTCTCTGCTGCATACTCAGCCTCTGCCTGGTGAAACCCTGTCCATTGTTTAAGGCCTGCTTGAACACAGTCTCTTCTGAGAAATCTCCCTTGATGATTTCTTCTCCCCTCCCCTGCAACAAAAACCTCTCCAGGACCCCTGGCACTACCTTTAGTCACTAGCATGATATAAGTCCTGGGGATAGGACATATGTTTGACCCCTGGCTGCTTCCCAGCAGGACCTAGCACCAGGCCAGCCCCCAACAGTGCTCAGAACGTATTTGTGGGTTGAATGCCAGGGAAGAGATTGGAAGCAAACTATGGGGCAGTGAAAGAACTCAAATCTTAGAGTTGGGAGACCTGAGTTCATACCCAAGCTCCCTCTTTATCACTCATTTTACTAAGTCACTTCTCCCCTCTGGCCTCAGTTTACCTACATATAAATTGGGGCCAGTGATTTCTGCTCTGCTTTCCTCACAGGATTGTTGGGTGATGCAGAGGAGATGAGGGAAGCCCAGGTTCAAACCCCAGTTGGGCTATGTATGTACTCTTCTTGTGACTGCCTTCTGGGCTCCCTGGCTTCCTCATTTGAGACCTTGAAACTAAGCTCCCCACCACAGAAGAATAACTCTCTGGAGGGAACCACTTGTAGTGGTAATGAGCACCCTGCCACTTGAGGCATTCAAGCAGAAGTGGAAAACATCTTCCTAGAATGAAAACAGGGGATGCAGGGGGAACCTCAGAGATTCTCTGGTTAACTTCTGCCCTCTGGCCGCTGCCTGGCCAGTTGCCCAGCCCAGCCTGTGCCCAGACCCCCACCTGGGCTCAGTTCATCTGAGCAGTCCCCGCAGTTGTTGATCCCATCACACATTTGGTCTGAGTAGATCCAGGAAGCAGGGTCTCCACAGTGAGCCACGAGAAAGCCGGGGAGGCTCTGGGGCACAGCTCCTACAGAGGGAGAGATGAAGCAGGAGCAAGTCCACATCTGGCTGAAGTTCAGGTATAGCCAGGCTGGTACATTCAGGCTGCAGGTGTCTCACAGCTAAATGGAGGTAGATTGTCCTGACCAGCCTGGCAGCTGACAAACCCAAGGTCGCTGAGCATCCAGGAAGGGCACAAGGAGAACGCAAGAAGAATGTTTCCTGGGGAGGAGGTCAGTCAAGGGGAGAGGAGGGTTCTTTCCCTGTTCATTCAACAGGATGCCCAGAGCTGCTCCTCCCTTCCTCACTCCTACTCAGCTCTTGCTCCTTCCCATCCACACCATGTCTTACTCTGCTCCTCCCTCCAGAAATGTCCTTCTTGACACTCGTCCAAAACCATCCCACCTGCAAGTCCAGGTTCAAGTTCCTTCACCTCCAGGAAGCTTCCTCCAACTGGAACACAACAAAAATAAATGTGGAGTTTCCCTGGTGGCTAACCGGTAAAAAAATCACCTGCTGGTGCAGGAGACACGGATTCAGTCCCTGATCTGGGAAGATTTTACATCCCATGGAGCAACTATGCCTGTGAGCCACAACTATTGGGCCGGTGCTGCAGAGTCCAAGAGCCACAGCTGCTGAGCCCACGCGCTGCAACTACTGAAGCCCCTGCACTTAGGATCCGTGCTCCACAACAAGAGAAACCGCTGCAGTGAAAAGCCCGAGCACTGCAACCAGAGAGTGGCTTCTGCTCTCTGCAACTAGAGAAGCCAGACCAGCAGTGGAGACCCAGCACAGCCACAGATAAATGAAATAAATACTTTTTAAAAAGAATAAATGTGAGGTCTTGCACTTGGATCCCGGAACTCAGGGGATGTGGGTTCACATGTTTTGTGAGAGGGAATCAGACACCCTTCTTGAAAGTGGGTTCTGTATTAGACAGCAGTGTGACAGGGCTACCAAAAATTAACACAAACTCAGGCCACATCACTAGAGATATAACCCAGACTTAGGAGGGGAAAAGTCTTTGTTCTTTGGACTGGGCAGAGCCAACCGGAAGTGTCACGGATGCTTCTGGAGCTAGTCCAGGGAGAGGGGCATGGGCAGCTGGTTTCTGTTCTGTGGATGCTGGTGGAGTGGGAAAGACCAATCACAATGGGGTGACTGGGAGTTCAGAGGGTAGTTCAAGGAAGAGGAAACTCATGCGGGACAACAAAGCAATCTCCAATCCATGCAGTGCCACCATCATGGGAAACAGATTGACATGTGGTTCTTGGAGGGCAGGGGTTGATGAGAGGTTACAGTTGGAACCAGCCAAGGGTGCTATTGGGAGGTAGCCCTAAACTCAGTACAAGTCCCCATTGGAAAACCAGAGTGATAGCAGCGGCTGCCTCAAGTTGTAGTGAGCTTCTATCCTGGGAGTGTGCAAGCAGAGGCTGGGTGGCAGAGGGGGTTGGGGCATGAGCTGGAGCATGGGCTAGATGAATTTAAGGCCTCTTCTGGTCTTCAGGGCTCACGATGCAATGACCCTCCCCTCATAAGCTACCCCGCCCCACTCACTCTAACTCACCCATCTCTTTCCCTCCTCTGGCAGCTGCCACACTCCTCTCTCTTGAGAACTGTCAGGTCTAAGGTCTGGGATTAGACCTTCCCATCCATTCATTGGTTGATTCACTAATTTCATCATTTATTCAACAAATCATTCCAGATATTTCTCTGTGCAGAACCCTGTTCCAGGCCCTGGGCCCCAAGATCAAGCAGACTAGGTTTGCCTCACAGGAGTTCACAGTCTGATGTGGGGGGCAAACATGCCAAATGAGAATGACAATGAATGTGACTGGGGCTGGGACACAGGTAAGCACAGGGGCTGTGAGAGTCCAGTAAAGGGAACTTCATCTAGTTTGTGGAGAAGGCAATGGCACCCCACTCCAGTACTCTTGCCTGGAAAATCCTATGGACAGAGGAGCCTGGTGGGCTGCAGTCCATGGGGTTGCTAAGAGTCGGACACGACTGAGAGACTTCACTTTCACTTTTCACTTTCATGCATTGGAGAAGGAAATGGCAACCCACTCCAGTGTTCTTGCCTGGAGAATCCCAGGGACAGGGGAGCCTGGTGGGCTGCCGTCTATGGGGTCGCACAGAGTCGGACACAACTGAAGCGACTTAGCAGAAGCAGCATCTAGTTTGGGAGTCAGAGAAGGCTTCTTGGAGGAAGTAACACTTAAATTCTGCCGTGAGGGTTGCATAAAGTTTCTCCAGACCCAGAATGGAGGCATTCCCTTGTGTGGGCATATGTGTGTGCATGTGACTGGGACAGGGTGGGAGAAAATGTTCCTGGCAGTATACAACCAAAGGCATAGAAGCACACAAGGGTGCCTGGTACGTTCAGGGTGGTCGAGCTTCAGTCTGGCTGCAGGGAGAGCTGGAGTTGGGGCAGCTCTCAAGGGGCCCTGGCGTAGGTACTCACGGCACAAGGCCTCCTCCTCGTCCTCGCCACGGGCACAGGTGCGAATGCCGTCACAGACCCTGCTGGCCGGGATGCAGCTGCTCCGGTCGTTGCACAGGAAGCCAGTTCTGTTCATCTGCGTCACACAGGCCTGGGCCCCTGAGTGGGTGGGGCCAGCCCCGGAAGGGTCAAGGGTGGTGTTCACAAGGGCATCACCAAGTTCTCCCCACTGAGCCCCACCTGAGCTGGAGCGAGGGGCCGGGGCCACAGGGAGGACCCTGAGCTCGGCGTTGAAGACAGCGTGCAAGCCCCAGTTCAACCATTTGCCTGCTGTGTGACCATGGGCAGGTGACCTGACCTCTCTGTGCCTCAGGTTCCTTGTGTCCAAAGTGGGGAGCATAGCACACACCCTGTGGGACTGCTGGGGAGATTACACAAAAGTCTCTGTGTGAATAAGCCTAGAGAGAGTGCAGAGAAATTCATGGTTCCCATGTCTATCGAACAACCATCTCACGGGAAGCTTCTCAGGACAGGCCTCAAGTTAGTGATGGGGTTTTCATGGCAGGGCTCCTGGTGCAGGTGAGGGTGTCAGAGGCAACATCCTGGGGCCAGCTAGCGACCGTTATGCCACAGTCCTTATATCTGGGACAGCTGTACAGGCTGCCAACACCTTCACATTTTTATTCTATTGTTTCCCTGAACCCTCCTGTGACATGCCGTCACTAGCCCGATTTTATAGATGAGAAAAGTAAGACTCGGTGAGGTTCGAGAGGCCTGGCCACACAGCTAATAACCAGGCTGCTGCCTCTCTCTTTCTTGAGGTAGGGCTGCCTCCGCAGTGCCCAGGAGTGGTGGGGACTGTCTGAGTGTCTGTCCCTCTGAGAGTCTTCCCTTTGTCCCACTGCGTGGAGCACCCAGCCCTGGGGCTGCTCCAAAGAATTAGGGAAGAGAAACTGACAGAGCAGCCTGGAGGTCCAGTTCTGCGGGTTGTGCACGCAGACACACGTGTGTGCGGGTTGGAGGTAGGGGTGAGTTTATGTGGGTCTGTGCGCGTGTGAATCACAGCTCATCTCCTGGAGCTGCCTCAGCTAGTGTGAGGGGGCTGGCTCTCAGAGGCACATTGTCACACACACACAACTGCCCACAGACATACACGCTTGGACACACTTGCACAAACACAGACATGCACACACAAGGGCAAACACACACAGATATGTACCTGCACATACAAACATGTGCATACACACAGATGCTTGCACACATGTACACAGACACTCAGGTGCATGCATGGAGGCAGCTCTTCCTGTGTTCACATCTACCCGCAGTGTCCACGCACAGGCACGAGGGTGCCGTGGATTCTACCCCTATTCTCACTGTGTTCCCTTAGCACCTCCTGCTAGGCAACAGAGACATCTCTCAGAAAGGTAGGTCTGGTGACATCCCACCTCCAGCTAATTACTTCCCATGGCTCTCTACATGGTGACCTCCTTCCCCAGTATAGCCTTCGAGGCGCTGGGCCCTGGGCCCCTGGCCCTACCCGCTGCCCTGTCCATCAAGCCCACTGACCTTCTCTTCATATTTCCTTCCACCCCACACATGCTGTTCCCGGTGCCTAGATGCTTTTCCTGCCACCCCCTCCACCAACAAACCCCGCTTTCCCTTCATGCTTCAGTGCCGTTCACTTCTCAAGGTGCCCATCCTGACCCCTGGACTGGCCAGACCCCCACCCCAGACTCTCAGAGCTCCCACTAAGCCTGCCTTAAAGTGCTTATTGGGTTAACCTTTGTGTCACTCTGCAAACTGTTAGCTCCACGAGGTCATGTTTGGTGTTGGGGCTCACTGCTGAAGCCTGCCTGGCCTCAGGGATGTACTGGACAGGTCCCTGTCCTTTGTGGTTGAGACAGACACACAGAAGGACAACACCACTCTGGGTGATTGGGCTTGGGGGAGAGGAAGTGTGAGAGAAACAAGGCTCCTAAACAAGGCAGGTAGGGGAAGGCTTCCTGGAGGAGGTGGCATCATAGCTGGGTCCACTTCAACAGCTCAAGCTACGGCTGTGCAGATGGAAGCTCAGAGATGTGTGCTTGTCAGTATCAGTGTGTGTCTACATGCACCCTCAGGAACTGTTCAAAAGTCACTTTGTGGAGAAGCCAGGCAGGATCAGTTTCCCCCATCGCTCTGTGTTCCCGCCACCCTCCCAACAAGTCTGACCCACTCTCTCTTGCCCACCCTGACCTGGTGTGCGAGGTGGGGGTCCAAGGATGGCGACCAGTGTGATCAGAGCTGCAAGAGTGGTCAGCAGGAGCATCAGGAAGGCTGAGAGGCAGGCCCCTCGGCGTGAGCAGCAGCAAGGGCTGCAGTTCGCTGTGTGGGGTGGGAAACCCGTGATGGAGCAGCCAGTCCCCTGCCCTGAGCCCTACAAGTGGTCCCTCTTCACTGGGGTCCTGGGGTAGGACAGGCTTCCCTGGAGGAGGGCGCTCCCAAGCCCACTGAGAGGCTCTCAGCTCTGCCTGTGGACCCACCCCACCAAACGCCTGGGCCTGGCCCACATCCAGTAGCTGGTGAGTGGCAGTGGGGATGAGGGCCCCAGGTCTCTGCTCCACCCCCTAAGCCCCGTGTCCTTCCATGAGTCTCAGGAGATGAGGAAGGAGACACGGACACCTGCTTGCTGAGTTCCTGCCCTAAGGCAGAAGCCAAAGCAGGCCCTTCATGGCCATTATTGCATTACTCAAGACAACTTTTATTTTACAGATGAGGAAACTGAAGCTCAGAGAAGGAAAAGTCCAGGTCCCCTTGTGTGGAGCTGTTACGTCAGCCCACATCTATTTGCTGCCAAAATTGGCGCTCTTTCCATGGTGTCAACTGATTGTTCATTCTGGAGCCTGCCAGGATGCTGGTTGGAACCCCAGCTCTACCACTTCTCAGCTGGGCCACACTGAGAAGCCCCCTTTACTTCTCTGTGCCTGTTCTCCTCATGTGGGAAATGGGGCTCCAATGCCTGCATTAGAGTTGTTGAGAGGACTGAGCTAGGTACTGGAGCAGAACAGGGCTTGGTACATAGTGAGTGCTATAAAGGTTCTAGCTACTATTTGTCTTTATTGAGCGTCTACTATGTGCCAATCTGAAATGATAGTGACACCTTTAACTGACTTTGCTCCTGAATTTTTTCTGGCTTTTGAAATAGTGAAAGAAATCTTATTGGGGACCTACTAAGTTCCCTGGTGGCTCAGATGGTAAAGAATCTGCCTGCAACATGGGAGACCCAAGTTCAATCCCTGGGTCGGGAAGATCCCCTGGAGAAGGAAATGGCAACCCACTCCAGTACTCCTGCCTGGAGGATCCTGGCAGGCTACAGTCCATGGGGTTGCAAAGAGCTGAACATGACTGAGTGACTAACACTAGGTGCCCTGCTCTGTAGAGGACGCGCAGGGAAGCTCTGTAAAAGCAAGCGCAGCTCTGATCCTTGCCCTCCAAAAGCTTGCAGTTGTACTTAGAAGACAAGGTCTGGACACAAAGAGAAGAGTGTGAGGACTCCTCCGTCCCCCGGGGACTGTTATCTGAGGGAAGGGCAGGAGCATGTGTCCCCAGAGGTCAGCCCAGCAGCAGGCACACGATAGGTGCTTTGGGAAGAACCCAGTTCGGGTCAGTTCAGGTCTCTTCCATACAGTCCACGCACATTTTCAGAGTGGCTTGCTCTGTGCTGGTCCATCAGTCAGACCAGTACCTGTACCCCAGCAGCTCGCAAAGCCAGGTGACCGAGGTGCTGAATGGGGTGTCCTGGGTGCTTGAAGGAGGACGGGATTTCCGTGGGCGGGTGAGGGGAAAGTGCAAGGAGAGCGCAGTCCAAGTAGAGGGCCCAGGAGGGTGGAGGTCCCGATGGCATGTGGGGGACAGCAAGTGTGGCTGAAGCCCAGGGTGGGTGTACCTTGGGAAGGGAGACATATTAGGAGACGCAGCATAGATCGAAAGCCCACATTCCTTGCAGCCTTGGTCAGTGGCTCCCTTGTAAACTCGGGTAACCAGGGAGACAACGAGAAGGCTGGCAAGGAGAAGCATCCTGGTCGGTCGGCCAAGCAGCTGCTTCTCAAATATTTGCACAGCACAGGTGGGGCAGGAGGGGTCACAGGAGCATCTCGGGGTCCATGGCCAGGTAACGGTCACACTTCAAAGCCTGAAAGCCCTTAAGTGCTGATCCCCCTGGGGACAGATGGGAAAAGGAGGCCATTATTCCATGCCAGGTCCTTCATGAAGCAGGCTTGAAATAAATGACACCACAGTGGAGCAAAAAGATACTGGGGCTCTGCAAGCCGAGGGACCCTAATTTGAACTTGAACCCTGCCTCACGCCTCGCATCCGTGCGGGATCCCAGTTTGGCTGAACCACCCGACCTCACGTCACCTCAGCTACCTCATCTGCTATTGCACCTAACAGGAGACCCCCTCGGAGCTGACCATTGGGTGTAGAAGAGGCCCCATGGTGCTGGGCACACAGTAGGGCCTTGATCTTTGATAGCTATTAATAGTAGCTGCCTCTCCGGGTCTCTCCCCTCAGTGGTCAAGTGAGAGTCAGGATTGGACACATAGTAGGCGCTCAATAAAAGTGTTCTTTTCTTCTTTATTCCACAGAAGCACACTGTCCTGGTCACTTGGTGAGCCCGTGGCCGAGAGCAGGTGCTCAATAAACGTGAGATCCCTCCCACCTTATCTCTCAGAGGTAGAGACCCACCTGGGTCACCCTGAGTCAGGGACTGGCCTCTAGAGCTCTTTCCTTTATGGGTTTTGGGGGCAGTGTATGTCTGTGGGGTGGGCAGCACATGAGCCTATGCATTTAGCAAATGGCCGTCAGGACGGATGGCCGGGACACTGGGAATGGATGACCTCAACAACGGGGCAGAGGTCTGAGAGACAGAGGGAGCCTTAGGGAGCTGCTTTTGTGTCTCCATAGCAACAGCCCAGCATCAAGGGAGTCCCACGTCGGGGAGGGGCTGGCCCCAGGTCCCCCGGCCTTTACCTTCCCCTCCAGGGAGGGCTTTGCTTCCAGCAGCAGCATTGCCATTGGTATCCCCCTGGCCAAGAGAACAGAATGGTGGGGTGGGCTGAGGTGAGGGGAGGTCCAGCCTCAGGGGGCTAAACTGAAAAGTTTTTCAGAAGCCTCACAAGAGCCTTGGGTGGAAATACTGGCCCTCCCTCTCGGCTGCCCCACACCCATGTCTACTTTATGTTCCCACACTTTTGCCTGTACTGTGCCCTTTGCCTGGAAAGCCTTTTCCTCCAGTGCCTATTTGGCAAACGTTCATCCTTCAAACCAGCTCAGGGGGTACCCCCCTTGGAGAAGCTCCCCAGGCGCCCCCCTTAATGTCGATCATTCCCTCCCCTGGCCTCCTGTCCTCTCCCAGCTCTCACCACCTGAACCATGTACCTGGTTCACCTGTGGCATCTCCCTACAACTTGGTAGAGAGCCTCCGGGGCGGTGGGGGACCTCAGTGTCTCCCCTCTTTACCGCCCACCCTTAGCCTGGGCTTTGCCCCGCGCCCCGCCCCCTAGGTAAGGAGCCGTCTTGGGGCAGCTCTTACCTGGGGGAAGATCTGGTTCATGTCTCTGGCCCCCAGCTCCAGTCTCCGGCCCTGGCAGTGCAGAAAACTCGCCAGGTTCCCGGCCTGTCACCAGGGGCAGCCAGGAGGAGGAAGAAAGGAGGCCTCTCCTGGCCGCACCCTCCCTGTGGGAAGGCTCCTCCCAGGCTGCCTCCCGAGAAGAGGAGAGGGCAGGAGGGCCCTGCTCCGGCCTGGCCTCTTCCCACTCTGCAGGCTGACAGCCACGCTCCAACGCCAGAATTCTCCTTGTGAGAGAAGAGCCTGAGGTTCAGAGAGCGAGAAACTGCCCTTGAGTCACACGGTGCAGGGTTGAGAGGGAAGCTGAACCCAGAAGTTTTCCAGTGTGTGGTTTTTCTCCACATCGATGATGAGATGGAGGACGTCAAGTCCCCCCAGCTGCATGAAGATCCAGGCGGAAATACCCAGAATTAAGGTTCCAGTGGCTAAAAAGCAGGGATCGTGTTTCCACTGATGTTTGTTCAATGAAATACATAATCTATGTGGAAAGAATATGTATTTTCCACTAAAATGATAGGTCACTTAACCTGAGTTTCAGCTTTCTCATCTGTCTCTCGAAACTTCTTTTCCCCTCATTCCTGAAGAAAGGCGGTGCCCCCATAGATGGATCTCTTTGTCCTCCCCGCTCAACACCCAACACACCTAGAAATACACATACATCTGGAATCACACTGCAGGGGCCCCCGACCTCACCAGATACTACCCAACCGCTCTTCCAGGAGGCGGTACCGGTCTGCGCCCCCATTAGCAGTGGCGAGTGTCTGTGTCCTCAGCCTTGAGAGTGTCAGCCTTTCTGACCTCATCCGCCTCTGGTGGGTGTGAGATGGTGTCTCACTGTGGTCTAGTCTGCGTTTCTCTAGGAACTCCTATGCGCACCGCCAGCTGCTAACATGCACTGAACGCTTGTCTCGTCACGTGCTGCACTACAGGTGTTACATATGTTAACCCGCTTAGTCCTCCCGACCACAAATGATGGAGACTATTATCATCTCCATTTCACAGATGAGGAAATTGAGGCACAGAAACATTGTTACTTGCCCAAGGTCCACAGCTGAAAGGAGGCATAGCTGCATTATAGACGTGGGTGGCTGAAAAGTTCACACATTACCTCTACCTATCTCCTCACTTCTCAAAAATGTGGTCCTCGGACCAGCAGGACCTCATCATGTGTGAGAGATGGAATCCCATCCAGGCCCACCAAGCCAGAACCTGCATTTAAACAAGAGCTTTAGGAGGTTCAAATGCTTATTCAATTTGAAAAGCCCTGCCCCGGCCCATGCTGTAATGTTGCCCTCTTAAAATATATTGGTCGTGTGGATTTCTTCCCTCGTGAAAGGCTTTTTCCTATCTGTTGTCCATTTTTCTATAGGTGACCTATCTTTTTCTTATTGACTTATGGGTTTCTTTATGCTGACTTTGAATCCTTTGTGGCATGGATCAAACACATCTCTCCCAGTATGTAGCTTGTCACTTGCTTAGAGTGATTTCTGCTGGCTCCATCCACCTTTCTAAATCCATCTTTCTTGTCCAGAACCAGACAAGAATCTCATTCCATGAAGCCTTCTCCAACTCTCCCCACCTCCTCGGATTTGCCTTTCCCTATTCAAAAGCAGAGACATCACTTTGCCGACTAAGGTCCGTCTAGTCAAGGCTATGGTTTTTCCTGTGGTCATGTATGGATGTGAGAGTTGGACTGTGAAGAAGGCTGAGCGCCGAAGAATTGACGCTTTTGAAATGTGGTGTTGGAGAAGACTCTTGAGGGTCCCTTGGACTGCAAGGAGATCCAACCAGTCCATTCTGAAGGAGATCAGCCCTGGGTGTTCTTTGGAAGGAGTGATGCTAAAGCTGAAACTCCAGTACTTTGGCCACCTCATGCGAAGAGCTGACTCATTGGAAAAGACTCTGATGCTGGGAGGGATTGGGGGCAGGAGGAGAAGGGGACGACAGAGGATGAGATGACTGGATGGCATCACGGACTCGATGAACGTGAGTCTGAGTGAACTCCGGGAGTTGGTGATGAACAGGGAGGCCTGGCGTGCTGCGATTCATGGGGTCGCAAAGAGTCGGACACGACTGAGCAACTGAACTGAACTGATACTCCTTATGGTCTGGGGCTCCATCTGACCCTGGCTATGGCTAGCGGAGATCCTCTGCCCATAAGATCAGCAAATCTCAGCTTGTCAGACAAACTTGGGTTTTTATTCTGATTCTGCCAAATTAATACCTACCTAATTTAAGGCGGCAAGTCACAGCCTCTGTTTCCTTATCTGAAGAATGGAGATGAGAATACTTGCCTCAGAATTTTGTGGTTAGAATGAAGTAATTCATGTACGTGAAGGTGTTCTGCACCCTAGGAGAGTACAATATTGTTTCTGAATGGCTTGGTTTGTTTATAATTACAAAGAGATCTGCTTGCGGTGGGGACTACTTTGTAGTCCAGGACGCAGCTCAGGGTTGGTCAATAGTAAGTGGGCACCACAACTAGATTGACCCAGGCACCTGTCACATCAACTTTGGGACCTGCCTAGAGGTGAGGCTCAGTCCCTGCTTCAGCACCTATCACTGTACCTTCCATAACTCTGAGAGTCCTGGCTGGATGCCTTTCCTCGCGGAGACTCTGTTTCCTCAATTCTAGCACGGAGACGATAAACCCCATCCTGCTTTCCCAGAAGGATGCTGTAAAGACGCATTGAAAGGTGGCAGTGAGAGCACTCTAAAGGGCTTTGCAAAAGTCATGGGGAGTCAATGTCCAAACTTCATCGTGAAATATCTAAGTAGACGCTTTTACAAGATAGCATTGTAATATTTCTCAGTGCAGATGAACCAAATTTTGACACATGCGTACTTAAGCATCATGAAATTTTCAGATGCGGGGCTCCAATAATGACTGCATGATGGTATCTCTTGAGGTAACGTTTTCAAGAGTTTTTATTGAAACCTTTCATTTCTAATCAGTTGCTGATTTCTTCCCACCCATGCCTTCAATTATTGCTACAATGTTGCAAAACAATTCAAGTATATAAAACATATAATAGTAAAATAAGCCCAAATCATTTAGAAGTGAACAAATAAAAATATTATACTCTCAAAATAACAAAGTAAAATTAGACAACCCCTAAAGCAGAGGTTCAGTAACTTGGAAGAGAAAAAAGTTAAATATTTTCACTAACTTCTAACTGAAATACAGCATGTCCTTTAATTATGAACACAGTCAACAATTGATAGTACTGTGAGCAGTTCCTGTGACTTTATCACCGACAGAAATCAGATATTTTCATATTACAGTTGTTACCGAGATTTCAAAATAAAATTTGAAATAACTTTGAAATTCCAATAGTTTTAGGACCACCACTGCTACTGCTGCTACTGCTAAGTCACTTTAGTCGTGTCTGACTCTGTGCGACCCCATAGACGGCAGCCCACCAGGCTCCCCCGTCCCTGGGATTCTCCAGGCAAGAACACTGGAGTGGGTTGCCATTTCCTTCTCCAATGCATGAAAGTGAAAAGTGAAAGTGAAGTTGCTCAGTCGTGTCCGACTCTTAGCGACCCCATGGACTGCAGCCTTCCAGGCTCCTCCATCCATGGGATTTTCCAGGCAAGAGTACTGGAGTGGGGTGCCACTGCCTTCTCCGCTAGGCCTTATTTTATGTGTTAATAAAGAAGTACATATATATATAATTGAAAAATTTTGAAAATAATAATTGTATTTTAATATGATTAGTTTTCTTTGCAATCCTTTATGCTTGGTTTTATGCCTCTGAAAACATTATTCTGAGGAAGAGTCAGTCCATAGGCTTCACCAGATTATCAAAAAGGTCTATGGCATGAAAAAGGTCAAGATCGCCTGCTCTAAACAGATAATTCATTAACATCACAGGAAGAGAATACTTAATAGTGAAATAGTAAAGCTGACTTCAACAATTATACATTTCAGAGAAGGTATACAAACAGCGCTTCAGAATTTAATTATTGCAAAGAGTCACAAAATCTACACTAACTGTACAATCTAGCTTCTCACAGAAGGCTGCGTTTCCCACTGTCTCAGTCTGCTGTCTCTGTCACTGTACATACTGTAGGATAAGGGAGTTTGAGAAGGCGAGGTTCGGGAAAAGTGAAAGAGACCAGCACTTTACAGGAACAGATCACGTTTAATACAGCAAGAAGGGGCAGGAGTCAGATTAGTGAGCTGCTGCACTGACCTAAGAAAATAGTAAGTATATATAGCCATGTATGTGGAAATCTACTGTCTTAAGGGGGCCTGTTCTTCTCCAAGGTTGTTTGGAGTCGTTATCTCTTAAATGGCTAGGGCAAGGAATTCTGGAGATCAGCCAGAGGCTGGACTGGCTGGGAGCTGGGCTAATCAACCTTAATGTCCATTTTTTTTTTTCTTCAGGTGAGAGAGTTTTTTGTTTTGCATAGAGTGGTGGGAAGGACCCAGAGGGGAGTTTTAACTCCAGGCTATTTTGAGCCATGTAACTTTCCTTCACATACCACCAGCCCTAGACTCTAGTCTAGAAGTAGAAAGAAAGATAAAATAGGTAGCTTCTACTGATGATACTCAAATGCAAACATAAGCTGCTCTGCATCTGGTAATGTGGAGGCAAGGGGTCAGGAATACCCTGGGTTAGTAGAAGCTGGGCTGGCACACCTAGAATTTGAGGACAATAATAAGTAGACCAAGCATTGTGGTTTAAAAATTTAGCCCAACGTGAAGTCTGGTAAGAAGCTTAGGAGTCCATGGGACAGCCTTCCAGTTTGCTTGGCAATACTCAGATTGTGCCTATGACCCAATGAGTAGGCTTACCATCCAAACAATAATGTGGAGCAACAGAGAGCCTTATACTTAAGAGCTCAAAAATATTAATATATGTGAAACAAAATGAAATAGGATTATTGGGCATTAAAAAAACAAACCAAAAAAACCACCCTGGGAAGCAAATGGGATTTCCCATTTCTCTGTGGCTGGATAAACACAAAACTTAACAGATCCTGGAGGTGACTACAGAGCTAAGACATTGCTGTCCTCTCGAATGCCCCTCTAGTCTATCAGGAGCGCTGTTGTCCAGCACACTGTTCCAAAGCACTGCAGCTCTCGTGCTTAAATCCTTTCTGTGCCTGCCATCTTGCTCAGGACCAGGTCCGGGTTTACTAAGGTCCTTTATTTTGTGGTCTGTCCAGCCCCATCTATTGCTGTTTTTGCATGTGCTATCTCAGGCTGCTAAACCATTTGCATTTCCCCACCTGTTGCCTCTAGGTGTGAGCATGCTATCCTCACTGGTACACTGCTCCCTGTATTTTGTCTGGCTTTCCTTCTCCCTCTAGGTTTAAGCTTGGGTATGACTGAAGTTAGGGGTCCTCCCACAGTACTTCATGCTTATCTGGTCATATCACATTAATAACAGTTTGTCTCCTTTAAAATCTGAGCAACCAGAGCTGGGTACTGGGTCTTTGTTGTTGCAGTCCCATCATCCAGCATAGAGCCTGACACTCAGGCTCTCGAGTGGTTGTTGAATGGTTAAACTGTAGATCTCTAATAGGATATCTTGGCAAAATCACTGCCATGGTGTGGTGACAATGGGGACATAGCTGAGAATTTTAGATTGTTCCAAAGGTTGGTGGGTGGGCTGACTAGCTTTATTAAAAAAGGTCTACAAATTTCTGTATTAATGATTCCCCTCATGTGATCCTAAAATGCATAAGAGCCCACAAAAATTATAATGGGAGTTATTTTACGTATTTAAAAAAATCACAGTGGAAATGGCACATTTACCTAGAATAAAGCCACACAGACTAATAATAAGGGATAAAGTTGTTTGCTTTTTGCTGAGTCAAAGTACCAGGTTTCAACATGCTAATACGCAGCTCAGATTGGCAGATAACACATAAGGATTTCTAAGATCAATAGACCAGATAATCTGTTAATTTCTGATTTATAAAAAATGTACCGTATCGAAAGGGTATCCATGACGTTTTGTGTAAAGATTGGGAATCTTTGGCCTAGATCATTCATTAGGATTACTATCATCTTTTTAATCATCTGAATCAACGTATCTCTTAGACCAGGGACCTGAAACAAGGAGGACCTTAGGAAGTCCTTCTGGCAGGATTAAACCGATGACTCAAGAGTTTTGATGATTTGCATATGAGCAAAGGCAAGCTTCTCAAGATGTTGTGTGGTAGGAAAGGTGATAGATACCTAAGGGAAACCAAGCAAAGTTGGGTCCACCGAAAGGACCAAACTGTTACTTTAGGAAAAGGGGCCAGTTTTGTTGCTTTTGTTGGAATTTTCAAGTCAAATATTTTAATACTGTATACATGGGGGGGAGGGGGTGGTAATTTTTCTTTGTTAAAGTAAAATTGTTTTTGAAAATGTCTGGTTAATCATGCTAAAATAAAAAGACTGGACATAAATATTTGAGTGCCTACCAAATAGAGGAATGATTGGGTATTTCTACATAAAAGGAGCTGTCTCATAAACAAGAGGGGAAAGTTTGTCTAAACTTGGATCAATACTAAGAGGAATGAGGGTGTCTCGGGGTACCTCATTCAGGAAGCAAAGAGAAACAAAACCAAGGGAAGGTGGAAGAATATAGGATAGTCATATAGCTGCTCTTGTTCAGGTTATCTTTAGTATTATTTTGTTTTTATAAAGGAGGCCTTTCCTAATTGTAGGCTGACTCCTACATATCTGCAGCATTATGAACGTAACCCCGTTTCCCTCACTTGGTGCACTATAATTAAACCTGTCTGATTAATGAACACAAGTGTGTTCCGTAAGTGGTAAACAAGACAACTGGGCTTTTTTTTTTTTCCTAAGGTAAACCCAGTCCATTTCTTGTTTATATAATTGTATTCTCACACAAAATAAGAAAGAGACAATGACTGCTTGGCAACCACTTAGTAATTTCTTTTTCCCCACTTGAATGTGTTCGCATACTTTCTAACCCTCTATCTACCAAATCTAGACAACCTACTATTTAGAAAACCAAAACCTATTATCTTGTGACCAAAGCCTTACTTGGTTAATTGTATCTTCTTTTGACTCAGAGAAAGCTAACGACTAGGCTGAAGGTTAAGTTAGTGACTCACTCTTCAGTCAACTGGCACTACTGCAGTTGCCAGTAATGCCCACGTGAGTGAAAAAATATTGGTTTGCAAAGTCATTTAAGATTTGATGGTATGACACTCAATCACTTTAAGACTGAAGTGTATTATGTTACCTGATGTCATTCTTATTTTTGTATCTGTATTACTGATAATAATAAAGGAATGGTAATAACCACCATTTTCTGCAAAGTGAAATCAAAACTTAGTCCTGCATCATTAGAGTCAAATTCTTACTGTCAAAATGAAGTTCTTGGAAAATAACTTATACTTGACATGCTTTGTAATAAGAGAAAAATAGTTCTTTGCAAAGATCCATCCAACAGAAAAATCTATAGTCTGTGCAAAATAACATAAAATACACTTGTGAGAAGATCATTTTTGCTTTCATTTGCTTCCTGATCATATAGCAATAAACAGACACAGAACATTTCCTGTTTATTTCCTGGGTTGGGCAGTGGCGAAAGGGAAAATCTGGAAAATCAGCTGCGTATTAACTCAAATTTCAGCACATAATTATTCAAAGAAAATTTTAATGATTTCAGTTCAATACAACTGAAAATGTAGTGTATTAAAGGGTATTTTCTACTAAATTTCAAATTACAAGTTGTCGGCCATTTCTGAGCAACAGCATCATATCCACTGAGTATTCAGCTTATTAACTAAGGTGACTGACATGGCAGGCGGTGGGGAAAAACAATGATCAGCTCACAGAATTTGGCTAAGAAAGGAAACAAACAAAAACAATGCAAATAATAATTAAAATAGCTACAGATATTAGTAAAATAAAAATACAATCCCAAATAGCCATCTCTTAAATTACTAGAAAAAAATTGAAGGTAAAGTTACAGCAAATACAGTCTTCACAGATTTGGGTAACTTTATTTGCATTTAATAGTGATTTTTAAGCCCTATATCCAATGAAACCATTTTAAAAAGCTTTATGAGGAATGGAAATTTAGATGTCTATTCCACTTTTCTTAAAAAAAAAAAAAAAAAAGAAGCTTAAATTTCTGAATGAGCAAGATTCACTTTTGCAGGTAGAGGCCCTGCTTCTTCGTGATCTTCAGCTTTAGATCTAACAACCACAAGAGAAGAAGCTGGATATCTGTTTAGCTTTTGCTCATTCATAAATTCCAAGTCACCATAGATACTCAGCTTCTGCAAAAGAAAAAAAAATCAATGAATATTAGCAATTTGGATAATTAGGAACTTCTCTAAGTAAGGCTTCAAATAGCAATTTATTAAGTTAAGACTTGGCTGAAGAAAAAAAAAAAGAATTCCTATAAACATCCTCAAGAATCCTTTTACTCAAAGTGTTATACATATGTGATTCAATTCCCAGTGGACGGTCAAATAAAAATTTTCCACGTGTCCTGACTTAAAATACTTACAAATTAACAACTGAGTATCAGGGAAAACTGCTCAGGTTTAAAAGGAGTAGGTGTGATCATACACCTGGTATTGATTCCATGGCATGGATTGCGGATGCTGGATACCTTGAGCGCTCAATTGCTTTAAGACCTTATCTCTCCAACCAAGTGGTCAAATGATTTGGAGTAAGTTCTTCTGCTACTAAATGTTTTAAATTAACATATATGGAAAATGGTATGCACGATTTTAAGTCTGTGAGTAGAACAAAAAATATACATGAAATAGTTTAACATTGACAGAAAGGTCTTCATAAATGTATAAAAGTTCAAAGTGTTACTAACACACTCAAAAAGATACTAAAATGAGAGAATGAAAGCATAAACAGTATCAGGGCAAATGTCACAAAACTCCCTGAAGTATAATGGAAATGTCTAATATCTTTTGAAAGTACCTCTATTTAGATATAGGTCTATCTCCTAAAGGTAGAAAAAGAAAAGTTTTTACTAAGAGATGGGGTAGATTTTGTTGTAAATGCATGTGGCAATAAGTCTCTGATTCTGTGAGCTAAAAACTGAAGTGCTGACATTACTGACAGGGCAACTAACTATATTAAAAAGACAGGGACTTCCATGATGGTCTAGTGGCTACGACTCTGCACTCCCAAAGCAGGGAGCCCAGGTTCGATCCCTGGTCAGGGAACTAGATCCTACATGCTGTAACCAACAGTTCACAAGCCACAGCTAGAAGATCACACATGTCACAACTAAGACCCAGTGCAGCCAAATAAATAAGTAAAAAATAAATATGTATTTAAAAAAAACACGGAACCACATAGAAGCATTAATGTTGGAAAGATGCTTTTAGTAGGTGTTGAATAAAGAGCACCTTTGAAGTTAAAGTATCTACAATACCAATATGTGCAACAATATGGAGCGTAATGCTCAGTGAAGAGGCCAGAAAGACATGACTGTGTCTATGGCTCGTGAAGATGCTGGGAGGAAATGGCGAGTGATACTAGTATGAGTTTCCTTTTCGGAGTGATGAAAATGTTCTAAAAGCGATTGTCATGATGGCTGCCTACTTGAACACATTTCTGATGTGGTCTGCTGTCTACTGTTTCAAGGTAACAATAATCCTTCAACAAGTACTGGCCCAGTACTTGACACTTTTCCAGTTAAAGAGAAAATTTTCAAGACAAATTCAATGGTTGATGGGTTGGACATGGATCTGATATACAGTGAGGGCTCCTTAAAATCCAAATTAATAATTTCGGTTTTATTTGGGTGATAATTTGCTCTGAGGCACAATAAAAGAAAAACTTTCACAATTCTACTTAACATTTAAAAGCCTTGAAAAATACTACTTAACATTTAAAAGCCTTGAAACAGTGACAGAAACTTTAAATGATTTCAAACATCTGTATGGAAGAAGCTCTCTAAAAGAGTAAGGAGAAAGAGTAAAATCTGTGCAGAGAAATGGACGGGAGCGTGTGGATAATCTCTAACCAGTACACTTAGTGATTCTGTGGCTACTCTGTATTCTCAAGTGAAAGTCAAAGTTGTTGCTCAGTTGTGTCTGACTTTGCGACCCCATGGACTGTAGCCCACCAAACTCCTCCATCCATGGAATTTTCCAGGCAAGAATACTGGAGTGGGTTGCCATTTCCTTCTCCAAATTATCAATCAAATACAAGGGTACAATAAATTTCAAATGTGTTCAGTTGGAAAGTTTACTGCCCAAGTATCCTTTATGAAAAAAGTTACTTGAGGTATTCCAGCAAAAGTAAAAAGGAATCTAAGGAAGAAAGCAACATACAAGAAACAGTGGCAACTGAGATGACTTTTATGGGATGAAAGCCAGAACAAAACAAAACAAAAATATTCCATTAAGCAGAGAGATTTGGAAGATTCTCCTGGGAACACTTTTAAGTAATTCAGGTTTATAATTTGCTTTCATGTGACTCTAACCACCACTGTACTTGGTTCTGTTTTGAATATCTACATAATTATAATATTATAAATGCTGTCTAGTGGATTTTAAATTTTCAGATCAACCAATAGCAGAGTCTGAAAGTATATATAGAGAAGAATGAATTTATTTTATTTCTCAAGGATCTAATGAAAATTGAAAGTTAAGAGTATGGGAAGAAAGAGAAAAGCAATAATAAGGAGCCAACAGAAATTTATAAAGCATTCACTAAAAGTATGCAAAATAATAATACACATTATAAAAACTAGCAAGTGAAGAGATGGAAGTGAGAGGCAGTGTAAGGGAGTTAACTCATCTATAGTAGAAGGACATCAGATAAAAGTCTAAAATTATTAAAAGCAAAAAATAGAAAAATTTAAAAAGGCAACTGCATGGAAAAATGTTTTAAAACTACTGACTGATTTATCTGAGCACTGAGGAAGAGGAAATCAGTTTTATTAGTCGCTCACTGTTAGTCACTCAGTTGTGTGACTCTTTGTGACCCCCTGGACTGTAGCCCACGAGGCTCCTCTGTCCATGGAATTCTCCAGGTTAAGAATACTGAAGTGGGTAGCCATTCCCTTCTCCAGGGGATCTTCCTGATCCAGGCATCAAACCCAGGTCTCCTGCATTGCAGGAGTATTCTTTACCGTCTGAGCCACCAGGGAAGCCCCTTATGTCACATGTATTACTTCTAAAACTTACATTTAACTACTAAATATGTATTTGGGCTTTAGGCCTGGCTTTTCACTAACCAGTTTAGCAATCTTAGGCAAGTTATTATACATAGATCTTTTTCTAGACTCAATTTTTTTTGTTTCTTAAATTATGAAAGTAAGATAATACATTTATGAAGACTTGGAAAATACACAGTTACATATAGTTCCACTATATATTACAATTAGTTTTTAAGTAGACAGATTAAGATTTTTATCTGGCATTTCAATATCAAACTCTCAAAAATTAATAGAACAAATAGAAAAGTAGAAGGATACAGTAGACCTGAAAAGCAACTATGAGCTAATTCAACATAATTAAGGTTTATACAATTTTCACAAAGTAGGACACAAATTCCATTTAAGTTCTCATAGATATAAACCAGGAGACCCTGGAACATATGCAGTCATAAAACAAAGGTCAAAAATTTCATGGTCTAAAGGTACTAAAATCTTACAGAGTCTGTTCTCTTATCACAGTGGAATTATGTTAGAAATCAGTATCAAAAGATATCTGATAATAACTCACATATTTTCAAGTGCAAAGTGATATTTACCAAGAGAGATCTTTGATTCAGCCATCAAAAGCCTCAATAAAGTTAAAAGACTGAAAAAATTGCAGAGAAGCAAGCATTTAAATGAGAAATAAATATCAAAATGAGAAATTAATATTAAAGATATTTTAAAAACACCATGTATTTGGAAATTAAATGTACCTTTTAAATGATGGATGTATCTAAGAAGCCATAACAAGGAAAATTAGAAAATATTTGTAACAGAATAAAAATGAAAATTCTGAATTTATCAGAGTTTGTTACATGCAGCTAAAGCTACTCAATGCAACTAAATACAAGATGGAATCTTGAATAAGGTAAGAAAACAAGTAATGGACTCTAGCATAAAATTTTGTGAAATCTGAACAAAATCTGCACTTTAGTTAATAATACTATATCACATGTTAATTTCCTATTTTCCTTTGTTTTGTTTTACAACAAAAGTATTTGTTACTTTGTTACAAGTATTTTATATTCTCAAATTGGATTAGAAATTTCAAGCCTCAATTAAAAAAAAATTACTAAGATAATAATAAGCTTTCTAGTCTTTAAGCAATAATATTAGATGCCAGAAAAAATGGAACTATATCAAAGTTTTGAGTGAATATAAGTTAGAAATTTAGAATAGAAGTTGTAGTCATACTTAGACAAGAGGAATCAAAATGTCATACATTTTTTAACTTGGCAAAAATCCATAGGTTTTCTAAAATATATACATTATACATACTATTTTTATATATATGTGTACAAAAACTTACTACATTTGATAAAGGCTTGAGAAAGAACAACAAAAAACAGTAAAACTAAATTTCTTAACAGATTTTAGATTAAAAAGCTATGGTAGCTCTGGCATTTATAACATTTTTTGATTGTCTCTCTTGAGACTTAAAGATTCAAAACAGCAAGATTCTTGGTCTTTTTTTTTAAGACAAAATAATGTTTATTATAGTTTAAAACATGTTTCATTCTACTCGAGTCTTTGAAATCTTTAACATTTAACTTTGTTCACTGTGATCTTATTCTTCATTGTCTCTCTAATCTCTTGAACAGGGCCTGGCACACTGTATGTTACCAGTAAGTATATGTGATTTACTAACATGAATGTTATTTGGAGTCTTCTAAAACTTTTTTAAACTGACCATGTGAAATCAGATGATCATGGGTTTCACAAATAAAAAAAGAAGCAAACAGATAATAAGATAACAGAGGCAGCATTTCTATGATTATTTGTTGTTTCAGGACTTTTCTGAGGCTGCCTGATCTCTAGAAAGGAATATCCAATATTTGAACCCTGTTTTTATAAGTCAGGTTTGACCTGCCTGACAAGGATCACTATGAACTCTTTACTGTCTTAAATAGATAGTTTAACACGAGAAAAGCATTATTATTTCATGATGTTTCCCAAATAAATGACATCATATATGTGAAAGAGCCGGGGGGCAAGTGGAGAAACAAGGATCAAAACCTTTATAAGTCAAGTTACTCAAAATGATACTGCTTTAAGATCGACCAATGCCAACTCTTTCTGGCACTACCCTTAAATGATACGTGATGAATATTTACTATGTGCAAAAGAGGCTAAAGATAAGTTATTTCAGAACTTTCCTAAATAAGAAGAGCAAAGCTGTTCATAAGTTTCCAAGACTACATTTCTGGCCTTTATTACAAACATTTTAAGCTTTATTTGTAGTGACTGAAAAGGAAGCTTTTAATATTTCATGTTTGAGCTCAAGATACCAGGTCTATACTGAAGACAAACATATTCTCTCAGCAGGTTTCTGATTTCCTATAAACACACAGGATTATATATGCAAACTATATTAACCATTGCTTATGTAAGTTAAAATGCACTGTTATGTTACTATGGAGAAGGGTCTGAAGTAATTTATGTTCCAAAAATAAAATCAGTGAAAAGGTTTTATGAAAGTAAAGTTTTAAAGTAGATGACTTAAATTCTCAGCTATTTTTACAGTAAATTAACGAGAAAATATCACAAAAGGAGTATCTACACTGCAATATTTTAAAAACTGTCAAGTATGTAGACCTTTTATAATTAAAAATAGAGTTGAAAAAACATTACTACTTAGCTAGTGTGGTTTCAAATACAAAGTAAAAGCTAAAAGCAGTGAATACAAATAGCTGTCTTTGATACATTTTTCTTGAAAATATATCTTAGAAAAGTATATATTCTTTGAGGGTGTCACCATATTCTTGATTGTTAAGGACAGGAAGAAGAGTTCTCCTGCTGCTAAGTCGCTTCAGTCATGTCTGACTGTGCGACCCCATAGACGGGGTCCATTCCTCGGATTCTCCAGGCAAGAACACTGGAGTGGGTTGCCATTTCCTTCTCCAATGCATGAAAGTGAAAGTGAAGTTGCTCAGTCGTGTCCAACTCTAAGCGACCCCATGAACTGCAGCCTACCAGGCTCCTCCATCCATGGGATTTTCCAGGCAAAAGTAAAGGGGCAAAGTGACACCCATATGCAGATATCAGGAGGCAATGTAATAACTGCTAATAGGACTCCACATGTGGTTCTAATGCTTTAGGCTTCATGATCCAGGGGTGTGAGGGGCATATGCAGAAAGTGAGCAGCTCTACAAACAACTTGGAAATAAGGGGAGAGAACTTCTCACAGAATTAAAACTATACAGTCAAGACAAAATTTATCACAGCAGAGACAACATCTAAAAGGAAGAGAAAGCTCAAAAGTCATCTGAAAAGGAGGGACGGATTCCCAGGTCTGTAAGATGTAATCAAACACCAATGAGAGGCATTGCTATGTCTAAACACCACCAGAAGATGTCAATTCTGTAAGTCAAGTAAGGAGATTAAGAGAGGAAGAACTACGAAAAGTCCACCTAGGAACTGTTTCAGTAAGAGTTTGAGCATCCTGGCTCAAAAACATGAACCATGTATTGCTGGTAGTGTTCAAATTCCTAGTGTCAAAGAGGTTACACAGACGATGAGCTCCTGATATGAGTCACATTATCAATTTCCGTAGTGATGGAGGGTAAAACAAAGATTTATTACTATAGGTTTGTAGCTTTGCTGCCATGAAGATTTAGAGTGCATGGGGCAGTTCAAAAGTAAGTTAACAGGCAAAGGCAATCCTATGTAAGATGTCTAACTTCTACCTTATCAATAACAAAAAATGATTAAAATAAGGACATCAGAACTAAACAAGAACACAAATAGGTAATAAGCAAGAGGATATTCAGATGGTATCATAAACAGATGAGTTTTTTAGAAATTTACCCATTCTCTAATATTTCCACAATTCAAGGCAATCCTGTCTAACTTTATCCATTTGTTTAAACATTGTCCACTTTTCTCTCTCTGCTAATCCATACCTCTTCAAAGTTCAGGTCAAGACCCTCATGACCTATCCCGACAATCCAACACATACTCTCTGCTTTCCTCAACAGTTCATATATTTATTATTTGTGCCACTTAAATAGTTGATCAGCTGGAGGAAAGATGGTATATAGGAAAAGACATAGGAGTTGCAGAGTCAAAAGACAGGAGCTTAATTCCAGGCTCAAAAGTTTCATAGCTGTGCAACCCCAGGAAAGTTATCTAAACTTCATAAGCCTATTTACTCATCTACAGAATGAATAATAAAACCTGCTGTAGAGGTGTGCTGGACAAGTAAGATTCATGAAAACACTTTGTAAATTTTGAACAACTATATAAATATTAGTTATCAACATTATCCTGTCCCAGTTTCTGCCTGCTTATATCCCTTATGGTTTTAATAAAAACATGAAAAATATTATCTGAATCATTATTCATGTGTAAATCTTATAGCATATCTTTATAGTCTATGAACATAAGAGTACTGTTCAAGCATCATGCTAGGGACATGCTAACTACTTATTATCAGATTCTATTTTAATTTCCCTCCTTCCTTCTTTTCACTCTTTTTCTACTGGATTTTGGAGGCACACGAGAACTAAAGCTTATTTCAGTTGGATGTGATGTCAGTAGAATTTATTATCTTATGTTTAGTTACATAAATAATTTTTACTTCTTTAAAGCTAAGTTGAATCATCATATTAGAGGCTTCTTCTGAAACAAAAGTCCTTTACCTTATGATTCCTGGGCCAGTTAAATTTTAATTAACAAGAAAGTCAAGACAGTGTTCCATCTCTCTCAGAGTATAGCAAAACACATTACTCAAAATCAAACGTTTCAGCCTTGATGCTTCTAAAACAACAATTATTCCTTAACATTTGTGGCAATGTTAAATTTAAAATCTGAAGTAGTTCCACAAGCCTTCTTTCTTATATATCACCTTAGAAACATGTCAATGGGTTTTTATCAGTCTCCAAGGCCTATGGAGGGGATTCCCCGGCAGTCCAGAGGTTGGGACTCTGTGCTTCCGCTGCAGGGGGCAAAAGTTTGATCCTTGGTTGGGGAAGTAGGATCCCTCAAGCCATGTGGCACAGCCAAAAATTAAAAAATAAAAAAGACCTAGGGAGAAGAGAGACACTGAACTCAAGTCAGTGTACCCATTACCCAGTGTACACTGGTCACTACAGTAGTTAGCACGACAGAAAACTGGGAAGTGATGCTTATGCTGCAAACCTGTAATTCTCATGTGTGCCCACCCCCATGTGTGTGATTAAAACCGCCAAGTTTTCTCTCATTCTATTAGTAGGAAGGTTTTGCTTTTCTAGTTAAACAAACAAAACATTTAAAAAAGGGAATGATATGGCTCAGTCTTCAAATGGCCTAAGGGTTAGAATTAAATTTACCTCAGAGGGAACATACTGCTCCACAGCTGTAGCAACAGTTGCACAGCAAATCCAGAGCAACACCATCACAGAGAGGACAAGAGTCATGGTTAAAATCCACCCAGAGTTACTGGAAAAAAAAAAATTCAACAGTTTTGTTAAAATTGCATAACATTAAGAACAGAAGGTCTTAACAAGTAAAGGCAATCAATTTTGTATACTTAGTTTAATAATACAAAATTTTATGTGTACTATCCTTAAAACTATTTAAAAAAAACATACAGAAGAAAACATTATAATAGCTATTAGGGTGATATAATGTCCTTTCCTCCATTTCTCAAGCTTCTATAACATGGCCATATAACTTTTATAAATTAAAAAAATCAGACATATTGGCTTTCTGCTAAATATATAAAATTAAAGCAAATTACTGTTAAGGATTTTAAAAAATTACTAAATGAGATAAAGCCAATCAAAGTGTTTTATAAACTGTGTACTGCTACACAAATATATATATATTTGCAAGGTATTAAGATAACATTTGCTTTAAGAAAACACAATAGCCCAAAGAATTAAGGTACAGAATAGGTAAATTATGAAACAATAACTTGTTTTATAAAAGGATTCACAACAGGCTTCCAGAAGTTAACTTCCCTACTATATTTCAAATATTTAACTTGCCACAATTTACTTGAATTTCAATTTACAAGAGTATATCTATTATGAGGCATTCTGTATTCATCACAGCATATCCTAAAAAAAGATAGTTATATTTTTCTTATGATTAAAATATCTCAGTGTAGAAGGCTAGTTACAAGAATTAGTAACTGGAGTTTTTTCCATAATTGACCTATTGTTTGCCAAACTATAGATTAAGATTCAAATAAAAAGCTATTTTTAAAATGTTAGATTTAAAAGAAAACATATAATCATAAAATGTTATTAGGGTAGTAAGGCACCAGTAAGATGCTAGGTAGTGTAGTATTAAGGATAAACTGTAGGGAATTCCTTGATGGTCTAACAGTTAGGACTCATTGCTCTTACTGCTGGGGCCTTGGATTCAATCCCTGGTCGGGGAACTAAGATACTATAAGCTGAGTGATGTGACCAAAAAGGAAAAAAGAATAAATGGAAACTTAAGATTAGGCAATAACTTAGGTTTCATAAAACTTATCAAACTGCAACAAAATCCAAAACACTGAATGAGAGAAAAACTTCCCTTTTCTGGTACAAAATCAAAAGCAGGTTTAGAAGTTAAAGGAAGGGAAAATTTGAAGTTCAATTCTTATTTTCTTACCTAGTCTTTAAAATAAAAACTATCTGATATCTGATTAAAACCTGTCAAGAAACTATTTCTGCTCTAAGAAATTACAGTAAGCATGCAGTTTGGACTACTGAAGTGTTGCACTTGGGACACAACAGTCCGCTTGTTCGCCTCTCCACTCAAGTGCTTGACCTGGTGTCTGACACAGGGTAGACAACTATCACTCAGAGCTACTGGCCCTTTGTTTGGCGAGGGGCTGCAGGTGGTTGTCGGGGGAAGGCTCATATCAGAACTCCTTGGAGGAGTAGAAGGTTGCATACTTTGATAAAACCCTCCTCCCTCTAGAAGGCTTGATATTTCTTCCCAAGAGGGCACAAGGTACCCATTTCCCTCTCCAGTCCACTTTCCCTTGCCATCCTTAAGAATCTTTGGCATGGAGATGACACTCAGTATAGAACACAAAGCCCTCCTTAATCTATAGCCCTTATCCACCTCCCCTAGCCTCCTGTCTGGCCATGGAGATAAAAATGAAAATCCAACCCTCAAACCATTCAAATACAGAGTCACCCCTTGGCACTCCCAGGGCAATGGTTCCAGGACTGCTACCCTCTCCTATACCAAAATCTGAGGGTGATCAATTCCCTTTTATAAGTGGCATAGTATTTCCACATAACCTACACACATCTTCCCATACACTTCAAATCATCTCTAGATTACTTATAATGCCTAATAAAATGTAAATGCTATGTAAATACAGTTGATCCTTGAACAACAAGTCTGCACTATGTGGGAGAATTTATTTTTAAAAATTGTTTTTTTAATTAAAAAAAAATTCATGTGAATTTTTTTCAATAAATATACAGTTGGCCCTCCAACTAAATTAATTAAAGCTTAACTGAGATGTCTAAAGAAGTGCATATTGTAACATAAATCAAAGACTCCCAATGAGAATAAGAGTGCTTCTGTACTGCGGAAAAAAAAAAAAAAACCTTGGGTTTTATTAAAGTAGAGTGAGTATCAACTTTTAAACAAACCAAAATATCCAAAAGTACAGTTTTGGTAGGGAAAAGATGGAAAAAAAAGTTTTTTTCTTTTAACTTTTGAGCAGTTAATATAACTTTAAAATAATAATGTTAATAATAATAATATAATAACAAGCCAGATTTTATCTTCTGTACACATAAGTGAAGATGAATACATACAGAGACAGGCATCTTAAAAAGCCATCACTTTCTCCATCTTCAAGATAGTTCCTATGTGCTTGTGAACTTCTCATTTGCAGATCTGCTGAAATAATAAGGTACAAGTTAATGATATCCTATATTCCAAAAGGGGGTCTCAAATGACTGCTTCTAGATATACACACTGTACCCAGTTATTTCTGTAAATGTAATCTGGTATAATGAATGCAAGTTCCTCTGGCACATTAAAAACCAACTGGATACTATACTATAGGAAATTATGAATTTCCTATTTTATTTTCAAATTTTTATTGACATTGATGCTTTCCATGTCTGAATGTAATAACAGAATGGCTTGTTCAAATCTAAAGTTAAAGATGGGGCTTCCCTGGTGGCCCAATAGTTAAGAATCTGCCTGCCAAGGCAGGGCACAAGAGTTCAATCCCTGCTTCAGGAAGATCCAATATGTGGTGTGGCAACTAAGCCCACACACCACAACTACTGAGTCAGTAGTCTAGAGCCTGGGGGGGGCATAACTATCACGTCCACACACCGCAACTACAGAAGCCCATGCTCTGCAACAAGAGAAACATGCACACTGCAATCAAGAGTAGCCCCTGTTCTTTGCAACTAGAGAAAGCACACAAGAGGCAATGAAGATCCAGCACAGCCAAAAAATAAATAAATCTTTAAAAAAAATAAAAAGATACAGTTAAAGATGGCCTTGTGCTGTGTGCTGTCATCATTCACCCACCAAAATAATTAAAAAGTTAATAAAATCAGTATTTAAGATAAGGAATGAGCTAATACCTTTAAAAAAGGTAAGCATAGTTTCAGCTTGATGTTTTATATTTCTATGAGTTTAAATTCACTTCTAGCATAGAAATAGAAAGAGAATAAAAACATATTTTCAGGGTAGTTTCACTATTTGGTTAGTTTATTGGAAGATACCAGAACATCTCCTTAGTTCATACTCAAAATATCCTTAAAGGAAAACTAAATGTTTTTAGAATAGTGATTCTCAAAGTGTGATCCCCAGACCACCAACAGAACCCAGCAATCTGTTAGAAATGCAAATTCTCATGTCTTATCCCAGATCGAGTACACTGGAAAATTTGGAGGGGGGCTCAGAAATGCTTTTAATAAGCTCTCCAGATCATAAAGCACAGTAAAGTTTAAGGACCACAGTTTTTTTTGTCGTTGTTGTTGACAGTACTCTGTAAGTTAAGCTCACACACAAGAACAATTCACTTTTTATAAAAATGCTTGTGCAAGGGCTTCCCTGGTGGTCCAGTGGTTAAGAATCTGCCTTTCAATGCAAGGAACACGGGTTCAATGCTGGTGGGGGAACTAAGATCCCACATGCTGCAGGGCAACTAAGCTCGCAAGCCACAACTAGAGAGAAGCCGGAACGAGAGATCCCATACACTGCAACTAAGACCCAAGGCAACCAAATAAATAAATATATTTTTTTAAATACTTGCACAATAAGAGGATATTAAATAAAGGCCCTAGGTATATCTATATAGGATATGTTATTCAGTCACTAAGTCATGTCCAACTCTTTGCTACCCCATGGACTATGGCCCGCCCGGCTCCTCTGTCCATGAGATTTTCCAAGCAAGAATACTGGAGTGGGTTGCCATTTCCTTCTCCAGGGGACCACGGTTTTAAGTCTTTTATTCACCTTCCAACAATCATACAACCAATTCTACCAGCATCAGATCTGACTGCTAATGTGTTTAATCCTAGGCTACTGAAAATAAAACTTACAGGACATTTTGCTTAGTGATGAGTCTTTCAAATCTGTAGGCTCCTGCTCCAACTGTGGTGCATACTGGATTTCTGGCTTAGACTAAAATGACAAGAAAGCAATTAAGTCGTTTGTACTTCTTAAGCCTTTCTCAGTAGCAAGTTCTGTAACATATCATCTCTATAGACTTTCAAATTGAGAAAAAGTAATAGAAGTATGGTATAAAAAATAAAACACAGTAACTACAATGTATTTTAACTGCTTGTGCTAAACACTAGATCCAGTGTCTTGCAAAGAAACAGATTTCTATTGTCGTCAAGAACAGTCAGTTTAATTTCCTAACAACATAAAAAATAAAAAAATAAAAAACTAGATCACAACATAATGCATTAAGTATCATACCCTGTAAAAAAATGAGTTCTAATTCTGGTTGATCAGGAATCATTTGGCAGACTGCCAAAACTTCTGGTTAGACATCTCTATTTTTTCTCATCTGAAATATCCTGAATGACTCATAAATTATAACTCAATACTCCATACTTTAGGGCTTCCCTGGTGGCTCAGCAGTACAGAATCCGCCTGCCAATGCAGGAGATGTGGGTTCGATCGCTGGGTTGGTTGGGAGATCCTCTGGAGAAGGAAATGGCAACCCACTCCAGTACTCTTGCCTGGGAAACACCCTGGGCAGAGGAACACGGCCAGCTACGGTCCATGGCGTCGCAGAGTCGGATACAACTAAGCGACTAAAAACATAGCAAACAACTCCATACTTTACATCTTCACATAGCTCTGATGCTCTGGAGTAGGGGGTTTCTCCATCATAATCATTCTTAAGTTGACACAAAGAGAAAAACAGTTAACCGTACATCTAATCAGGAATGAAGGACTCTACTCTTTAAGAGCCAACTTAAGTAGCTTTAGGAAATAGAACTTATTCATGAACTTAAGAGAAAATTCCTTTTCTCCCAGTTCATTGTTTATCATGGGATATAATAATTATAGCTGCTGTTTAGTGAAGGTTCATGTGTGCTAGACATTTATATATATTGTCTCAGCTCTCCAAACAACTTCATGAAGTTGCATTGCTGCTGCTGCTGCTGCTAAGTCACTTCAGTCGTGTCCGACTCTGTGCAACCCCATAGACGGCAGCCCACCAGGCTCCCTCATCCCTGGGATTCTCCAGGCAAGAACACTGGAGTGGGTTGCCATTTACTTCTCCAATGCATAAAAGTGAAAAGTGAAAGTGAAGTAACTTAGTCGTGTCCAACTTTTCACGACCCCATGGACCGCAGCCTACCAGGCTCCTTTTTTCCAGGCAAGAGCACTAGAGTGGGGTGCCATTGCCTTCTCCGCTCTTATATCTATAGGTTTCATTTTATCAATTAACCACTCTAAAATTTAGAAGACTCAGAGATCTTGTTAGATACAGATCAATAGGCTTTAAATAGATTTCCAATGGGCAGCTGCTGCTGCTGCTAAGTCGCTTCAGTCGTGTCCAACTCTGTGCGACCCCTGATACGGCAGCCCACCAGGTTCCCCCATCCCTGGGACTCTCCAGGCAAGAACACTGGAGTGGGTTGCCATTTCCTTCTCCAATGCAGGAAAGTGAAAAGTGAAAGTGAAGTCACTCAGTCGTGTCCGACTCAGCAACCCCATGAACTGCAGCCTACCAGGCTCTTCCGTCCATGGGATTTACCAGGCAAGAGTACTGGGGTGGGGTGCCATTGCCTTTTCCATTACTACTGCTAGTATTTAAATGAATCTATGAAGCACATTATCACCTGGAATATAACGATTTTTCCATCATCAGCTTGCAGATAAAAAGTCCACGAAGAGGTTATGAAGCTCTGTGCAGAGTCCACCATATCACTCCAGAATGATCTTACCAGAGTTAGAGGGAAGAGTAGATGCATTTTTGGCATCAGGGACATGAGCTTAAAGAAAGAAAATTAAATCAAGGTGAAATATATTATTTTTTATATACACATATACAAAAGAACAATATAATAAAATCCTTATTTGGACAGAGTATAAAACAAGTGATTATATTATCATCATTAGCATCAGAGTAAACTCTTCATTATCTATGCAATTAACCATGAGCTTAAATTCCTAGGATCCTTTAACGTATCACCTAATACAATATAAGCTACCTGTCACCTCTATCAAATTAACAGGCTTTTGAATTAGGTCCAAAAATGTAGAGAATCTAAACTCTTCTCTTTTGATTAAATAAGGATTAGCAAGGCCTCAAGAGGTAGAAGAGGAAGGGACAAATCTTTAATACTTTCATGTAAAATGAACCATCACATAACACACACCAATGGAAAAAAGGAAGGGAAAAAAATCAATCCAAGGAATATATGCATAAAATGTGAGATATCTGATAACAGGGCAGAGTGAGGGAAGTATTTATGGGCTGACTACATACAGTAAGCTACTGATGAGATTTTTACATTAATTGGTATCGCCTCCCCTTTAATTCTGACTATTGACTAATTCAACAGCAGTGGGCCCCTCTAGAGAATAAGCATGAGATACCATTTGCTGAACTCTAGGGATAGCTTTGGTTCTGGCTATATTTCAAAAGAAAGACACTATGGGGTTATTAAGAGAGAAGAGCTTTTAGAATCAGAAGAGATCTGTACTCGTGATCTAATTTTTCCACTTAAGAGCTGTGAAATCATTCACTGATTAGTTCACTAAGTAAGCATTCATTGAGATTATAAATTTTAAGAGTCAGAAACCACGTGTGTTTTATTTATCCACGTGTCTGTGTTTAATCTACACAGAGGTGAAACACGGTGTGATACATGTCTATGGGGAGAGGCATCTAACCCAAACTGGGGTGAGAGGTGGTTAAGAAGGCTTCACAGAGGACATGATACTTGCCCTGAGTCAAAAGGATTCACTGGGCAGAGAACAGAAGAAACAAGAAATAATGTCACCATTAACATATTACACATTAAGAACTTCTCAGTATGTACATAATTAAGAGAAAGGGAAATAAAAAAGGGTCTTAAAAATTAGAAAATATGTTTAAAGTTACTCGTAAGAGAAACACAAATTAAAACTGTAATAAAAGTACTACATTGCCAAGGACTGGGAGGAGGAGGAAAGAACAGTGACTGCTAATGGGTATGAGATTTTCTTTTTTCGATAATGAAAACGTTGTGGAAGTAGATAGTAATGATGGTTGCACAGTCTGGAACAGACTAAAAACTACTACACTGAATAATTTAGGAGAATGATTTTTATAGTATGAATTATATGTCAATTTTAAGACCTGATAGAAATTCCATACAAGGTAATTTTGCTCTATTTCTCAAAATTAAAAATGCATATACTTAACTCAGTATTCCTATGATTTTATTCTAGAAATATAAATGTAAAAAATAGGCAACATTATATGTAAATCTAAAAAATTAGAAACCCTGCTGCTGCTGACGCTGTCACTTCAGTCGTGTCCGACTCTGTGCGACCCCATAGACGGCAGCCCACCAAACCCAGAAACAACCCTACATGTCCATAAACAAGGGACTACTTAAATAAATGATACATCCATATAATGAAATATATATGTACTGGAAAGAAATGAGTAGACAGTCTTTAATTATATTTTAGAAAAGAATACATGTATCCTTGTATAAAATACCTCTGCATTGGTAACCCTGGCTACATTAATGGAGTAAAATGGAGTGGCTAAGAGATACAGGGGTAGGAAACTTTTCACTAAAGAACTGATCTTTGAACAATGGCAGGGATTAGGGGTGCTGAAATCTGTGAATATACACAGATTATAGTTGGTCTCCCATATTTGTAATTCTGCATCTGAGAATTCAACCAACTGTAGATCATGTAGTGCAGTATAATATTAAGAAAAAAAAATTCAAGTGTAAATGGTCCTGCAGTTAAAATCCATGTTTTTCAAGGGTCAACTGTATGTGTGTATATATATATGTATTCACATATTTTTTTCTTTTTCACCTTTTGAGTTCTGTACCATGTGGTTGTATTTCCTATGCCAAAGTTAATTCAAAAACTTTTCCCCAAATGCTTGGATAGAGTATGAGGGGTAGACATTCTAAGAGATGATATACAAGAGGTAATCAGAAGTCAGGCTGTGATAAATGGTTTGGACTTAAACCTGTATATAATGGGAAGCTACTGAAGAATATAAGATAGAATCATGACATGATATTTCCATTTAGAAAATAAATATCCAGACACAGACTAAACAATAGACTAGAAGGGGCTAAAGTGGGAAAACAGACTGCAAGCTAATTTAGTAATACAGATGAGAAATGATGCTGATCTAAGGTAACGGCAGATAAGGTAAAAGGAACTCTCCACTTCTCTGAGCCTCAGTTTTTTCATATGCAAAATGGGGATAATATTGTCACCAGACCAAGAAAAAAAAACAAAATGAATTATGGGTGTGAACATACCTCTTAACATTAAAGCTTTATACAAAAGTAACTGACTTTTCTATTTGCAAAAATAATTTGTTTGCTGAAACTAATTATAAAATATAATACTGAAATAGGATCATGTGAACAATATACATTTCAATACAAAGTGCAATCTAAGCAGGCATTTCTGAAGGGCAGTATTGTTTCATACTTGTTCTTGTCTCAATTCTGCGTATGGCAGCTGATTCTGGCAACCAAGATGGCAAGCATATTGCTCATCAGATTGGGAATATGCTTCTGTACATGCTGGAAGAGAAAAACAGCAAATTACAAGAAAAAAAGAGAAGGAGAGAAAGAAAAGGGATAGAATAGAAAGTAAGAAATTTAGCATTTTATAAAGCAATTTATTATACTTTAAAAGTATTTCATTAATATGAATTTTCATATTTGGCAATAACAGCAAATGTTTTATTTTATTAAAATCCCATATCTTCTTCCTCCCACAAGTCAAATGTTTCAGGAATAAACCTATTAACTACACACTCAGGCTCTGGCTATGATGACATCCATATGAGGTGAACCTCATAGCCAAGGTTTGCAGAAAAGAAAAAACACTGAATTGGCATCCTGAAATTCTGGCTCTATCATCTGTTGGCTGTGTATGTGACCTAGGTAGAGCTACTTAACCTCTCTGACTATTGATTTTTATCATGTCTAAAACAGAATTAATACCACCTACTTTATGGGGTTGAACAAAATGATATACTTTAGTATTTATACAAATATATGATATTACTGTTAAGAACTAGATCACTGAGTTCAGCAACAAGGGTATTCACAAGGCAAAGAAAAATAAAACAATCAGTCTAACATCCTAAATTCTGAGAAAACTGAACTTTGAAAATGTTCTGCAGCAGGATTCCAAACTTGGAATGAATCTCTACCACATATACACTTTTCATTTAGTTCACTAGAGAATTTTCTTTCCTGTGATGTAACACTTTACACCACAATTTTTTCTTTCCACCCAGTCATGCATTTGTAGTATACTTCTCGAAGGTACTAGATGATAAGCTGAACAGTATTATGCACGTAAAAGATGGCCAGCTAGGAGACTGAGCCATAAAAAGAGGCTATGACATCACACAGGGTAGCTGGAAATAGCGGCATAGTGACAGGGAGAAAGCGACCGCCCACTGCACTGAGCAAACAGTGTAAGGTGATGAATGAAGAAAATTCCATTACAGTTTTTAAAAAGCTAAATATCAATTTTGTCCTGATTACAGGTTTCTTTTATTAAACACACTGCTTTGGGCAAAAGGTAAGAATAGTGGCTTAAGAGATGACAAAGACTCTAGTTACTTCTTTTATTGGCATGACTCACAAAGAATACACTATTAAATACTGAGTCAAAGGCCTGATTCAGTAAAAAAAAAACTTGGGAGCTAAGTCAACTAGCCTATGATTGAAAGGCTTAGGAAAATTATACTACCCACTGGAATGATAGTGATGAATTATGAGAAGGATAATCACTATTACATTTGTCTAAACCAAATACTTGGTTAAACAAAGGTGTTCCTATCTATAGTACAAAAGAAACACTGTCTCAACAAATAGATGAAATTTAAAGCCCATGAAATTTCTAGCAGCAGCTACTAGAAGTTCAACTTTATAATAATTTAAATATGCTTGATGAATAATAATATGCTTGTCATTTTCCTAGGAAAATACATAAAAAGCGTAACACAACTCAAAGAAAACACCAATGTTATATACTGCTGATGTCATTAGCATAGCATCTTACCAGATTCACATTCCAATTTGGTCCGATTTAAATCAATTCCATCATCCACAAACTGACAAATTGAAAACAGCCTGCAACCTCTCTGACATGCGTACAACTCCTCTTCCTAGGGAGGTCAAGAACAGGGAGGATTAACAAAAAAAATAGTGTTTTTCCCTTATGGGGGAAAAAAAAGTCAAAAAGAAAACAAAGTTAGTAGGGTTTATTACAAATTGTCCAATAAAAGTTTTATAACTGAAAGAAAGAAAAATGATAGAAGTCAGGTAATACTTAAGACTATATAGTCTGCCATATAAAGAAGTTTTAATTTCTTATTTTAACAGTGATATCCAAAACAAATAAATAAATAAGTGGTATCAAGAAACTGAGTGCATAAAAACATCACCCTTTTCCTACATTCCATGGTCATATTTTTGGGGGAAAAGTTGAAAATAAAAACAACAGTGACATAATCAGAACTTTAATAGAGGCAAAAATGAGAAAACAAGTACTTTAGGATCAATGGTGTACTTCTGCCACATAAATATTTATACAAATCATCAGGCCTATCAGGAAAAATATCATGACTAGTTTTACATAGCAGATAGTGCTATAAAGGCCCCCACAAAGTGAGGTACACACTTAGAAAAATGCTTAAATGAAAGGATTTTTTTAAACTCAGTTTACCTGAACTGAAAACACAAACAAAGGCAATATGTGACATATGGAAAAGGCCATTGGAATCAGCCAGACTTGGATTAAAACCTTTCAGGTCAGCATGCACGTTACTTTACCTATCTATTGACAAACGTCAAAAAGGAAATAAAAGCTATCAATTATCTCTAAACCCCTCAATAATGCTGGAAGACAGCTATTCCTAGTGCAGTGCCCGGAACATTGAAGGTGCTCAATAATGGTAGTAGTGTTAATCATAATAATACATTTTTAAAACAGAAAACAACAGTTGTAGGCATCATTTTATTTGTGTGAGAGCTCAAGATAAGAAAGATTCTTCATTGCTGGAAAATGTGAACTGCTCAGTAAGACTAATGACAATGTCTTCAACAGACTTTCCTTTGGTGAAATGAATAGTATTTGAAACAAACCAGTATATGTGGGGAAGCCCCCTCAACTTACTGTGTGATCCACTGTGTACAAACTGGCAGGCACCTAATAAGGAAGGAAACAGCATGTGCATACACCAGTTAGCAACCAATGGAATACAAAGTTATGCATTTCTTTCCAGCAGGATTAGTAAAATTTGTGCAGCAGCAACAGTCCATTAAGAGGAGATGGCTGCAGTCTAGTATTTATTCTTGTTCAGTCTCCAAGTCATGTCAGACTCTTCACGACCCCATAGACTATAGCACACCAGGTTTCCCTGTCCCTCACCATCCTAAGTTTGCCCAAGTTCATGTCCGTTGAATCAGTGATGCCATCCAACCATTTCATCCTAACTGTCTAATATTGAACAATCTTTATTATAAAACTTTGAAGGTAGTACATTTCTGGATGTCAGTTCTAGCTGCATTTATTGTTACAGTGAAATTGAAAGAATTTTAACCACTAAAGTAAATTTTATACCTGAGTAGCTTTTATAAGACAGTAGAATTCTCTCATGTCTTTGGAGCATCACATACTTCCTACTATGGCATGGAGAAGTATGAGCTCTTTAGTATGAGCTATACTGCAAGCCATTTTGCTTTCAGATATGTTTTCTTTTATTAAACCAATCCAATAAGCCCTCCAGTACGATTTTCAGAAGAGAGTGTAGCATGGTGAAAGAGTCTAGGTTCAGGAATTAGCCCTGGTTAGTCGCTCAGCCTCATCACTTATTCTGCACAACCTTAGGCAAGGGCCTTAATCTCTCTCAGCCTCAATTTCCTTAGTTGTAGAACAGTGACAATACTTACATGTCAATCCTGAAATATGATGAGGATTTTATATTTTATATCCATAGCATCATTAATATTATGCTATACTATCTAATAAACAGATATGACATTAATAACATATTTTGTGAGCACCCACAATGTACCAGGTATGGTGTTAACACTTAATATATCACAGGATACCTGGCACAGAGCAGGCACTCAACTGGTAGCTATTAAGTCATATCCTTGTTCTAAATAAGTGTTTCATGTTTTAGACAATGTTTCATGCCCTATGCATCTAAAGTTATGGCACGCTTATATAAAATATACCTTCTCTAATTTAGACCAAATCCTCCTTAAAGGAACGCTACCATCTATAGATTTTACACGCATTTTCTTATCCTGCGTCAAGCTAACTATTCTCTCTTATTTAGCACTACTAATATATTGTGCACACCAAACTGGCCTTATGACACCTGACAAAGGAAACCACTATCTGTGGCATGTGTTAGGTACTGTGGTAAGAGTACCATGTATATTATCTTTAATCCTCACACTTACTCCACAAGGTGTAAGGATCTGTTTTTACAGTTGACAAAACGAAGTCATGAGAAGTGATTATCAAGGACACACAGATATGTAACTGTAAGGCCGGGAATGAAACCAGGTTTGTAAGGTTCCAGAGCCCACACTCTTAAAAATGACCAGGCTGACTCTAATTACCTTTATTATTAACAGGACTTACGTCTCCTGTATTTGGACCCAGACAAGTTACACAATTCTACTTCTGAGGAAAGTTAAAGGGTGAAATATGATAATTTTTAAGTACCTACTACAAACAAGTAAAGTACCATGCTTTCTTGCAACAAATAATTTTGAAAAAGTCATTAAAATAAGATTTCTATTTGCCAGTCACAAATACCAGACCAAGAGAGGCTTTAGGAGCTTGTAAATTTAAATAATATAACACCCACTGCTTTTTTCCAAACCATAAAGCACAATAATTTGACGGAGGACCAAAGGACATCAGTGAAATAATTAAATATTTTTAATCTACAACTTTATTAATAGAAAGTAGTACAGTGTAGCCAGTTTTAGGATTGAATTCCTGCTACTCCACTACTTCTTGGCTATGTGACCTAGGTCAAGTCACTGAACATGTCAGAGCCTTGATTTCCTCAGCTGACAAGCCCAACTTGGCAGGGTGAGAATTAGGGATAACGGAGGTAAATCTCCCATCATACTGGCTAATAAGACAGCAGGCAGTTTATAAACTTTAAGTCCAGGACAGGAAACCAGGTGATTTAGAGTTCCTAGGAAGAATAGCTTTACTGAAAAAGAAAGAAAGATTTTATAGATATCACATCAATTGTTAGAAAGTAGTGGAGATTATAAAAGTACTCAGAGGTTCCAGAAATGTCTAACCTTTTAAATTGCTTATTCTCCAGCATATGTACTCAAGTAACTACAAATATGCTAGGAAAATCTCAAAAAAAAGGGCGAGGGTGGGTGGAAGGGAAGGCCAGTACATCTAAACACTAGAAAGATACAAAATAAATATCTGCCCAATTCCAGGCCAAATCATTATTAATTTCCTCATACAATCCTCTTACTTATGAGTGGTTTATAAAAAGAGAAGAAAATAATGTATTCAGGAGCAGTACACATTGATTTAAAAGGTTAGAAGTCAGAATTCCTCATTTTTCTCTCTCTTGATTGCTAATAATATATTTGTCTCTGATAATTTGATAATCCCCTCTCCCACACTTTTTCTGGAAGATTGATAATCCTCAAGCAATGTAAAACCCAGCAGTAAACAGACATATGGGCAGAAACAGCATTTAGAACTTTTCATTTCAAAAGCCTGAAAGCACTTGCCAATAAGAAACATCCTAAACTTCTCCTCCTAGTCACTTTGTAGTTTGAGAGCAAAGAGGCCTAGCCACTCGGTTAAGCATATAGCATAGGGAAGACAAAGTAAAACAAGGGTAGAAAGACCAGCACAAGCTGTTACAAAGAAAGGCAGTGGTGTGCGGGGCGGGGCTTATACCAAAATCACATATTTGGAAGGGTGGGGGACAAACCACGCAATTTAGGATGCTCAGTCAACAGTTTTTAAGCTGCAAAAACAACTTGAGAAGTGGAATGAAAGTAAAGGAAAGGCTGCACCTAGGGCGGACAAGGAGGGGAGGAAGGGTCACTCTCTTCGTAATATGTGATCCGCGGCGAGGGCCGGTCTCGTTTCTTTCCCACTCTACTAATCCCCTCCCTGTCTTTTGCTGCACCGAAAGGTAAGTTCTCTGAATGCAGAAACCTAACTGCTTTTTCTCTAAGCTATCCCAGTCCCACTGTCAGCACCTAGCACAGTTACTCAACATAGGCGGAAAGCCCTTCCTGAGTGTCTCCCAACTCCTTAATACATTTCATACTATGGTGAATTATCTACTTGTCTGACTCCAGGTAGACTACAGGCTTCCAGCCCAGAGAGGCGCTACGGGAAGAGGGGGTTAAGAACTAATCTTTTAGTGGACTGGCGTATCTATAACTGCCCCCTCTCTGCCCTGCCGTCCCTGGAAAGTGAGGACCCTGCATTAATCATCTGGATCCTCCTCCCCACCCTTCCCCGTAAAGCCTCAGAAAAAAAGAGGTCATGTCTTGCTTATTTTTCTGTCCCCGACCTATTACAGGGTAGGTGCGGCACAAACTTCCGGTAATTACAGCAGGAGCGGGATGCGGGTAGCATTAGGGAAGAAAACAAGGGCCACAGAGATGGGAGACAAAGGTTGAAGGGTGGGTTCAACAGTCAGGCTCCCAGAAACGACAGAGGTGCGGGAGAGCGGAAAGATGGGCGGCCAGGGAAGGGTTGTAGCCCGGTTCGGACGGGCCCTACCTTGGGGTAGGTGTGCAAGGGATACGTCAACTGACAGGCCCGGTGACAAGACGCCGTATCACCCAAGACCGAGTCAAACGCTTCAGCCGAAGCGGTTCCCGAGCCTCCGGCCAGGGCCATGGCCAGCAGCAGCAGCGGCGGGATCCCCAGTTGGGCCCTGAGCCATAGGCTCCCCTTCGGCACCGCCATTTTGTTTGCCTCTGTCACAGCAGCACAGCTTGTTGCTGTTTTCTTTTCAAGGTTTCCTCCTCCTTCCGGGACCAGCCCCTTCCCCGCCCCGCGGGCCGCTGCTTCCGCCTCTGTAGTCCTCTCAGCTCCGCCCTGGCCCGTCCGAAACTGCCGCCTCCCGTCCCACCTCTAGGTCTACGAACTTCTAGGTAGGCGAGAGGAAGTGGATCCAAACATCGCGAGTACTAGAGCGAAACGACTCCTCCCTCTGCGAGGCATGCTGGGGCATGTAGTTCTCTTCAAGCGGGAGGCGCACGGTGGTTGGGGAACTTGGTCTCGGGGAACTACCAGCTGCCCTAGGCGCTCCCGAGCCTGCCCATTCGCGGTGTATTCTGGGGAATGTGGTTTGGTTCAACCTGCCCGCCCGCCCCCCAACCTCCGCTGATTGGCCTTGGACTTCAGCTGGCTGGCGGAGCTTTTACCGAGAAACTGCCAACCCTGAAAGGTGTTCCGACCCCCTAAGGCCCAGGCTTGGGGCCCTCAGAGGGTGCGTGCCGGAGAGGCCCAGCTGCTTGGCAGGGCTGCTTTTCCTGGTGGGTCTCACGTGCTATCGTTAGCCTTCCCCTTCCTGGGCTCCTGAGTGCTGAAGGCAGAGGAAGGTGGTGGTTCCCGTTGCTATGGGATTAGAGCAGGACAGTCTTTAGGGTCCTTTGACCATGGAGCATTTCCTGGAGATGGTTGGTTGTTGTGAGATCTGGAGGAGGTTGTTGAATATTGGTTACAAGAGGAACACTTGGGGTTGTGGCTGTGGTAGGGTGTTTGTTAAGAGAGCTTCACTGGACCTGGGGGAAAGCTAACCCTACCACAACGCAACCTAAAATGGAAGAGGCTTTAGAAGTCACCAGGTTCATCGCCTGGCCCTCTACTGGTAGCCCCCTTACAGTGTGCACTAGGCACCTCTTAATTCAGGAAGTAGACCGGTCATTGTATACAATTTTCAGTTTTTAGGAAGATTTTTAAGAGGAAATCTTATTTTAAATTCCACCCAAGAGTCCTAATAATTCAAGAATGCTTCCAGAGTATGTAGGACCGAATTATGTCACTTTAGGGAGCACACGTCACTGAAGTTCTGATGACATTTTAGAACCTGCCCTCTTTGTTGAGCAGAACACGGTAAAGCACGTGAAGGTAGTTGGAGTCCCCTAGGAATGGATAAATTCGTCATTCGAACACCCAGAATCCAGAATAGTCCTCAGAAGAAAGATCCTGGAGGAAAGATTTACAAGCAGGCCACCATTGAATCTCTGAAGGTGAGAGGGGATCCGGGAGTGGATAAAATGTGCAAAGGACTGGGATGGCAAGGAGGTCTGGAGGAGTTCTACTGTGGAAGACCTATGAATTCCTTATTTCTGTGCTTCCTCCCCACCGTGCTCCTGACTGCTCCAAATTTGTTTCCCCCATACACTATCAATTTCTGGACCTTTGTTACACCCTTCTAATTACTTTAGCTTTGTGGTATGTTTCACTAACTGGTAGGATATATCCTCTTAAGTTATTCTTCTTTTGCAAGATGTTCTTGTCTATTAAATGGAATATTCAAGTACCAAATATGATTCGTGTACCCTGTACAAACTCAGTAAGATTGGATGATGATACCACCCCTCATATCATATTGACTGGAACTGTATCACGTGGCCTTCATAGCCGCAGCTGAGACTGAAAAAGAGACTGTTAAACTGGACTCTTTGCAGCCTCAAACTGTCTGACTTATGTTGGCAAGGAAGAGGCAAGGCATCATGAATACAGTATAAACAACTAACAGTGAATCAATGAATGTAAGAGCCCAATTAATGGTAATTATTGCTTCACTTAATAGTGAAGGACAGGGGAGCCTGGAGTGCTGCAGTTCATGGGGTCGCAAAGAATTGGACACGGCTTAGCGAGTGAACAAGTTACTTCACTAAAAACAAGCAGAAAACTGCTTGCAGTTAGTTCCCTTTGTCATCTTGAACCTCTCCTTCTACATTACGGACTTTTTCTTTCTGATTTCCTTTATTGCTTCCTCTTTTCTCCATTAGACTGCTAATGTTTGTGCTCTGCAGAGCTTTGTCACATTTTATGTATTTGGCCAGGGTAATCTTACTCATCTTAAGGCTTGCCATGCTGATGACTGCCAAACTTGCACCTCTGGCCTAGGTCTCTGAAGAGAGTGGGATCAGGGGCTAGAGAAAAATTTACAAAGACTGTGATGGTGTGGAGGGCCTTCTGAGTACCTGACTTAAGTTACTCCATTGGACTTTTAGATATACCACAGGTTTACCAGACCCAGATTAGAAAGCAATATAGGGAAGTGTAAACAAAGACCCTGGGTTCTGGGCCCTCCTGTGCAGCTGGGTGATCTTTAGCAAGTCATTTTCTAAACTGGGATCTCACTTTGCCCTTATCTAGGAAGTGTGGTGGTTGGCCTATGTCAGAGTTTCTTCAAACAAACACTGTTGTCCTTTCGGGCAAGATAATTCTTCATCATTTGAAACTGTCCTGTGAGTTTTACAAAGCTGAGCATCTCAGGCCCTCAGACACTAAATGCCAGTAGCACCTCCCATTGTGATGACCGAAAATGCCCTCACATATTTACAAATAGCTCTTAGTTGAGACCTACTAAGCTCAAGATGATCTTTAAAAATCTCCCCTAGTTTTGAAGTTTTGTGAATTCCTAGAACACATTCAAGTGTTTCAACTGTTTGGTCAGAGTATCCACAAATAATTGTAGACTGTATATTGTATATAGTCACTACTATATATAATTCTCAGAGGCAGTGGTGGGCACGACTGGTATCAGACTGTCTGGAAGAAAAAAAGGGATAGTAGTAATTGACCTACAGGTACACTCAACATACAGACACCCAGATTCTAATATACCTTCACCTGTCCCTTCTGCCCTTGGTGCCCCCAGGTGGGCCCCAGTTGAGAATCACTGTGTGTGATGATGAGAATATGCCATGTGAAGACGGTGGAGTCAGAATAAACAACAGGCATATGAAGTAACATTCTTCTTCAGTGCAATGGCTTTTCTTCCAAACCTCCCGTATTTATTTTATTCATATACCAAGTAACTGGGACTACAAATTTAGAAACCACCCTTAATTCTTCTTCTTTATATCCAATTTTCAATTTTATCTCCTAAAAATCCTTTCTGCCCTTACATCTCTCTCTCTAAATTTCAAAATCTTTTTGAATTTAGAGCAGTTCTGTGGTCTGTTAACTTTGTCTCCCTGACTTTGGCATCCCCTATCATTCCAACCTCCACACTTAAGTCAGAGAAATAAGGCTTAAAAAAAAAATCTACTCAGGTCACCTCCTTGCCAAAGGAAACCCTTCCCTCAGTGCTTTTAAACTACCTTTCGATAAAGACATTTCTTTACGTGACCCCAAAGGTTCTCTGTGACCTGGTACCTGCCTGCCCTGCTGCTCCTCTTATTTACCTTCCGTCCAGTGTCGGCCACTCACAATTTCTCAAAGATGTGTTCTTTCATACCTCTACACCTTTGCATATGCTGTTCTGTTTTCCTTGAATGGCTTTTTTCTCTTGTCTTAGAGTCAGTATGGTGTGGTAATTAACACAGACTCTGGAGCTAAACTGCCTGTGTTAAAATTCCAGCTTTGCCACTTAAACTACCTGCATGACCTTGGGCAAGTTAATCTCTCTGTGTCTTTCCTTATCTGTAAAATGGGATTAATAATAGCTATTTAATAAATGAAGTGTGAAGTGAAAGTCATTATTTTATTTTATAATAATCTATATGGAATTCTCCATGCCAGAATACTGGAGTGAGTAGCCATTCCCTTCTCCAGGGCATCTTCCCAACCCAGGGATCAAACCCAGATTACCCGCATTTCAGGCGGATTCTTTACCAGCTGAGCCACCAGAGAAGCCCAAATAAACAGATAAGCAACTAGGATATACTGTATAGCACAGGGAATTCTAGCCATTATTTTATAATAACCTAAAATAAGCCTCTTATCCTTCTCCATCAGAGGGCAGACAGAATGAAAATCAATTTCACAGAAGACTAACCAATCTGATCACATGGACCACAGCCTTGTCTAACTCAGTGAAACTATGAGTCATGCCGTGTAGGGCCACCCAAGATGGACAGCTCATGGTGGAGAGTTCTGACAAAATGTCGTCCACTGGAGAAGGGAATGGCAAACCACTTCAGTATTCCTGCCTTGAGAACCCCATGAACAGTATGAAAAGGCAAAAAGATAGGACACTGAGAGATGAACTCTCCAGGACTAAGAAGCTAGGTAGGTGCCAAATATGCTACTGGAGATCAGTGGAGAAGTAACTCCAGAAAGAATGGAGAGATGGAGCCAAACCAAAAACAACACCCAGTTGTGAATGTGACTGGTGATGGAAGTAAAGTCCGATGCTGTAAAGAGCAACATTGCATAGGAACCTGGAATGTTAGGTCCATGAATCAAGGCAAATTGGAAGTGGGTCAAATAGGAGATGTCAAGAGTGAACATCAACATTTTAGGAATCAGCAAACTAAAATGGACTGGGATGGGTGAATTTAACTCAGATGACCATTATATCTACTACCGTGGGCAAGTATCCCTTAGAAGAAATGGAGTAGCCATCAGTTCAGTTCAGTTCAGTCACTCAGTCGTGTCCGACTCTTTGCGACCCCATGAATCGCAGCACGCCAGGCCTCCCTGTCCATCACCATCTCCCGGAGTTCACTCAGACTCACGTTCATCGAGTCCGTGATGCCATCCAGCCATCTCATCATCTGTCGTCCCCTTCTCCTCCTGCCCCTAATCCTTCCCAGCATCAGAGTCTTTTCCAATGAGTCAACTCTTTGCATGAGGTGGCCAAAGTACTGGAGTTTCAGCTTTAGTATCATTTCCTCCAAAGAAATCCCAGGGCTGATCTCCTTCAGAATGGACTGGTTGGATCTCCTTGCAGTCCAAGGGACTCTCAAGAGTCTTCTCCAACGCCACAGTTCAAAAGCATCAATTCTTCGGCGCTCAGCCTTCTTCACAGTCCAACTCTCACATCCATACATGACCATAGGAAAAATCATAGCCTTGACTAGATGGACCTTTGTTGGCAAAGTAATGTCTCTGCTTTTGAATATGCTATCTAGGTTGGTCATAACTTTTCTTCCAAGGAGTAAGCGTCTTTTAATTTCATGGCTGCAGTCACCATCTGCAGTGATTTTGGAGCCCCAAAAAATAAAGTCTGACACTGTTTCCACTGTTTGCCCATCTATTTCCCATGAAGTGATGGGACCAGACGCCATGATCTTCATTTTCTAAATGTTGAGCTTTAAGCCAACTGTTTCTCTTTCCTCTTTCACTTTCCTCAAGAGGCTTTTTAGTTCCTCTTCACTTTCTGCCATAAGGGTGGTGTCATCTGCATATCTGAGGTTACTGATATTTCTCCTGGCAATCTTGATTCCAGCTTGTGTTTCTTCCAGTCCAGCGTTTCTCATGATGTACTCTGCATATAAGTTAAATAAGCAGGGTGACAATATACAGCCTTGATGTACTCCTTTTACAAAACAGTCTGAAATGCAGTACTTGGATGCAAACTCAAAAATGACAGAATGATCTCTGTTTGCTTCCAAGGCAAACCATTCAATATCACAGTAATCCAAGTCTGTGCCCCGACCAGTAATGCCTAAGAAGCTGAAGTTGAATGGTTCTGTGAAGACCTACAACACCTTCTAGAACTAACACCCCAAAAAGATGTCCTTTTCATCATAGGGGAATGGAATGCACAAGTAGGAAGTCAGGAGATACCTGGAGTAACAGGCAAATTTGGCCTTGGAGTACAAAACGAAGCAGGGCAAAGGCTAATAGATTTTTGCCAAGAGAATGCACTGGTCATAGCAAACACCCTCTTCCAGCAACACAAGAGAAGACTCTACACATGTACATCACCAGATGGTCAATACCAAAATCAGACTGATTATATTCTTTGCAGCCAAAGATGGAGAAGCTCTATACAGTCAGCAAAAACAAGACCAGGAGCTGACTGTGGCTCAGCTCATGAACTCCTTATTGCCAAATTCAGACTTAAATTGAAGAAAATAGGGAAAACCACTAGATCATTCGGGTATGACCCAAATCAAATCCTTTAGGATTCTACAGTGGAAGTGACAAATAGAGTCACGGGATTAGATCCTGATAGATTGCCTGAAGAACTATGGACGAAGGTTCATGACATTGTACAGGAGGCAGGGATCGAGACCATCCCCAAGAAAAAGAAATGCAAAAAGGCAAAATGGTTGTCTGAGAAAAGAAGAGGAGCGAAAGACAAAGGAGAAAAGGAAAGATATACCCATTTGAATGCAGAGTCCTAAAGAATAGCAAGGAGAGACAAGAAAGCCTTCCTCAGTTGCCGGGGTCCAGCCCCGGTGGATCCAGGGAATTCGAACAGTGGACGGCGTCGGCGAGGAAAACTTATTTGTTTATTAATATAAGATTAGATTAAGAAACAATAGTATAGTAGGAAAATTAAGTAGAGAAAGAGGGCTGAATAACTTGGATTATGTGGAAGACCAATAAAGTTCCAGACAAGGAACTTGCACCATCTACGTAGGGCCACCGGCATCTGTTTGAATATTGGAGAGTGCCCCGCCTTGGGCTCTCTCTCTTACGGATCTTAGAAGCCGGGACAAATAAGTAGACATGATGAGCCTCCCTGCTCCAGGTGGGAATTCAGTCGAAAAAAGAAGAGAACGACATGGGGAAGCCCAGCATCGGTGCAAGACTCCAAAAACTATTTTTCAAAATCAGCTTATATACCCCAAGTTGTACATAAAGAAAAAGAGTTATGCAGGGGCAGCAGTCCTGACCCTCATTGAGACAAACAAGACTTTCTTTTTGCATACCCTCCCATATACAAGGGATCCCAGGTGGTTTACATTATCTTCTGGCCAAGAGGCTTGTTAACATTTTTATGGCTCTCTTCCTGGATAATTGTCCAGAAAACTCCTTTTCCCTAGAAGTGTTTCCTCTTTACTCTGCATCACCCTCAAAGTACAAAAAAGTTACATTCCTATAGAACAAAGGTACAGTGGGTTATAACAAAGAAGGTACTTAACTCAAAGATCTAGTGTTGCTAATATCAGGTCTACTACCTGTTTTTCTATATACCAACTATACCTAAAAATAAAAAATATGAGAATTTGGCAGCGAGTATTGGCTCAACAAATGAAACCTTTAATCGGTCCTATTCTAATGATTTTGACTCCTCGGAAGCCTCGACATTCCTAGGATGTTTTATGCTTCCTGTGCCCCCCACAGTTGGGAGGCCTCAAACAATCACATGCGCAGCTATACGAGTCCTGCAGGCAGGCTAGACAGCCATCAGGGGTTTTGGGATTGAAACACTCGTATTATGCCCAGGAGATTAATTATCTAAAAGCTCTAATTTTTTCCAGAAAAAGGTGGTGGGGGGACAGTCCCCTGTTAATGACAGAAGAGTAGGTGGAAAGCATAACATAATAAAGCAGGCAGATTCTGGTCTTGGGGGGTGGATGCTCAGGAATTTCCAGGGGGAATCCCTGAAGCCGAACATGTCCTTGCGTTTTGTCAGGCTTCCTTCCACATGACCTTGTCACGGGTGGGATTCCTCACGCTGGCTCCCGACACTCAGTGATCAGTGCAAAGAAATAGAGGAAAACAATAGAATGGGAAAGACTAGAGATCTTCAGCAATATGTGAACTGTGAACTTCCAGATGTTCAAGCTGGTTTTAGAAAAGGCAGAGGAACCAGAGATCAAATTGCCAACATCCTCTGGATCATGGAAAAAACAAGATAGTTCCAGAAAAACATCTATTTCTGCTTTATTGACTATGCCAAAGCCTTTCACTGTGTGGATCACAATAAACTATGGAAAATTCTGAAAGAGATGGGAATAGCAGACCACCTGACCTGCCTCTTGAGAAACCTATATGCAGGTCAGGAAGCAACAGTTAGAACTGGACATGGAACAACAGACTGGTTCCAAATAGGAAAAAGAGTACGTCAAGGCTGTATATTGTCCCCCGGCTTATTTAACTTCTATGCAGAGTACATCATGAGAAACGCTGGGCTGGAAGAAGCACAAGCTGGAATCAAGATTGCCAGAAGAAATATCAGTAACCTCAGATATGCAGATGACACCACCCTTATGGCAGAAAGTGAAGAGGAACTAAAAAGCCTCTTGAGGAAAGTGAAAGAGGAGAGTGAAAAAGTTGGCTTAAAGCTCAACATTCAGAAAACGAAGATCATGGCGTCTGGTCCCATCACTTCATGGGAAATAGATGGGCAAACAGTGGAAACAGTGTCAGACTTTATTTTTTGGGGCTCCAAAATCACTGCAGATGGTGACTGCAGCCATGAAATTAAAAGACGCTTACTCCTTGGAAGAAAAGTTATGACCAACCTAGATAGCATATTCAAAAGCAGAGACATTACTTTGTCCACAGAGGTCTGTCTAGTCAAGGCTATGGTTTTTCCAGTAGTCATGTATGAATGTGAGAGTTGGACTATAAAGAAAGCTGAGCCGAAGGAATTGATGCTTTGAACTGTGGCGTTGGAGAAGACTCTTGAGAGTCCCTTGGACTGCAAGGAGATCCAACCTGTCCATCCTAAAGGAAATCAGTCCTGGGTGTTCATTGGAAGGACTGATGCTGAAGCTGAAACTCCAATACTTTGGCCACCTGATGCGAAGAGCTGACTCATTTGAATAGACCCTGATGCTAGGAAAGATTGAAGGCGGGAGGAGAAGGGGATGATAGAAGAAGAGATGGCTGGATGGTATCACCAGCTCGATGGACATGAGTTTGAGTAAGCTCTGGCAGTTGGTGATGGACAGGGAAGCCTGGCATGATGCAGTCCATGGGGTCACAAAGAGTCGGATGCGACTGAACTGAAGTGAAAGTTGCTCAGTCGTGTCCGACTCTGCAACCCCATGGACTATACAGTCCTTGGAATTCTCCAGGTAGGAATACCAGAGTCAATAGCCTTTCCCTTCTCCAAGGAATCTTCCCAACCCAGGAATCAAACCCAGGTCTCCTGCGTTGCAGGAAGATTCTTTACCAGCTGAACCACAACAGAAGCCCAAGGATACTTGAGTGAGTAGCCTATCCCTTCTCCAGCAGAGTTTCCCAATCCAAGAATCAAACCGGGGTTTCCTGGATTGCAGGTGGATTCTTTACCAACTGAGCTATCAGGGAAGCCCCGTCTACTTAATAACCTCATTGCAAAGTTTGAATGAGTCAATATATGTAAAGTGGTTGGAGCAGAACCTGGCTAGTACTAAGTACTATGTAAGTGTTTGTTGTTATCAGCTACTTTATGAAATCCTTTGTCCCCGTGACCTAGTAAAGAGTCTCCTCTATTAGAAGGTCTTTCCTAGCCACCCTCTGTCCCCCAACCCTCTGTCCCCCAAATACAGAGTCAATATAATGACTCCCTTCTCTAAGCTATCCCTTTTCTTAACGTGCCCCATTAGCGCACTTCTTGTGCTTTGTAAAAGGTGTTTTTCTTTTTTAATTGGAGGATAATTACTTTACAGTATTGTGATGGAAACGTGTTCCTTTCCATGCGTGTGTCCTGGTATACTCTCCGCATCTGGAAAGACTGTGTCTTAATGTTTTTGTGGCCCCGGTAGCTGTCATGGGACTTGGCATATAGAAGGCCATGGTGTATTTCTCTGAATGACCAAATGAGCTAAAACTTTAAAAGCCTGGACTTGGCATATGAAACCCTTTCTCTTCTGTTCTGTCTGAGGTGCCATCTCACCTTATCTCTTATAGCTCCCCTTTAACAGGAATGCATTCCAGCCATGCCTCACTTCTTGCTCTTCTTTTTCTAAGTTCCTCTCATTCATGTCTCCAGGGCTTTGACGTGATGCTGATCCCCTTTCCTGCATCTTTTACAGAGTGAATTCCTACTCATTTGTCAACCCACTCAAGTGAATCTTAGATTATAAGCTTCATAAATACAGGGGCCTTGGACATTTTATTTAGCTCTCTACCCTTGGACCTAAGACAGTGTTCAGCACATATTAAGTGGTTAGTAAATACTTGTTAAAAAAGTGAATGCTGAAATGCTTTCTGGGGACTTAATCTTTCCCTCTTTGATATTCTCTTAGCACTTGGTTCAAATATCTGTTTTAGCACTTACCTTACTGTATTGTAATTGCCTGATTACCTGTAGTTTCCCCAGTCTATCATGAACTATTAGGACTGGGACTGCAGTATCTTACTGTGTTCTGATTCTGCTCTAAGCCCTAACACAGGGCCTCTACATTGTATGTAAAAATTCATTGAGTAAACAATAATCATCATTATTTGGGGATGTTCTTGCTGGGTCTGGATAGTAAGCTACTCCACAAATGCTATTGTGAAACAGCTTTATACTCAGTTCTATGCTAGGTACTCTAAAGAACATAAGAAAATTTTAAGATAAAAGTATGTGAGCCTTTATGGGACTTCTTCTTAGGACATCATAAGAAATTAATAAGTAATGATACAAAATCATATGTGCTCCATTACAAAATTGTTGTTTAGACAATAAGGGTCAAGAGTTAGGAGAGAGCTCAGTGTCTGTTTTAGGAGTTAGAGTCTTAAATAGATGGAAAGATTTGGCTAGCTAGAGGGAAGTTAGTGATATCTACCCATTCAGTCAGTTGTACCTACTATTCCCTTTCCTTTATGCATGCACACATGCTTACCTTCCTGTGTGCACAGTACAAATTAAAAACAAGTTAAATTTGAATTCTAGAGAGTTAGCTAGATCCACGTTTTGCCAAGTGACTCTCCCCACACACCACCATTATGTTTTAATGCTAAGAATTTGCTGAATGTTCAAGCCTCAATCTCCTTATCAGTAACATCAGAAATAGTATCTCACCTGCAGGGTTGTTATGAGGGCTAAATAAATAAATGCATGTTGAAAGGGCTAAGCATTGTGCCTGGCACAAAATAAAAACTAATAAGTAGTTCTCTCTTTTCTTATATGGAAAAAAAAAGAGGCTGTGTAGTAAAGCTAGAGCTGAGAATGATGGTGGTGATGGTGATGATAATAGTAATGATTACGGCTTACATTTATTGAGCCTGTTTCTATGGGCCAGGCATTGAGCTAAGTGCTTTACACATAATAACTCTAAATGCTAATAATAGCACTGTGAAATGGATGCTTTTATCATTTATATTTTACAGATTAAAAAAATCTAAGGCACAGAGAGATTAAGTAGCTTGTCCAAAGTCATGAAGCTCTCAGTGGTAGAGCTGGGATTTGAACTAGACAATCTGGTTCCACAGTCTGCCTCCTATAGGGAGAACTAAAAAAAGTTGGAGGTTTCTGAATGCCAGCAAAAGAGGTATAAAAATCTTGGGATATTAGGACCATTGTACTTCTGTTATCAGCATATTAGAAGTAATTTTGCCTTAGCCTTATCACATTCAATGAAAGTGCTACTCAATAGAGCTCATGTGGTGTGTATTTGAATAGTAAAGGTTAATTTGGTTAATCTCTTCTTACTCCCTAAGGGAAAGTGATTTCTTCTGTTGGTTGCAATAGGAGATTTTTTAAATTGAAAGAGTCTGAAATATGCCTATTATTTTAGGTTCTGCATTTAAGAATGCTCTGTAAGTCTTCACTCCCCTTGTAGGATTGACTAGCCAATATTGTCCCTGCCCCCACCAGTGGAATGGTGCCCGTGTTATTGCTTATGAGTGAAGCATTTTCCCTCATTGGTTTTATCAAACCTTATATTTCAGCCATCCACAACTATAGGACCAAATGGGATTTTGGAAGCACCTTTTCTTTCTGGCAGTAACCATTCCACTACTCATAGGAGCTTTCCCATTGATAGTTCATGTCCACTTCCCTTTTTCCCTCTAAATATTTCAGATAAGAACTTGCAGTATCTATTTTGGGGCTCATATTTGGACAGAAATAGAGAAACATTCTTTGTAAGTATGTGGAATTCTTCTCTGGAACTAATTGCTGTATTTTTCTATTTTTGGTCCAATATTTCAGATCTGAAGACTACTATAGTTAGTCCTCGAAGGTAGAAATAACTGTTCAGTTACATGTGCTGATCCCCTGGAGAAGGAAATGGCAACCCACTCCAGTACTCTTGCCTAGAAAATTCCACAGATGGAGGAGCCTGGTGGGCTACAGTCCATGGGGTCACAAAGAGTTGGACATGACTAAGCAACTTCACTTCTTCTTCTTATATCTACTGTGCATTGGGGATAGAGAAATAAGAAATTGTTCTGGCCCTCAACTTGTTCATAGTCTAGTGGAGAAGACACCTTGTAGATAACTATTTGCAGAAAGCACATATGCAGTAATTGATGTCTTTGCAGATTCCATGGGGGTTTGGTTAAATGTGGTTGGAGAGAGGCAAGAAAGTCTTTGTATAGTAGTTGATTCTTTAATGTCTTTAAGAATAAACAGATGTTTATCATGTGATTCAGGCAGAGAAAGAGCATCCCAGGCAGAGGATGTCAAATACTGTGATTTGTTTAGGCAGTTTCAAATTGTTTGATGTATGTTGAGCCAATGGTGAGGCTGAAAAGGATGTCAAGAGCCAGGTCATGTAAGGCCTTTTATGCCATGCTAAAGAGCTTAAACGTCTCTAGTTTCATATGTTGAAATAATCTGATGTGGAACCCACAACCTCATTCTAGCCATGTAGAAATGCTCAGTAAAAAATCTCCAATACAAGAATTACCCTGACAGTACAGCAATTAAGACTCTATTATAGGGGCCTGGGTTTGATCCCTGGTTAGGAACTAAGATCGCACATGCCACATTGTGCGACCAAAAAAAAAAAAAAAACCCCAAGCAAAATGTCTCCAGAACAGAGCTGAGCTTGAAAAGAAAAAAGAGAAACCCTCAAGTGCCAGGAAGAGAGAGGAAATCCAAATGCAGAGCTATAAGTGGGAGCTGAAGGCATACCTTAGAGATATTTCAGGTTTGGTTCCAGACCACTGCAATAAAGTGAATTTTTTTGGTTTCCCAGTTAATATAAAAGTTATGTTTGAACTATACTGTATAATCTGTTAAGTGTACAATGGCGTTATGTTTAAAAACATGTACATACCTTTAAAAATATTTTATTGCTAAAAAATGCTAACCATCATCTGAGCCTTCAGTGAGTTGGAATCTTTTTGCTGGGTCTTGCCTTTTGGAGGGTCTTGCCTAGATGTTGATGGTTGCTAACTGATGAGGATGGTGGTTGCTAAAGTTTAGGGTGGCTGCGGCAGTTTCTTAAAACAGTGAAGTTTGCCATATCAACTGACCCTTCCTTTCATGAATGATTCTCTATAGTGTGCAATGCTGTTTGATAGCATTTTACTCACAGTAGAACTTTCAAAATTGAAGTCAATCCTACCAGACTCTGCTGCTGCTTTATCAGCTAAGTTTATGTGATATTCTACATCCTTCCTTGTCATTTCAACAGACTTCACAGCATCTTCACCAGGAGTAGATTCCATCTCAAGAAACCTTCTTTGCTTTTCCATAAGAAGTAACTCCTTATCTATTAAAGTTTAATCATGGGATTACAGCAATTCAGTCATATCCTCAACTCCACTCATAATTCTAGTTCTCTTGCATTTTCCACCACATCTGCAGTTACTTCTTTCACTGAAGTTTAGAACCCCTCAAAGTCATTCATGAATTTTGGAATCAACTTTTTCCAAACTCCAGTTAATGTTGATATTTTGACTTAATCTCATGAATCATGAATATTCTTAATTGCATCTGGAATGGTGAATTCTTTCCAGAAGATTTTCAATTTACTTTGCACCAGAAAAATCACTATCTATGGTAGCTATAGCCTTATGAAATGTATCTCTAATGTATTTCTCTATGTATGTATCCTAGAAATATATTTCTAGGACTTGAAAGTCAAAATTACTCCTTGCAACAGAATGGATGTTGTGTTAGCAGGCATGAAAACATTAGTTTCATTGGACATCTCTGTCAGAGCTCTTGAGTGAACAGGTTCATTAGTCAATGAGTAGTGATATTTTGAAAGGAATCTTTTTTCTTAGTAATAGGTCTTGACAGTGGGCCTAAACTATTCGGTAAATCATGTTGTAAACAAGTGTGCTGTCATCTAGGCTTTGTTACATGAGCCCAGGAAGAGTAATTTGCATAATTAAGGGCCCAAGGATTTTCAAAATGACAAGTGAGCATTGGCTTCTACTTGTAGTCGCCAGCTACATTAGTCCCTGAGAGTCAACCAGTCCTTTGAAACTTTGAAGTTAGGCATTGACTTCTCCTCTCTAGCTATGCAAGTTCTAGATGTCATCTCTTCCAGTATGAGACTATTCTATCCACATTGAAAGTCTGTTGTTTAGTGTTCATTGATTATCTTAGATAGATCCTCTGGATAGCTTGCTGCAGCTTCTACCTTAGCACTTGCTGCTTTACTTTGCACTTGTATGTTATGGAAACAACTTCTTCCCCTAAACCTCATCAACCAACCTCTGCTAGCTTCAGACTTCTTCTGCAGTTTCCTCACCTCTCAGCCTTCCTAGACTTGAAGAGCATTAGGGCCTTGCTCCAGATTAGGCTTTGGCTTATGGGAATGTCGTAGTTAGTTTGATCTATGCAAACCACTAAAATGTTATCATATCAGCATTAAGTCTGTTCTGCTTTCTTATCATTTGTGTGTTCACTGGAGCAGCACTTTTAATTTCCATCAGGAACTTTCCCCTTGCATTTATGACTTGGTTAACTATTTGATGCAGAACACCTAGCTTTTGGCCTGTCTTGGTTTTCAACATATTTTCCTCACTAAGCTTAATCATTTCTAGCTTTTGACTTTAAGTGAGAGTCAAGCTACTCTTCCTTTCACTTGAACACTTAGAGGCCATTGTAGGGCTGTTAATTAACCTAATTGCAGTGTTGCGGGATCTCAGGGAATAGGGAAGCCCAAGGAGCAGACAGAAATGGGGAAATGACTGGTTGGTGGAGTACTCAAAATATTTATCAGCTAAGTTTGCTGTCTTAAATGGGCATGGTTTGTGGCACCCCCCAAAACAAGTAAAATAGTAACATCAAAGATCATTGATCACAGGTCATAATAAATATAATGGAAAAAGTTTGAAACATTGCAGGAATTATCTAAATATGACAGACACGAAGTGAGCATCTGTTGGAAAAAATAGTATCTGTAGGCTTGCTCAATGCAGGGTTACCACAAACCTTCAATTTGTTAAAAAAAAAAAAAAAAAAGGCAATATCTGCAAAGTGCAGTAAAGTGAAGTGCAATAAAACAAGGTATGCTTCTATATAGTTTTATGGAAACCAGGTACAGAGTTTGGGGGCTGGGATTTTAGGGCCAGTATGAGGATAGCAGATAAGGAGCTGGAAGTCAACATAGGGCTACCATATTTTTGAAAAATGAACTAGAAAAATTCCATCCACCAGTCTAAGGAATCAGCATGAAGATTGTATCATGTCAGGGTTTGGGTTCAAAAAAAGTTGACCCCATAATAAACTAGAACCTCACGCTTATTACTGTGTGTGTGTGTATTTAACTTCATACTATCTACAAAGCTGAAAAATTAACATAAAAACTGGTCCAGAACCAGGGAAATCCAAGGAGCTTGGCAAAGGCAAAGGTGAGATTTCCGTGTTAAGACACTTCTAAGCCTAGAGTACATAGGATTCCCATGGAAAACATTAAAAATGTACTCATGGTCAAAACTTACAGTAAAATAAATTACCAGGAGGGAGAATGAGCAGGTAGATTTAAGTAGTAGAATTTTACTCCAGGAAACATAGGTAACAGTCTGAAAGAGATCTTAAATGTGTTAAAAATATTCACAGAGGTAAAGAAAGGAATAGAAATGGTAAGGATAGGATAGTATGAAAAAAATGGGCAGATTTAGAGGGAAAAATAAACAGAATTTGTCCAGTGAAAAAGCATATTTGTTGACAAGTACATTGGATAGGTTAAAAGTAAAGTCATAGCTATGGAGAGAAATACTGAATTGAAAGCTGAAAAAAGTGAAAGTATTTATCACTCAGTCATGTCTGACTCTTTGCGACCCCATGGACTGTAGCCCGCCAAACTCCCCTGTCCATGAAATTCTCCAGGCAAGAATACTGGAGTAGCTATTCTCTTTTCCAGGGCATCTTCTCAACCCAGGGATTGAACCTGGGTCTCCTGCATTGCAGGTAGATTCTTTACCATCTAAGCTACCAGGGAAGCCCAAATTGAAAGCTGCTGCTGCTGCTGCTAAGTCACTTCAGTTGTGTCCGACTCTATGTGACCCCATAGACAGCAGTCCACTAGGCTCCTCTGTCCCTGCGATTCTCCAGGCAAGAATACTGGAGTGGGTTGCCATTTCCTTCTCCAGTGCATGAAAGTGAAAAGCGAAAGTGAAGTCGCTCAGTTGTGCCGGACTCTTAGCGACCTGAGGAAATCACTAGAATGCATCCCACAGAAATAGAAATATGGCAGAAAAGTTAAGAGACTTGAAGGACAGGCAAAGAGGCCGTATATATTTCTAACAGGAGTTTTCCATAATGTAGAGACTTGGTATAGATTTCATTGAGTATCTTAAAAATTGTGGGGACAAACACTAAAATGATAGAAATAGAATGTATAACTTCCAAGCCATGAGAGGAAAAACAAGATTAAAGAAAACTCAGGCTGTTAAATAAAAGATAAGAAAGGAAGAAAAAAGGCAAAGAGAAAGTATGTCCAGTAATCATCAGTAATGATGATAAATGCAAATGGATTAAACATGCCTATTAAAAAATAGAAATTTTCAGATTGGATGGGGAAGGAGGAGCAAAATAAAGCAGCCATAAGTTATTAAAGCATGACCCAGAAAAGTTGAAAGTGAAGGATAGAAGACATACGAATATATAATAGGCAGGAGTTCACTGAAGCAGTGTTTATAATAGGAAAAATATGAGGGGCAGAAAATGCTAAATATGCATTAGGGGAATAGATTTTAATATTCTGAGACATTGTATATAAAAATAATAGAATAATATTCAATACTATCAAAATGGATCAACTGGGTTTATACACATCAGTATGGGTAAGTCAAACTATATTGAATGAGAAGTGCAAGTTGCGTAATATGATATTTATGTCTACTTCCTACTGAAAATATCCCTTGCTGCTGCTGCTGCTGCTGCTAAGTCACTTCAGTCGTGTCCAACTCTGTGCGACCCCATAGACGGCAGCCCTCCAGGCTCCCCCGTCCCTGGGATTCTCCAGGCAAGAACACTGGAGTGGGTTGCCATTTCCTTCTCCAATGCATGAAAGTGAAAAGTGAAAGTGAAGTTGCTCAGTTGTGTCCAATCTTTGCGACCCCAGGGACTCCTACCAGGCTTCTCTGTCCATGGCATTTTCCAGGCAAAAGCTGTGGAGTGGGTCGCCATTGCTTTCTCCGAAAATATCCCTTACCTAGCTTCATTTATTTGTCTTTCATGCCATTTAACACCAATGTTATTTTATATTGTAACAGGTCATAGAAAAGTACTCTGTCTCAATTTTGGTTAGGGCTCCTAAGGACTGAAAACAAAGTGTGCGTGTGTGCATGCCAAGTCGCTTCAGTCATGTCTGACTCTTTGCAACCCCATGGACTGTAGTCTGCCGAGCTCCTATGTCCATGGGATTCTCCAGGCAAGAATACTGGAGTGGGTTGCCATGCCCTCCTCCAGGGGATCTTCCTGACCCAGGGATCGAACCCGTGTCTCTTACGTCTCCTGCACTAGCAGGTGGGTTCTTTACTACTAGTGTCACCTGGGAAGCCTTGAGAACAAAACATTAGGTATAAAGTGGTGTTCCCCAAAGTTATTCTAGACCATCTGTGCAGAACTTGTGAAGGCAGTATGTGAAGACCAGTTTTGGAATCCTGAACCTATCACCTATCTTAGGTAATAAGGAAAGTTGAAGGTAAAGAAAGGAATGAAAAGTCCTTTGGATAAAATGGGACGGCTGTGGTATTTTCTTTTGGAGAACTTGACCTCAGTTCCTGGAGTTGGTAGATAGAGACCAGACCTGTGCCTGGGAAAGTCTAAAACCAGAGGGTTTTTACTGATGCCACTGAAAGGGAAGTGGTTGCATTTGGAAGGCTGTTATGCTCAGAGTTTTTCAGGGCAAAGATGCGGGCATAGCAGAGAAAATACTGGTTAACTTAGAGTTGAAATAAAGGGGTTTGGTTCACAAAGATCCTTGGAAGGGTAATGGGACCCCTTCAGAGAATGTATGAAGCTGGTTGCCAGAAGCTGGAGACGTAGGGTGGACCTGTATGTGGCTGGCTAGAAGAGACCTTGCCAGTGCTGTGGGAATACTACAGGTCAGAGCTCAACCCTGGGAGCCTCCATGGAACCACAGAAACAGCTCATGAGACAGCTTTTGACTATCTGCCAAGTCTAGAGAGTACTGAAAACTGGTGAGCATCGCATCGCATCACAACCAGAAGTAAGGCTTTTCCTGTCTGTTACTGTTCCTCCTTTTCCCAGTTTCAAACCTGGAGGGATCAGAGACTAAAGCAAACAAGCAGCTGGGGAAGGAGGAGAAGCAAAGGTGGGGAAATAGAGAAGTCCCCAGACATCCCCTTCTCCCAGCACAGGCAGCTATGCTAGACCCTGCCCAGGGGGGTAAGTGAAGACTTTTTAGGGTTTGTTTTTATTGAATTATCACATGCATATAGAAAAGTAGACAAATCATGAGTGTACATCTTAAAGATTTTCACAGAACACATTTGTGTCACCAGTATCCAGATCAAGAAACAGGACATGTACCAGAAGCCCCTGTGCCCCTTCCCAGACCCTAACCGGCCCACCACCCCAAGGTATAATGATACAAAACAAGAAACAAAATTTTTTTGTAATTATAAAAGCAACTTTATTTTTTGTCTCCCAGTTTATTTTAAAAAATTATTAGTGGAAATAATTTTAAGTACAACAGTACAAAGACGTTCCTCATCCCTTTCACCTGGATTCCTTGTTAATATTTTACACTTAATGGAAAGATTCGTGTCAACTCTAAGATGGTAGTTTTTTCCAGAAATGGAAGGAAGGGATTAAGGGGTGAAGGGTGTAAGGAGACTTGAACTTTACAGTGTTTTATTGTTTTATATGTGAAATGGCAAAATGTAACTTTTTCATTATAAGCGGTGAGTAACTCTAACTTTTTGTGTTTGAAGTTTTAAAAATTCTTCATACAAGAGAAGGTTTGAGTTTTATAATCTAGGAAGTAGGGAGCTGTTGAAGTGTGCTTTTTATTGTTGAAATAACTATGTCTTTATGACTTCTCTGCTGTCTGTCCTCCCCTATGGATTAAGACACTTAAGTGAGCTATAGGGTTGGTTCACCTCAGCATAGTTTTTCTTTTCTTCTCCTCCTTTTTGCCTTTCAATGCTAAGTGCCCAGTGGTGTCTGACATGGTAAGATTAAAACTTGCACTTTTCCTAATAGATGTAACTCTCTTCCTGATTTGCAGTAAGCAGGGGCTGCTTTTAAGCAATTACCCATCATTTGGGGCCATCATACATACTGTGCTTTGGTTCAGGTCATAATCAATAATTCATATGTCAGTAGGAGCCCCATTAGCTCAGGTGAAGGCAGATGTCTTTCTAATGAAAATGTTCCATTTTCCAAATGACTTTTCTTTTTCCCAGAGAGTTGTGGTTATAGAAGACATAAAAAGATGGAAAACTATGTTGGAGCTTCCTGATCAAAGCAAAGAGAATCTAGTCGAAGCCTTACGAGAATTAAAGAAGAAAATACCTTCCCAAGAAGTGTTAAAGTCAACAAAGATAGGTATGTTCCTTCTGAATTTTATGAGAAGTGCTTCTGTTTTATCTCCTTCTTTCTTCTTTCCTCCCTCTCGCAAACATAGTTATCTGTATGTCAGTACTTCTCAAACTATCTTTGGTGAGAGACCATTGTTTAAAAAATTCTCCGTTGACTGTAGACTAATACTTTTATAGTATAATAAAAGTTAATAGGTAAATGAAATTAAAATATGCAGAGTACAAGCCCTATTTCTAAAAAAAATTAGATTCAACAGATGTGGAAGTACTTTGTCAGACTACTATAAAAGTTTCTAAATGCTTCAGTTTCTGTACTTACTGCATGATCAGTGGGTCATGTTTTGAATGTGCTTGATGCTGGGTGTACAAAAATGAAGAAGACATGATTGTGACCTCAAGGAATTTAGGGTTTGGTGGAGAAACCAGCAAGTAGACAAATGTAAGTAGTAAAATAGTTTAGATTAAAAATAAAAACATATGAATAATATCTGTGGTACAATTCTGATCTGTGCAAGGTGTATGCTGGCACAGAGAACAGAGTAGTCTTACATCTGGGGAACTCAGAAAAAACTCCATAGAAGAGGCAACAGGTCACTTAAATCTTGGCTTTTCTGTCTTGAATAGAAGTAACTTCCAAAGCATGGTTTGTAAAAGCAAAATGATAGCATCTTTTGCTGCTACATCACTTATTACAGCATTGGAGTTGTCTTAAGAGGTAAGTCAGGAACTACATCGAATTACCATTTTAGTACAGCACACAACTGTGAATAATATGCGAGGGAGGGCCAGCATGTGTTCCTCAAGCTGCTCCCAAGTCCCCAGGGAGTCCAGGGTAGTCATTCACAGCTGCTGTTCTTGCCCTCACCCGTGCAGCCATTGCCTTCTCTGCCTCCCCTTGACCTCTTGTTCATGAGAAGCAGGAGAGAGAGTAGCTTCAGACTGGCGCTAACAGCTGGCAAGAGCTGTGTGAAATCCCCCAGAGGTTCCCCCAAGAGTCTTGAGAGTTGCACCCCTGTAATATAAACCAGAATCTGAGAAAATTAGATGCTTAAAGAACATAAAACCCTATCGTTATAGCCAAGGAGATTCTCCCATCTGCTGCTGGATTTTCTCTTTATAGGTTGTGGTCACTAGAGGGCAATAAGACCATTCATATGAGCAGATAAGGTATTTCCACCAGTAGAGGGTACTAGTGGTTAATATTTTATGATGTGTACATGTACATATGTGTATATATATGTTCATATTTAGGCACACCACAAATACACTTACAATCAGATCTTAAATGTCAACATAATATTGACTGGAGTTATCCTACACTACAGAGCAGATGACAGTTTTAAAAATCATTTCTGTTTGTCCTTTGAGTACAGTTGCAAGTATGCTAAGTACAATTATGAGTATGCTTTCAAGAATGGGCGTGTCTGATGTTCAGAAATTTCAATTCAGGGATCATAATGAAACCACAACAAGGGGGCATGACTTAGGAGGACCTGGAAACCATCCAACATTTGAGTTTTGACCGTATCCCAGGCTTTGCCTAAACCTGAGGTTGTGTGGAATATAAAGGTTCCTCGGTTCCTTTGTAGTTACGCTAGTTGCTAGCCTGAAGATTCATTTGTATCATTGCCTGAGAATGTTTCCATTCTCCCACCTTTAGAGTCCTTCCTGTCCCTGTCCCATGAGATTTCTGAGTGCTCTGATGACGAGGAGAAGTTAGATCAAAGAGTACATGTGTTGAGAGTAGGGAAGATGTTAAAGAACGTGCCAGGCAGGGCTATGTCAGGTGAGCTGTACAGAGAGAACATGGTGCTTGCAGAGACTAAGAAGTCTGGTATATTTGAAATGTAATCAGTTAGAGAGTCTGGATCAGATGGAAAAGACTCTTTGTAAGTCATTTGAAACAGTTTGGTCTTAGGCATGGGTTTGGATTTATGGCAGGCTGACCCCCTGGGCCTCTCATAGCATCCCATGACAGAGCAAACTGGCCCCAAACCATTGCCTGGCCTCTGTCTACAGGCTGCAGGCACTGCAGTGGGTTGCACAGTGGGAAAAAAAGCAAAAGTGTTTAGTCTTAGCTTGTGTATTAGTTACCTGTCCCTGTGTAAAAATTACCCCCAAGTTTAGCAGCTTAAGTATTTGTTGTCTCACACAGGTTTTCTGAGGGTCAAGAATCTGAGAGCTGTTTATCTGAGTGCTTCTGACTCATGGTCTCTTAAAAGGTTACAATCAAGCTGTTGGCTGGGGCTGTAGTCATCTGAAAGCTTGAGCAGGGCTTGAAGATCTGCTCCTAATAGCTCACTTACAGGATTGCTTATAGGAGGCCTCAGTTTCTCATCACCTCTTCATAGGGCTGCTCATGGCATGGTGGTTGACTTTCTCCAGAGTAAGTGATCCAAGAGAGAGTAACCAAGATGGAAACCACAGTATCTTTTATCATCTTATCTTGGAAGTGACATACCATTGCTTCTGTTATATTCTGTTGATCACACAGACCAACCTGGGTACAGCTTGGGAGACAACTACCCATGGGTTATGAATACCAAGAGATGAGGCTCACTGGGGCTGGCTATCACAGCATGTGTTTCTTCAAATTTAACCTAGATATATTCTTCCTGGACCTGCAGATTTATGTTCATTTGTAGAAGTTTTACAGTGGTTATCTCTTCAAAGAACCTCCTTTTCATTGTCTATTTCTTCATTCTGGGATTCTACAATTAGAAATAGGTTAGAGCTTTTATTTCCCATGTTCTTTAGCTCATATGTCTCCTTGTCTCTCATAAAATTGTGGGCAATTTCTTCAGAGGTATATCTTCCAAGTCACTAATTCTCTTTTCGCTTGACTCTAATTTGCTGTCTCACTCATTTATTAAGTTCTTTCTTTCTGAAACCATTTTTTTATTTTTGCAAGCTTTCTTTCTTCCCCAAATCTGTCTCTTTTAAATGTTATTTGTACACACTTGTGATTGTGCCTTTTATTTCTGCAAACATATAGTGTATAGTTCTTCTGTAGTCACCTGACTATTCTAATATTTGTTATCCTTAGGGTTTAACTCTATTGTTTATTGTTTCTGTTGACTCTCCTGGTGTTTGCCTTTCACTGTGCTTGTTGATTTTTCTTTTTCTTTTTTTGGCTATGCTATGAGGCTTGTAGGATCTTAGTTTCCCAGCCAGGGATTGAGCATAGGCCCTCAGCAACGAAAGCACAGAGGCCTAACCATTGAACTGCCAGAGAATTCCTTGCTTGTTGATTTTTAATTGTGAGCTCATTATTTTCTTTCAATATGTGGGAATTCTGTGAGGCTAAACTGGAAACATTTCTCTGTAGAGAGGATTAGCTTCTTTTTTTGTTTGTGCCAGTAGTCAAGGACCACTTCTAACCTGAAATGCTTTAGCACACCACTCAAGGATCCTAGCTCAGAATCAGAGTCCCAGCATTAGCTCTCTCATTTCACCACTGACCCAAAGCAAAGTATTTCAGTAGTGTTCCTATTAGTCAGCCCTTAGGATAACCCTATGCCTTTAGCCTCCACTTATTTTTTTTGAGATGATTTTTATCCAGAATCAAATTGTATTGCAGTGAAAGTGTAGCTTTAGTCCACTATAAAGCTTCAGATCCTAAAGATCATAAGTGGTTGTTATCAAAGGATTTTTGAATTCTTATTTGCAGTTTAGAAATACCTGTCTCTGCCATAGGGGAAGAGTGTTTGAGAAAAGCAAACCTGGAGGCAGAAAGCCCAGTTAGGAAGCTACTAAAACATCTAGATGAGAAATTAGGGTGGCCTGGAAGGAGTTGTAACCATGAGGGTAGAGAAATGTGGTTGGAATCAAGAGACATAAATGCATTAAAATCCAGCGAACCTAGAAGTTGATTGGATGTTGGGGAATGACAAGAGTGAAGGCTGAGGCCCAGATTTCTGATATGGACAAATAGGTGTATGGCAGCACTACTCATTAAGATAGGAAACAGCATGTTTGGAGGTGGGGGGAATGGTAAGTTCAATTTTGGACTCAGTGTGTTTGACATATTGTGGGACATCCAAGAGGAAATATCCAACAGAATGTTGGATATATAAGGCTAGAGCTAAGGAGGGACTATAAATATATTCTTGAGAGTCACCATCAGCATGTAGTGAGAAAGCAAGGCAATTGCCCAGGAAGAGTGTGTAGGAAAAGCAAAGAGCCAAATCCCACATCCTGAAGCACACCAACAGGCAAGAGGCTTGTGGGAGATGGGAAAGGTGTGACTGGGGAACCAGGAGAGAATGTTGCTGTGGAAAGAGAAAGAGTGCTTCTGAGAGGGGATTCGTCAGCACTGTCCATCGTTGTCAAAAGGCCAAAGAAACTAATTCTAAAATTGCGTGTTGGATTTTGCAAAGTAAGGCCATTAATGATTTTGCTAAGGACAGTTTCAAAGGCATGGTTAAGGGCAGAGGCTTGAGTGAAGAGGTAAGGAAATGAACTGTGAAAATAGACAACTCTTTCAAGAAGTTTAGTATTGAAAGAGAGAGGTGGCAATATCAGAAAGCAATGTGGGATTGAAAAAAGTTCTAATTTTAAAAATAGAGAAGCAGGTTCGTAGGGAGGACTTAATCAGGGAGAATGGATCAGACTTTGCAGGAATTGACTGTGGAAATGAGAATGCCAAGATGCCTCTTCACTGGCGCTTGCTTTCTGCCTTCACATACACTTAAATCTTCTCCTTTAATTGTCTGCCATCTTTTCCAGATACCTTGTTTCTCTTCTTCTTTATATAGTCAGATTCCTTTCAATATGATTAATAATCACAACTCCCAGTTCTGGCTCTTCCACTCTTTGATTCCATGCTGGCTTCACCCACAACCACTATTCTTCTCTCTTGGGACACAAGTGATTTCATTCTATCCAAATCCAATAGTCTTGTCTCAGTTCTCATCTTCCCAGAACCATGAATTTGAGACCATTGATTACTCTCTTTTCTGTTAACATAAATGACACTGACCTTGTTGCTAATTCTTTATCTATTTTATCAATGTTTATTTCCTTCAAGTCCTTATCTGAGTTTGTGATTACTTATTTAATTATTTACTTTGTTGTTTTTTATTTACAGTAACTCTGTGCCAGCAGGACCATGCTGTATATTTTATTCACCAGTGTGTTTTAAGCATTAATGTGGCATATGCTCAGGATATATTCAAATGAATGAAAATGACAAAGTCAAACAAGGTTTTCTCCATGGTATTTCTAGCTTTCTGTATTCCTGTTTCTTGCCTTTCTCTCTTTCTTCCATCTTTGTTCCCTGTCCTCTCAGAGGGGACTGGTCCATAAAGCTCGGAGACCGCAGTCTTTGGCTGTGCTTTCGAGCACTTAGCCAGAGAGGCTGTTCACTTCTTCAGCTTAACTGAGGCCTTAATTCAGACAACTCCTGGATATGCATCTCTTGTCCCGATCCATTTCTGAATCTTAGATTTTTAGAATTACTGTTCCAATTTATATTACTACCATTTCCAATAACATCTTGTTTTCATTTGCTGTATAGAATGGATTGTTTTCTATTGGCTTATTGGCACTCTGTCCTTTTTGTGTGAATTTTTGTGTTCTTTGTCTGTTGAGATCTTATAATTTTTGTTATCTGTATTTGAACTTTATAAATGTCAGTGTCAAACTTTCAAATCCATTTAGCTACCTCAATGTATAAATGAGGAAATTCAGACTCAGACAGATGCAGTGACTTATCCAGGGCCATGCAGTGGGTTAGCACCAGTGATGTCATGAGAACCCAGGTCTCTTGGGGCAATGTCCTTTCCTGGTTAGCAGGCTGCCATTGTGCCCTGAATCCCAGCCATATGTGCCTTTATTTTATTGGACTATCTCTGTGGGTTCTGCCATCTGCTCAAGCTTACCTCTTTTAAATCAGAATTTAGTGCCTTTTCTTGTGTACGTCATATGGGAGTTTTCTCCTAGTATTTTCATTTAGTCAGTGTTTGCTCTGACATAAACTCTCTAGGAGCAAATGTCCAATAGGCAGCTAGAGATGGAGAACTGAAACTCAGATGAGAGATATTTAGACTAAAAATCTGTATTTGGAACACATTTGCCTGGAGGCGTTTGCTTAAAATCATTTAAGTGGATGAATTCTTTGAGTAAAAGAAAAGATTAAAAGGCTGAAGGATTGAAATGAGGAGAATGGAAGGAAAGTGGGAAGAGGAAGAGGAGCTGCTGAAGAAGTGGATGGAGTGTAATTAGAGGAGGACCAGGGCCATGCAGTGACGCGTGGCCTAAGGAGGAGAGTGTTTTAAGAGACAGGAAAAGTGAGTGGCCTCACTGTTCTCAAGTGGTCTGGGAAGTTGAGGGCTAGCTGGGCAAAAGCCTTTGGATCTGCCTCTTAATGGCGCCTCTGTGGCTTGAATATCTTTATTATAAAGGAAACCAGTGGGCAGGGAGTGCAAGTAAATGGCTGATAAGGCAATGTAGTTAGGCCTTGCACCCAGCCTACAAGGCGAGCATGCTCTACTTCTGCAACACTGTAGATATAAATAATCTGGGAAAGGTTTTAAGTCAATCATATTGATCTGATTTTCATTTATAATTGATTAACAACAAAAAACCCTATACTTAAAAAATGCTTTCCCCACTATGACTTCCCTGGAGGAGGAAATGGCAACCCACTCCAGTATTCTTGCCTGGAGAATCCCATGGACAGAGGAGCCTGGCAGGCTACAGTCCATGGGGTCACAAAGAGTTGGACACGACTGAGTGACTAACACACTATGACTTCATTTGATCTATATAACAATTCTATAAAGTAAATATTATTATTTTCTCATTTTACAAATGAGAACACTGAGGCTTAGAGAGTTTAAAGTAATTTGCCTCGGTTCAGGAAACAAAATAAGCTACAAAGCTAAGAGGGATTTAGGCCACGTCTTCCTACCTCCTGAAACCCAAAGATGCACCTTGGCAAGCTCAAGGTGCTTGAACTTGGCACCTTGGACCTTTAAGGCCCAGATGAAACATAATCTTGGTGAAGCAAAAGTGTTTGTTGAGTGAATAAATGAGTTAGTGAGTGAATGAATGACTGGGGATGTGATTTGACTTGCCCAAGTTCACAGGGTAACTTAGTGGCAAGGTACTTTCCAGTGGCCTTCCATTCTCAGGTTGTTCTATAGATTCACATTGTTTTAGCAATCCTGAACTACTGAGAAGCTCCTGTATTCATTATCTATGAATAGTGCCATACAAACTGCCACAAAACTGTTGTTGCTATTGTGATTCAGTTGCCAAGTTGTGTCCAACTCTTTGCAAACCATGAACTATAGCACGCCAGGCTTCCCTGTCCTTCACTATCTCCCGGAGTCTGCTCAAATTCAAGTCCATTGTGTCGATGATGCCATCCAACCATCTAATTCCCTGTCACCCCCTTTCTCCTCCTGCCCTCAGTCTTTCCCAGCATCAGATTCTTTCCCAGTGAGTCAGCTGTTAGCATCCGGTGGCCAAAGTATTGGAGCTTCAGCTTCAGCATCAGTCCTTCCAATGAATATTCAAGGTTGATTTCCTTTAGGATTGACTGGTTTGATCTCCTTGCTGTCCAAGGGACTCTCAAGAGTCTTTCTCAGCACCACTGTTCAAAAGCCAGAAAATTAATGGTTTAAACACTAGGTTTATTATCTTACATTTCTGTGTGTTAGACCTTTAGTACAGGTCTCAGCTAAAATCACGGTGTCAGTAGGGCTGTATTCCTCCTGGAGACTCTAGGGGAGAATCGGTTTCATTGCCTTTTTCAGTTTCTAGAAGCCACCTGCTTTCTGTGGCTTGTGATTCCCTTCCTCCATCTCCAAAGCTGGCAATGGTGGGTTGGATTTTTCTCACACCTCATCTCTCTGACCCACTCTTCTGCCTCTAAGAACTTATGTGATTAGGTTGGCCCCACCTAGGTAATCCAGACTCATCTCCTCATTTTGGGGTCCTTAACTTTAATCACGCCTTTTTCCTTGTAAGGCAACAGATTCACAGGTTCTGAGGTTTAGGGCATGGATATCTTTGGGAACATTATTTTGCCTATCACAGCGCTCCAATTACACTGTGCTCTTTCAGCTTCTCTGCTCTTGTTCACTCCACTGCTTGTCAAGACTTAGGACAAGAATTGCCTCTTGCATGGTATTCCCTGGTCCATTTGCCAGCCAGATTGACTTCTTTGTCCTTTTGACTCTCTTTTGGGTTCCCCTTTCAATACTGTCTTAGAACCTGTGTCACTTTGGTGCATTTGTTTTTTGGTGCATCTCCTGTGCTTAGACCTCTGTGGAGCTCCTTGAATAAAGGGCTATGTCTTGTTCAACATTCTATCCCAAGGTCTAGCATAGAGTCTGGTACTTACTAAGTATTTGATAATGTTTGTTAAATGAGCAAAAGACCACTTCCTGCAGGGAATTTGTCTTAACAATGTGCTGGGATGCAGAAACCCCATACTCTTCAACCCAGGGGACTTGACCTAGATCATAAGACCAGCCAGTGGCACTGCTTGCTTTAAAACATAAACTTCATGGAGCAAATAATGACTTTTTGCAGATCATTAACTTCCTTGATGTAGCTACTGACCAACTTGTGACCTTGGGGAAAGGTCATGGAGCCTCATTTTTTCATCTGAATCAGGAGGAGGTAGGACTATATGATCACTGGAGGCAACAGTATGGGTTTAATACTTGAGCTCGAGCCAGAGTGCCTACGTTTGAAACTTGGCCTTGCTGCTTATTTGCTGTGTCCTGTGCAAGTTCCTTAACCTCTTAGTTCCTCAGGTTCTTTACCTGCCAAACAGGGTATCATCATAGCACCTACCTCATAGGGTTGTTCTGAGAGTTCATTGACATAAGTGTAAAGTGTTCAGTGCAGTGGCTAGCTGTCATTATTGTCATGAAATTCATTGTCTGATCTAAAGGTTCATTTTGCCTTGTTTTTTATAGAAGGCGGTTCCTTAGGCCTCCTCTCTTCTCTTTTCCTGCCCCAGACTGAAGGCCTTCCCTGCTGTCACTCTTCCCTTTGTCACCCTGTTGCTGGCACATCTTGCATCCCCCATTCTCCTCCTGGCCCGGCCCTGCTTGGAGTGTTTACCTGGTGTTGGGAGAGCCTTCTGAGCAGGCTGGGTGGGGCTGCAGTGGGGGACACTGTGGAGTATACTGCCCCCTGCGGGCCAGGAGCAGTGATCACTTGTCCTGGCCTGAGAGCCTGAGGCTTCTGCCATTTGGCCACCTCTCAGGATCTGTGCTCTTCTGATTTGGGAATATCAAGAAGGTGAACAACATTATCTCAACAGAGCTTTACTGAACACTCCCTATATGCCAGTCCCTAATGACAGAGGAGGATAGGGTGTTGGGTTAAGTGTGCAGACTCTAGGGTCAGGCGGCTGTGCTCAGATTCTGGCTCACACGCTTACTAGCTGTGAGGCCAGGGCAGGTTGCTTTGCTGAGCTTCAGTTTCTCACTTGTAAAAGAGATATAACAATAGTATTTAATTCATTGTTTAGTTATTAAAAAATGAGATAATTCCTGTAGACTTTGGAGCAGTAAGCAGGAAGCATTCTTAGCAGTGGGTAAGAATTAGAACCTCTTCATTCAGTACTTTACAGTATAGTTCATTATTTTGTTTGCAATTGTGTGATTTTCCCAATCAACTGCATCCATATTCAGATGTTACTACAAAGCCAATTTGAAAGCCAAATGTAAACTTTTTTTTTTTTAATGTAACTGATTCAGTTCAGCAAACATTTCTTGAATGATTTCTGGTAGGCACTGTGCTGGGAGCTGGGAATGTATCTTGGAGTAAGGAGTAAGGTGTGGGGTTCTGCCCCCAAGATGTTTACATCAAACTTAGAGGAAAAAATGAGCATTTAACCTTTCTAGGCAGAGGAAACTGTGAGCTAAGGTACAGAAATGTAAGAAGGCCAGACAGCCTGACCCCAAACAAGGGCATGCAAACTGTTCTCTGACTAGATCTTTGTACTGGGGGCAAGGTATAGGAAGGTTGAGACTGAGGGGAGTGAGGAAAGAGAGAGACATGGTAAGAGATATGGCCAAAGAGGTTCCAGGGCATTGAGGGCTTGAATCTATACTGAGAAATTAATTTGAAGACAGAGGAGAAAACCATTGGAGGGTTTCCAGTAAGGGAATGATGTGATCAAATTGTGTTTTTAGAAGCTTAATTTAACTTTAATATGGAGGATGAATTGGAGAAAGCCAGTCTGGGGACAAAGATTGGTTAGTAAGTCACTGCAGTAGACCGGTGAAGAAGTGATGAGGACCTGAATCAGGGCAGCAGTGAGACTAAAGCAGGAAGTGAGAAAGAGGAAAAGTTATAAGAAATGTTAAGGAGATAAAATGACAGGTGAGTAGCACTGCCATGAAATACAGGAGGAGGGACTGAGGGGGAAGTCATGAGTTCCACTTCCATTTTAGAAATGTTGAGCTAGAGATGGCTTGCAAAATAAGCAAGTGGAGCTGTCCAGCAGGGGCTGGATACATGGGTCTTGAGCTCAGTGAGAGCCTTAGGAAGTCATCTGCTTGCAGATGGTAGTTGGGCCCCAGAAGTGGGTAAGATTACTCAGGAAAAACAGTTGAAGAAAGAAGAGAAGAGGCCAAGGACAATGCCCCAGCTAGGGTGCACTGGTAATTAAAGGTTTGGCAAGGCACATACCAGCAGAGGAGATGGAGAAGGAAGAGGAGAACCATTAACACCTCAAAAAGCAGTGGAAGAGAATATTTCAGAAGGAAGAAGGCAGCAGTGCCAGATGCCACAGAGTGATAAAGTAACGTCACGATAAAAAGGTCCAGTGGACAAGTAGAAGCGCTCTCTCTTTGAGCGACTTCTGCATCTTCATTTCTCAAGGAGAAAGCTGGATCAACAGTGCCTTTCTTGGGAAGAGAAAAGGATAAGGTGGGGAACACATGAAGGGAAAGATCTCTATTCCAAAGAAACTCAAGTGTACCTGCAGTATAGCATTTACCATGCTTTTTTAGGATTCCTTACAGGTTGAGCCAGCCCATGAGACTGTGAGTTGAACTGCATAGATACACACAGTCCCACTACTCAGAAGAGACCCTTGTAAATAATTTCATTATAAATTTTTTTAGACTCTTTCTCTGCATGTGAGCAAATATATGTATTTATATGTGTATGTGTGTGTGTGTATACAAATGTAATTTTAAAAATAAATGTTGACTTATACTTTGCAGGCTCTTCTGAGAACCTGAATAAATAATCATCTTTCCATGTTACTACATATAGAGCTATTGCAGTCTTTAGTGGCTGCAGAGTATTCATTGTTCAGTCGCTCAGTCATGTCTGACTCTTGGCGACCTCATGGACTGCAGCACACCAGGCTTCCCTGTCCATCACCATCTCCTGGACCTTGCTCAGATGCATGTCCATTGAGTCGATGATGCCATCCAACCATCTCATCCTCTGTCGTTCCATTCTCCTGCCTTCAGTCTTTCCCAGCATCAGGGTCTTTTTTTACTGAGTCAGCTCTTCCCATCAGGTGGCTAAAGTATTGGAGCTTCAGCTTCAGCATCAGTCCTTCCAAAGAATATTCAGGATTGATTTCCTTTAGGATTGACTGATTTGATCTCTTTGCAGTCCAAGAGACTCAAGAGTCTTCTCCAACACCACAGTTCAAAAGCATCACTTCTTCGGCACTCAGCCTTCTTTATGGTCTACCTCTCACATCCATACATGGCTACTGGAAAAACCATAGCTTTGACTATACGGACCTTTGTTGGCAAAGTAATGTCTCTGCTTTTTAATATGCTGTCAAGGTTTGCCATAGCTTTTCTTCCAACGATCAAGCATCTGTTAATTTCATGGCTGCAGTCACCATCTGCAGTGATTTTGGAGCCCAAGAAAATAAAGTCACTGTTTCCATTGTTTCCCCATCTATTTACCATGACGTGATGGGACTGGATGCTATGATCTTAGTTTTTTGAACATTGAATTTTAAGCCAGCTTTTTAACTCTCCTCTTTCACTTTCATCAAGAGGCTGTTCGCTTTCTGACATAAGGATAGTGTCGAATGCATATCTGAGGCTATTGATATTTCTCCCAGCAATCTTGATTCCAGCTTGTGCTTTATGCAGCCTGGAATTTCTCATGATGTAACTCTGCATATAAGTTAAATAGGCAGGTTGACAATATATATAGCCTTGATGTACTCCTTTCATTTAACAAATTGGACCCTTAATGGTGAGCTTGTAGGTTGCTTTTAGCTTATTGCTGCTGTACACAGTACTGTAATGATATTTTTATACATGAATCTAATTTGCACACATTGGCAGTGTTGTGTGTAGGTTAAATTTCAGAATCTGTGTCTCACTCATCTGTATCTACAGCACCAGGCAGTTAGTAGTTGCTCAATATAAGTATTAAAATGCCCTGGGGGTTCCCTGAAAGCTCAGTGGTAAAGAATCTGCCTGCCAATGCCGGATCATTCCCCCTGTTCAATCCCCGACTTAGGAAGATTCCACGTAATGTGGAACAACTGAGCCCAGGCGCCACAACTCTTGAGGCTGTGCTCTAGAGCCTGGGAGCTGCAACTCCTGAGCCCACTTTCTGCAATTACTGAAGTCTGTGCACCATAGCTAGAGAGTAGCCCCTGCTTGCTGCAACCAGAGGAAAGCCCACACAGCAATGAAGACCCAGCACAGCCAAAAAGAAATAAAATTACAAAATGCTCTAAATTTAGGTCTTTGAGGTCCTGCAGTGTCTCATTTATCTTGGTGTTTTTAGCATCCACAACAGTGACCAACAGGACAAAAAATTGTTTTCTGAATGAATAATCTCAAGGATGTGAACTCTACCCAGAAAAGAAAAGTGTTGAGTAGTGACTTCAACTTTTAAACGCCATGTGTTTCAAAAGCACTTCACTAAGCATCGCCAGCTAGGAAGCACCTTGACCCATTTCTAACGAGGGCTCTACATTCCTCCCCTTCCCCTTCCTCTGTGTATTGAGTGTTGATGTACTTCTTTCCCTGGGCAGTAGAAAGACTAGGTGAAAATTCTTGATAGATAATTGGGTAGAGAGAGAAGTTAAAGACTCTTGTCTTCCCTTAAAAGTTACGTTTTGTTCTCACCTCCAGGATGTTACTCACAGAACCTTTAAAGCAGGGACAGTTTCTCATTCAGCCTCACATGACTAGTGCCTAGTGTAGTTCCTTATACAAAGAGTAGGCCTTCAGTCGACGTGTGGGAAGTAAATAAATCAAGCAAGTGTTGAACTATGCAGTTGGCATGATCTGAGAAATTTTCTGAATGTTTTGACCATCTTCTCAAATTTGAATTCTCCGTTTTCTTCTGTTCATTGATGCCTCTTTTATTACATATTAAATTTTGTGTAGAATAGGATTTGTTCCCAAGCTTTGTTTTTTTTTATTCGTAGATCTATCCATCTGTTTTTTGGTGCCAGTCCATATAATTTTAGTGGCTTTATAATATGTTCTAGTATCTTATAAGTCTAATTATACCTCAGAATTCCTCTTTTTCAAAATAGTATTTTATATTCTTTACTTGTTTTTCTAAAATAAGTCTAAAATTCTGAAACTATCACAGCATTGTTAATCAGCTATCAGTTCAGTTCAGTTGCTCAGTCGTGTCTGACTCTTTGTGACCCCAAGAACTGCAGCACACCAGGCCTCCCTGTCCATCACCAACTGCTGGAGTCTACCCAAGCCCATGTCCATTGAGTCGGTGATGCCTTCCAACCATCTCATCCTCTGTCATCCACTTCTCCTCCTGCCCTCAATCTCTCCCAGAATCAGGGTCTTTTTAAATGAGTCAGCTCTTTGCATCAGGTGGCCAAAGTATTGGAGTTTCAGCTTCAACATCAGTCCTTCCAATGAACACCCAGGATTGATCTCCTGTAGGATGGACTGGTTGGATCTCCTTGCAGTCCAAGGGACTCTCAAGAGTCTTCTCCAACACCACAGTTCAAAAGCATCAATTCTTCTGCATTCAGCTTTCTTTATAGTCCACTCACATCCATACATGACCATTGGAAAAACCATAGCCTTGACTAGACGGACCTTTGTTGGCAAAGTAATGTTTCTGCTTTTTAATATGCTATCTAGGTTGGTCATAACTTTCCTTCCAAGGAGTAAGCATCTTTTAATTTCATGGCTGCAGTCACCATCTGCAGTGATTTTGGAGCCCCCAAAAATAAAGTCAGCCACTGTTTCCACTGTTTCCCCATCTATTTGCCATGAAGTGATGGGACTGGATGCCATGATCTTAGTTTTCTGAATGTTGAGCTTTAAGCTAACTTTTTCACTCTCCTCTTTCACCTCCATCAAGAGGCTCTTTAGTTCCTCTTCACTTTCTGCCATAAGGGTGGTGTCATCTGCATATCTGAGGTTATTGAGATTTCTCCCGGCAATCTTGATTCCAGCTTGTGCTTCTTCCAGCCCAGCGTTTCTCATAATGTACTATGCATATAAGTTAAATAAACAGGGTGACAATATACAGCCTTGACGTACTCCTTTTCCTATTTGGAACCAGTCTGTTGTTCCATGTCCAGTTCTGTTGCTTCGTGACCTGCATACAGGTTTCTCAAGAGGCCTACTACTCAGATATAAAATAAAAAATTAATAAAATGAGTGTAAAGCTATTTGGATGTATTCTAATAAAAGCAGCCTACTGAGATTTTTTTTTATCATAGTTACATTAAAACTACAAATTAATTTTTATATTGACATCTCTGTACTAGTCTTTCCATCATATAATATGATATATGTTCCTCTTTCATTCACATTTTCTGTTGTATATTTTAGCAAAGGCATATGTATTTCTTCATATGGGTTTCTCATTCCTCAACATTTACCAAACACCCATTCTCCTGACCCTCACTTCCTGCCACTGTGTTTTCTCCTGGAGATACAAAGATGAATGTGTCACAGCTCATGCCCTCAAGGAGCTCACTTTGGTGGCAAGAGAGATAACTGATTAGATAATTACAAGTAATTATAATAGTTGTTGTGATGAACAGAAGCGCAAGATGCTAAGGAATCACAGAGGAGAGTTACCAACCAAGATTGGGGGTTATTAAGACTTCGTGGATGAGAGGACTCCTGAACTAGAGGCAGAATAGAAGTTAACCAGATGGGGAAAGAAGAAGGCATACTCTAGGCAGACAAAATGCTCTTTGGAGTATATGTTCAAAAGTAAAGAGGTGAGAAAATTATTGAAGTGTCTTAGGAACTGCAGTAGCTAGAGTATCACATGACAGTGGGCTGACAGCTGGAAACAAAACTAGGAAGGAGATGGGAGGGTGGCAGGTTGTGAAGGTATTTGTGTGACAAGAGAGAAGAATTTGGGTTATGGGATTGAAAGATTAAGTGGGGGAGTGTAATGATCAGATTAATGTTTTAGAAAAACTATCCCTGAAAGAGAAAATAATAAAGTAAAATAAAGGTCACTGGCTGCAGTGTGGAAGATGGCATTCAGGGTTCCAGACTTCAGCTGACAGGCCAGCAGGCTGCTGGAGTCATCTGGAGGCAACATGCCCTAAGGCAAGGGCCGTGGCGATGGAGGTGGCATTTAGGAGTGGTTCCAGAGCTACGAAGGAGGTAGGCACATACCCAAACAGCAAGCACAGGCACACGCAGCTCCTCTTGTTAATATGTTGCTAAGTGGTTTATGGTTTTTACTAGTGTAAGCATGATTTTCCATTATATTCTGTTTATGGCTAACATAAAAAAGCTATTGATTTTTTTAAAAAATACACCTACCTTGATATTCTTACACTTTTTAATTCTAAGTATTTACTTGATTTTTTTGGCTTTTCTATGTGTTTATTTTTATGTAAGTATTTTTGCTATGGTATTTTTCGACCTTTTCCCTCTTTTTCCGTTTTTATTATGAAAATCTCAGACAGTCACAAAAATAAAGACAACAATACAGACTCACATAGGCCTTTCACCTATACTTGATTCATTATTCACCTACTATTAAAATTTGGTCCTGTTCACTTTATCTTTCCCTTTCCTGTGTTTTTCTGCTGTTACTGAAGTATTTTAAAGCAAAATCTCAGACCTTTGGTCATTTTAGTTCATACTTCATTCAGTATGCATCTCTAAAAAATATGTTTTCTTACATAGCATAAGAAAAATATGTTTTCTTATCATACTTAACAAAATCAACAGTAGTTCCTTGGCATAATTTAATAACCAATGTATATGCATATTCCTTGTTTATCTCAAGATGTACTTTGATTGGCTTATTCCATTCAGGATTTGGATTGCACATCACATTTGATAGTTTGAACTCAAAAACTTTTTTTTTTTTTCCCAAGGTGAAAAATTAATAAATTTGTTTTTTTTTTTAATTTATTTATTTTTTATTTTACTTTACAATTCTGTATTGGTTTTGCCATACATTGACATGAATCCCCACGGGTGTACATGCATTCCCAAACCTGAACCCCCCTCCCACCCCCCCTCCCCACAACATCTCTCTGGGTCATCCCCGCGTACCAGCCCCAAGCGTGCCATATCCTGCATCGGACATAGACTGGCAATTCGATTCTTACATGATATTATACATGTTTCAATACCATTCTCCCAAGTCATCTCACCCTCTCCCTCTCCCACTGAGTCCAAAAGTCCGTTATACACATCTGTGTCTTTTTTGCTGTCCTGCATACAGGGTCATCATTGCCATCTTTCTAAATTCCATATATATGTGTTAGTATACTGTATTGGTGTTTTTCTTTCTGGCTTACTTCACTCTGTATAATTGGCTCCAGTTTCATCCATCTCATCAGTCTTTTAATCTTTAACAATCCATAACCTTACTCCCTTTTATAAAAAAGTGTCATTGACAGTTGAAGAAACCAGGTCTGTTGTCCTGCAGAATGCCTCACATTCTGGATTAGTCTCTTGTGCTATAATTTAACTTACACTTCTGATTCACGTATTTTCTATTAACTGGAGGTTAGCTTTGAATGATGAGTTAGTTGGGTTATGGTTCCTTTTTTCCTCAGAAAGAGAGTGCAAGACTACTTTGTAGGTAGGTCTGTGAAGTGCTGCCTCCGTCTGATAATCCCACTCAGGGACGCTAAGATTGATCAGTGGAGGTGATGACAGCTCATCCTTCCATTGTAAATTTCCCCATCAATTTTTCATTGACTGAGTTCATCCACTATTGATTGTCACCTGAATAAATTATTTCATTGTGGGCCACAAAAAATTTTTTTAAATACGGTCAATTTTACCACATTCATTAGCTGAGTAAAGAACATTTTATCAATAACTGGGACTGTTTGGTTGTCCTAAAATATAACATGTACTGAAAAGACAAGATAAATGCTTAATTCATTTTCTTTTATTGCAAGTTTTGGATTAAGGAGTTGGTACCTTAGCTGTTCCATTTTAAGTATCTATTGATCATGCTTCTGTTTTATGACTTATTGCATTAGCTAACCCAGTGGTTCTTCGCTAGTGATTATCTTATTATCTCAGCCTTTGAGAAACAGGTCTTCATTTGCACAGGAGCCTCTACATCCTTAGGTATGTGAATGACTTGCTAAGTGCCACACAGTCCTTCCAGTCCTATACTTCTCAGAAGACAGAACAATGTTTCCTTTGGTTTCTGTTCTCTTGTTCCAGGTCATGCTGTGAACAAGATGCGTCAACACTCAGATTCAGAAGTGGCTTGTCTTGCCAGAGAAGTTTACACTGAGTGGAGAACTTTCATAGAAAAACATGTCAATAGACCTTCCATAGAAGTCCGAAGTGATGCCAAAACTGAGACATTTAGGAAAAATGCCCAGAAATTACTCTCAGAAGCCTTGGAATTAGAGGTAATGTCTTGGTTGGAATGTGATTATTAGATATTCTTGGTTAAATGACCCTCACATTTTCACAATGAACTTTCATACTCTTTAGGACCATAACTTTATTCTAACTTTTTTAAAAAAGATTCTGGATTTGTAAACATTCTGGGAGACAGTATTATATAAGGAGTGCAGGCATTGGAACTAGCAAGACTTGGATTAAAACACTGGCTTTAGTATGTACTGGTTGTGACACCTTAGGCAAGTCTCTTAACATTTCAAAGACTTTATTTTTTAATCTGTAAAGTGAAGATTTTAATTCCTACTACCTAAAATTTTTGAAAAGATTAAATGAACTATATGTACAAAAGAATAGTATAGTGCCTGTTGGTTAGAAGTCACTTCATGAATGTTGGTTCTTTCCGATTTTTGAAATCCTTTCTGTAACAAATACTATATGATACCATTTATATATGGAACCTAAAATATGACACAAATGAACTTATTTATAAAACAGAAGCACCCACAGAAATAAAAAACAGACTTATGATTACCAAAGGGGAAAGAAATTAGGAGATGGATAAATGAGGAGTTTGGGATTAGCAGATACAAACCGCTGTATACAAAATAGATAAACAACAAGGACCTACTGTATACCACAGAGAACTGTATTCAATATCCTATAATAGACAGTAATGGAAAAGAATATATATATATACACATACACACACACACACATATACATATATATAATTGAATCACTTTGCTGTATACCAGAAACTGGCACATCACTATAAATCAACTATACTTCAATAAAAATAAATAAATAAATAAATAAAATTCTTTCCCACTGAAGCAAAAATTCTGAGATGGATCTGTTATGGAATATCAATGGCGCAATAAATAACTGTTTTTTGAAAAGACTCTGCTACATTTTTTGTCAGCACTCTACCTTTAGTTCTAATGCTGATAATCAATTGACTAGACATAATCTCTATCATCTTTGTGACCAGCAGTTAGATGGTGTTAGCGGTTTGAGGTACAAATGCTGGAATTTTTGTTCATTAGCAATAATATTAATCATCATCATCAAGTGAATCTTATATTCAATTAGTATTCTGGGAAAATCAGACATATAACATTGATATTTTTTCCTCCTCTCAGGGTACCCCTAATAAAGTATCCTTAAAGAATGATTTAATAATATTAACAAAAAAGAAACAATTCAGAAGTCTGATTTAAATACTAGACTAGATCTGTCACTATATTCTCTAAAAAAATATTTTAACCTTTCTATCTCAATTATGCATCCACAAAAGAAAGGCAAATGGATTTGTGTATATTATTTACTTTATTTAAAAACAAAATTTTGAGTTTTTAATACAAACATGATAGAAAATGGAAAAATATAGAAAGGAAAAATAAAGTCACCATTAAACCTACTATCTAGACATAATCTTGTTAACATTTTGGTGCATTTCCTGTTGGTAAATTATTATAGCTTTTTCAAAGAACAGTGGTCAAGTTATGATTATCCCAGATTTATTAAGAGTCTGTTATGTGCCAGCTGTTCCGTAAAGTATTTTCACTGATTATTTAAATGACATTGGCCAAAAGTGACAATTATTTGTTTTTATGTTATATTTAATCTTGATCAGTATCAGTATCATCTATCTATTTTTATCTATCTCTATTTTTTGCGTTTTCAACTTTTAATGTATATTTGATGGTTCAGTGAATTAATATACTGTAAGTTTGTTTAACTTTTCCTAAAGAAGCATTAATATGAACATTAAGCCCTTGGAAGAGAGAAAAAAATACGAAGATCGTAAGTCTAATTTTCCAGAGTCATTGATTAGCCAACAAAACTTGGTATTTGATATTTTAAGAAAAGTTTATTTTTCAAATAAACCAAAATTATTGCAGAAACATAGAGTGTGGATATATAATATGTAGTTAATGTGGTGGTAAATACCAGTTCCCTATGGTATCTTTTAAAGTAAATGATAATAACGAAGCTATGCTTGTGAGGATTAATGAGCAGTTTGCCTGCTATATTAAACTCCATAATAATTATCCTTTTAGTTTATCCATTAATTATCCTTTAAATGGCACATCAAGTGGTAAGCACTCAAGTGTTACAAAGCAAAGTTAAAAAAGTGATACATTTGTTAGTGCTTTCCAATATAATTGGAAAAAATATCAGATTAAGCATAGTTGAATGGTTTTGCTCCCAAAGAGTAAATTTTAAAAACTAGAAGCGTGCATCTTACTGTCTTCCTTGGCCAAAGAAAGTCAATCTCTTTTCCTTGCATAAACAGCACTTTATAGTATTTTTATATATAGTTTGATACATCAGAAAAGATAAATAAAAACACTTTTCACATAAAGTTAACTCTTAACACTCATCATCATCTGAAACATTTTTATATTAGGGTAAATCAATGAACCATCTAATCCAGTATCTGGTCTTTGACAATAAATAATGTTGAGTGCATTCAAATCAGACATCAGATCTCCATAAATGTATTTTATCAGGCAGTAGTAAACCATTGGGTATGTTATTGGCCCAGTGACTTAAAAGCTTTTGCAATTTGATTTTAGCGTGTGTTTTTTTTTTTTTTCAAATCTACTTATTATATTTTTATAGAAAGTAATGTTTCCATGATATTTGTTTTGGTCTAAGTAGTGAAAGCCACAGATGAAGAATATATACACAGAGCCCCGAAGTGCATCTCTCTATTACTCTACAGATCTTGCTTTCCAGATGCATGGATTGTTTCCTTGTTCTTGAATAATGGAATAGATGAATAAAAACTCCATTGTTGAGACCCATGCTCCATTCCCCGTTACTTTCTCCCTTCTAGATCTTCTTTGTTCTTCCCTGTATTTTAGATCTTTCCTCATATGAACGTCCCCTGTGGTGTCATTCTCTTACTTCCCCTTCCTCATTATCCACTCCCCTTCCTACCTCACGGCCTGTGATCATTTTCCTATTATGCCATTAAAAAAAATAAATCTGATTCTCAAAGTGAGCCTGTTATCGTTAAGAGTTATGAAGCACTGGCTGGTTGGCCCAGTTGGTTGTCAGATGGTGCTAATGAGACCCAGGTCAGGCGTACATCCCCATATGGGACTGTTAGTTATTTCTTTGCTTAATGGCCTCAGACTGCACCTCTGGTTTTGACCAGCTCTTTAATAAATGTATTCAAATGGTCAAAAAGGAGAGTGGGTATATATGTACACGTTCAGTCATGCTATTGGAAAACTCATACAAAGTTTCCTTTAGTGGATATTCAATTCCCCAAGTGTTTGGTTCTGCTACTACTAGTGCCAGTGGAGAATGCTAACATAGATGAGTCGCAGTCCTCATCCTAAGAAAGTTTACTGTCTTCTGACTAAGAGCCCTCAAATAATATGAGGCAGGATGAAATATGTCTGAAATAGTGGTACTAGGAAGAGGTGTAAACACACAAAGGACAGAACAGTGAAATCTGATGGGGAAATCTGGGAAAACTCCATGGAAAAGACAGCAGTTGAACTAGCCTTAGAATGGTTGGAATTTGCTCACTAGAAAATACATATAAAATAGAAAAATATTTCATCTCCTATATATAGGATGTTACTGAAAGAGCAGGAAAGGAGGGAGGTATACATGGGGAAAGAGGAAATTCATTTAGCAAATATTTACTGAGCACTTAATATGTGCCAGTACCTATGCTAGGCATGGGGAATTTAAAAGTGGGTCCAGCATGGTATCAGCCCTGGGGGCACTCACAATCTTCTGAGGGAAATAGGCAAATAGAAGTTATAATACAGTGTGGGAAGTTCTGCACTTCAGATAAACACACTAAGAAGAGTTTCTTCCCTTGCTTTTAAAAAGCTTACAGTCATGGCAGACATTACTAATTGATTATGGCACCATTTCTTCTGAGTCCAAAATCCTTGACGTAAGACAGCTCGGGGTGAATGTGTTTTATATCTTCTCCCAGTTTGTCCATGATTGGACAACTGAATAACACATATTCAACCCATAGGTACAAATACATAAGGAAGGCAAATCAGATTTTCTGTCTCTGGGAAACTGACCTAGGAAATACCAAGAAACAACAATGAAAGTTTTGAAACAGAAGGAATCTTGGAGGAGTTTCAAGGAAGCAGAAGCTATGGATAGAGAGAAGTACAACAGGAGGAGAGAATAAGGCAGTTAGAATTGATAGTAAGGCATATGAAAAGGAGCAAAAAATATGTGAAAAAGAGATCAGGCAGATCACGAGAGACACAGAGAAAGGATTTGGTCCATAAATAAATCTCCCTAGGTTTCTTACAGCATTCTTGTTCCATTCATACACCTATCCCGTAGCAAAGTCCCCTTTTCTCGAGGTCTTAGTAAGACTCTGGTCCTTTCACCTAAAGTTGTTATTGTTGTTCAGTCGCTAAGTCATGTTTGACTCTTTGCAACCCCATGAACTACAGCATGCCAGGCTTCTCTGTCCTTCACTGTCTTCCTGAGTTTGCTCAAATTCATGTCCATCAAGTCAGTGATGCCGTCCAACCATCTCATCCTATGTCATCCCCTTCTCCTTGCCTTCAGTCTTTCCCAGCATCAGGGTCTTTTCCAGTGAGTCAGCTCTTTGCATCAGGTGACCTAAGTATTGGAGCTTCAGCTTCAATGCTTCACCCAAAGGGGCTTACCTAAATTACCAGGTTAGGACCCACTGGGAAAGACTCTTAGCTTGGGTAGGTTTGGAATGTCCAAAGACATTATAAGATAGGCATTTTTAACTTTGTGCAGTGAACACATTGTACACAAGGATACATGATGAATCAGTTTCCTTTATGGTTTACATTTTAATATTACAAATGTTTTTCTTCATGTCTTCATTCTGACTGGCCTTCATTTAACAAGAGGCATCCATGAGAATTGTTAGCTGCTTGCTTCTCATTCCCATCACATCGCTGGGATAGCACCTGTCCTCCTGCTTCATGGTTTTCTGTGTACGTGCCTCTCCTTTCTAGGGTGTGACTTAAGGGTAGGGTGTCAGGTCTTTTCTGCTTGGGTGTCTCAGATATCTAAATCAGACCATACTCAGTAGTAACTCAATAGCTATTTGTTGAATGAAGTATGAAAAAGTATTCAGTTCTGTGAATTTCAAGGTACTCTCAGGTTCTTTATATATATATATATACACTATAATTTAATGGAATGGCCATGATTTATTTTTGCAAAGGAACACATACCCTTCTTCACCAAACAACCACTCCCCTCAAAATGAAGGAAAAAAACAGACTTTTTTCTTGCCCGTTATATTAAGTGAATCTCTAAACAATCAGTGAGTAACCGTCCTCACACTAGGATGAGGAACCCCACACTGGGGTGAGGAGCCTCTCTTGCAAATGTTGCTGGACAGACGGCCAGCCACCTTGTAAAGTAGTCTGATACAGGGGCTGCCTCAGGCTGGGGGCTAGTTTAGTGCCCACCCAGGAGGCCATGAACGCTCAAGGAATCTGGGTTTTAGAGAGCTGTGGTGCCAGGCCAACTCACTCCAGCATCATCCTTGGAGATGATCAGTCAGTCATCAGGACCACAAACCTCCCTGAACGTCTTTCGTCTGTTGCATCTAAGCAGATGTCTGGGCCTGAATATTCATCTTCTTTCTCGCTCTCTCTCAGTCCTATTCTGTTCCCCTGCTTGGGTCTCATTTCTTCCAGGATTCTTCATTCATTTTGGTCTGTTGGTCTCTCTTTTTCGTTAGGACACTTTTTATCAAATGTCAGGTAATCCTTTTTTAATTTTGGTGCATTTTTTTTCTTAAAACTTTTCCTCTTTAAAGTATAAGTACAGTACATATACGTACAGCTCACTGAATTTATCACCAAGCAAATGGCCGTGTCACCTGGCCTGACCCTACTCTTTCTTCAGGTCTCACGCCAAGTGCTCACTCTTTCCTGGGCCGGGTCCCTTTGCTGTACCTCAGTGCCCCAGAACTTGCTTCTGTTCCCCTTCGCAGTGCTCACTACACTTCCAGGGCCTGCTCCTATCCGTCTCCAGCTGGCCCATGGTCTCTGTGAAGTCAAGAGCTGTATTGACATTGTTCACTGCTCTTTTCTCAGCCCAAGCACATAGTAAGTGCTGAGTAAGTATCTGAATATATGGTCAGGTAGGAGGGAAAGAGTGAAGGAAAAAAAGCTAATGAGAGAGAAATTTGTTTCCTGCTTTCAAGGAATTCATTCTCAGGGAAGACAAGACCATTCTGTTGTGAAAATGACTATGGGGAGCTCAGGACATTATGGCAGCCCTGAGAAGAACTTGCAGTCCTTTAAACTAGGATTGGCTTTTTTGCTTTTTGTTTTTTAGCTACACATACAAATAGGAATGTGTTTCCTGGGAAATTGTGTCTGGCTGAGGGAGCAAGTACCTGCGCAGAGGTGTAGAGGTGTGTGAAAGCACCTGAGCACACTCGGGCTGGGCTGGAGTCAGGACCAGGGAGGCAAAGAGTGAGCAATGCGCCTGAAAAGGCAGGAAGTGAGGGGGTCCCCGACCAGCAGCCCCGTCTGGCCTAGATCTGGATCATGTGGGCAAAGTCCCAGACCTGTCCTTCTTTGATCAGGCCTGTGACTTCAGGAGGGCTTGGACCTGAGCCGCACACCCCAGCATAGCCACAGATGCTGTCCTCTCTGCCCTTTTCTGCTTAGCTGACCTTGCCGGGGTCTCTCCAAACTCACATGGTCCCTCAGGAGGTTATGGGGGCAGTGAGTATGGTAAAAGGGAAGAAATATGAGTGTTTGAGTCAGAGTCCCAACTTCTCCTCCTAATAGTTGTAAAATCTGGAGCATTTTTTTACCTTTGAACCTGTTTCCTCATTGTAAAATGAGATAATAGGAGTTATTAAGTGTTAAATGTGAAAAGTGATTTATAAACTGCTTAACACACATTTAGGATCCAGACCCAGTGTTTAAAAATGCTCTAAGGAGTTAAAAAGCACTTTCAAACAAACAAACAAAAAGTATAAACTCTTACACTGATTTATTATCCTTGGTCTTCGTTTCCTGGTTGGTAAAGTACAGGGCCCAGAGCCCAGAACCCATTGCTTGGTTCAAGCCAACTTCCTGTTATAATGGCAAATATTACCACCCGGCAGGGGTTGTGAATGAGGTCCCTGTCACAAAGCACATGGCCTTGTTCCTTAATTGCCAGGGTGGAATTAATTTGCTCTTCCTGTTTCTCTTGTGACAGGAAGTAGATGTCCTTGAATTTCAGTTGATTAATGGAGGCCTCTGAGCAAAGTGCTCCAGCCTCTCTTACTTTTAATCTTTATGCAATGCAAGGCCCTAATTTGATAATTTTTCTGTTTTTTTAGATGGATCACCTACTGGTTGAAAATATTGAACGGGAAACGTTTCATCTCTGCTCCCGCCTCATTAATGGGCCATACCGGCGGACGATGAGAGCCCTGGTCTTCACATTAAAGCATCGAGCTGAAATCCGGGAGCAGGTGAAGAACGGCATGCTGCCAGTCGGCACGTTTGTACAGACCCACAAAAAGTGACCTGAGGGTGGTTCCAGCACTGGGCTGGGCAGAAAGGAAAATGGGCCTCTCTCTGCCATTCAAAGATTCTTTTGAGTTTGGGCGATGGTTGATGCTGGCTGTGCTAAATTTTCCCATGGTGCCATTCCTTCAGACAGAGGATGCAGAGCCCTGGAGACAGGCCTGCAGGAAATGCTTCATTAGCTGGAGTGTGCTGGGGCTGCCTAACAGGACGAGTGCTCGCTGTCACTAGGAAGCGCAGTACGGTTGCCATCACCCAACACAGTGAAAGGGTGACGGATTTCACTGTGAGTATGCCAAGGACACCTCTAAACTTCCCCCGCGTCAGGCAGATGAAGTTACTGCTTTATTTCACCACCCTGCAGGTAACTGAAACTCAATTACCGCTGCTGCTCACTCGGTTCCATCCCCCCGAGTTTAGATAGCTCCAGTGCCTCTCAGAACTCCCCCGTCTGTTCTCTTTGCGCTACCCCAGGGGTGAGCCTGCCGGAGCCCGCCAGCTACCCCTTCTTTCCAGAACTGACTTATCTGAACGTTTCAGCTCTCCCTGGAAGACCTTCCACGTATTGGTCTCCAGAGCCCCCATGCTGGGGTTTCTAATGAGGAGCTGGCCTGAAGCATGCCCACTCCTTGGAGTTTATTTGAATATGCTGGCTGCCTCCGTTTAGGGCTCTGTAGAAGATACATAATGAAATTGCTCTTGAAATGAATTACTGTAAGAGAAAAATTATATACATATGTTTTTTAAAACAAAATACCTGTATATAGGCTTGCTTAAACAATTATGGAAATGATACTTGCTTTTTTAAAAAAAATAATAAACTGGGGCTTTTTTCTCCTAAAACCAAAGATATGGCTTTTTCATTGAAAAGTGTTTTGAGGTGAGAAAGAGTATAGTTGGTGAAAATAAAGAATGATTAGGCAGGAATTTAGGGAGATAGAATGAGACCCAAAAAAGACTTTTTAGGTTAGGGGAGACTGGAGCATGTTTGTAATCTGAAAAGAAGGAGCCAGTAGAAGGGAAGAAGTCTGGGGATTTCGCTGGTGTCCAGTGGTCAGGCCTCTCTGCTTCTACTGCAGGGGTTCCGGATTCCCTGGTCAGGGAACTATAAGGTCCTGCTAGCCTTGGGACTTGGGCCAAAAAGAGAGATTTAAAATCCAGAAAAGGAAGAGATAGATTAAAAAAGCAAGGACACCGTCTTGCTCTCATTTTCTCTCATTCACACAGTTTTTTTCTGATATTCTTGATAGTAAGTTGTGTACATTGAAGATCCTTGTCACAAATGACCAGTAAACAATTAACTATGCTGAACCTCAAAAATATTCAAGAAAATGCAGAATAAAGCAATAATACGATGCCATTTTCACCAGTAAAACTGGACAACATTTAAAATTAAAATGCCAACTTCTGTTGAAGATGTGGAGAAATGGTCCCTTTTTACACTGATGGTGGGAATATGAATGACCACATCCCTCTTGGAAAATAATCTGCCAATATTTACTCATATTTAACACACGTGTATACACTGACCCAGCAGAGAAGTTTCCTAAAGAAACTTCTTGCAAGGACAGTCCTTGCAAGGACAGTCCTTGCAAGGACGTTGTGTGCAGCTTTATTGTGGGAGGAGGAAGACTGACAGTGAGCAGTCAGTCATTGAAAAGAAAGTATGACTTCTGCATCCACTGACTTGAAGGATTAACCAAGATGTATTATTAAGTGCAGGAGCGGGGGGTTGGGGGGGTGGGGGTGGTGAGAATTTACAGAGAAATGTCTTTAATAAGAATCCAGTTTTATAAAAAGGAAACAAGAAAAGAATCCTATATATGAATATATGTCTTTGTACAGGATTATATGAGCAGTGTATGAAAGGGTATGTATCAGACTATTTCCATTGGCTGCCTTAGGGAGGAGAGGGGAGCCAGAAGATGGCGTGAAAGAAAACAGGAGATGGGGAAGAAAAAAGTCTGTAGCAAAATGAAATATGCCAATGTAATGACGTTGGATGTATTTGTATGATTTTATATGTACTTGTGTTTATATTTTTGCTGTTATAGTGGATTAAGCTTATCAGAGATTTATTTTAGAAACTTTTTTGTTTGTTTGTTTTTTAAAGCAAAGACAGAAAGGGCCTAACATTGTCTACCTTCTAAGTGTTAGATCCTTTTCCTAAGATAATTTATTAGCATTTACATTGATCTTTATACAGTTTAAAAAAGCCTGTTGAATCATCTCATCTATTTTATTACTAAGTTTTGTTTCAGTTTTTTTAGATTTCTTCTTTTATTTGGCAGTCATTTGCTGAGCACCCATTCCATGGTGCCTTGTGGATACCTAGCAGGAGCTACAGATGAGACCCTGAAGCTTACCAAGCAGAAGTATCTTATTCAGTTTCCCACTGCTAGTAACTCTGGGAGATTGAATAATAATTGCTCAGCACTGTGCTGGGCATTTTTTAAAATACCCAATTAAAGATGAGAAAAGTAAGGCTCACAATAGTTTCATAACTTACTTAAGGCCACACGGATAGTGAATAGCAGATCTAAGACTCAGAACTCAGGTGATTTGCCTATATATAGCTTCCCTGGTTGATTTCATCCACTCTCATGGTTTCAAGCTTCTTTTACATGCTGATGCAATTCCAGTTTGTATCTTCAGCCCATCCCTGTCTCCCGAGTGTCAGCCCCTAGATTTCCAGGATCAAGTTTGAAGGGTCTTTTGAGCATCAAGTGAAGGTATTTGGACTGATGCCATACAGGAACTGGTTAGTATTTTGGATAAGTGGCTGTGTAGAAGAGAAGCTGGAGCAGGGAGAGAGACTGGAAATAGGAAGCTTCATTTATAAACAGCCAAAGGGTTCTGCTAACTTAGGAGCCCAGAGTAAGTTGAAGACAAATCGCTCTATGGCTGAAAGGCTTTGGTGGTGATAGTTGGAAAGTAAAAGGATTGCAGCGATGTGCTTTGGAGATCTGGAGAGCAGGCTGTGTTACCTGTGGCTGTTTTCTCCTTGATACCTGTGCAGAATTTCCATGAACACTAATGGAGCTATTCTGAGTGCTTGCTGAAGGGAAGGAAGCTTGCTGACATCATCCAAGCTTTACCACCCACTAAGAAGCACCTCTGAGCTCCAGCCTCTGAAAAATGAAAGGGTCAAGTCATGAAATGGGGTGAGAGAAGTTCCTGGGACCTCTGAGTTGCCCGTAAGTCTAGGCATGAATATGTCTTCTAAGTGTGTTCAGTTGCTAGAGAAAATTCGAGTGAGTAAATACTCTTAGAATCTGCTCCAGCAGCTTATTGATCCTTTTCTTGTGGTTGTTAAATTGGAGGTCCTGGTCTTTGGAGTAGGGAGCTTGTCTGTTCATTCACTCAATAAACAAATGTTGCCCAACTCCTCTGTTTCAGGGACTAGACTGGCACTGGGGAAACTGCAGTAATTAAGATACAGTTTCTACTTTTCAGGAATTCTTAGTCTGATGGAGAGACAAACACATAGGAAAATAATTATAGTATAGCATATTAAGTGCTTACTGCAGATATTTATTTACAGTGTTGAGAAAGTGGAGAAAGTGGTGATTAACACCATTCTAAGGGAAAGGAAGTCTTCACACAGAGTTCTTAGCAGAGGGGTCAGTATGTGTGCAAAAGCACAGAGATATAAAGTGCATGGCTTATTTCAGTAAAGGCAAATAAAATGGGTGGTAGAAACTTAAAGGTCTTAGGAATGGAGAGAAATTGGGCAAAAACGGTAGATAGGGCCCTGGAGGCCTTGTGAAGGAGTTTGGACTTTGGCCTTCAGATCATGGGAAGGCATGAGAAGTTTCTGAGGAAGTGAGAGACCTAATAAGATGTGTGTTTTAAAAAGATAAAGATGTTCCTGTATAAACAGATACATAAGAAAAAAAACTTAATGATTTAAAAACAACAACAACAACAATTAAAGGCAAAGGAAAGAAACACTAGAGATTCAGTAAATTAGAGATTTTTTTCTTTTTTGGACAAATGAAGTTTAGAGTTGATGATATACTCTAATGATATCTGAGAGTCCCAAGTTTGAAAAATGACAGGAAGCTCAGATAATTCATTTACTGTGTTCAGTGGTGAAGGAACAGGCAGCTGGCCTTTTTTCATTTATGAAATATCAGGTTTTTAAATTTGTGCCTGTCAGCCTTGGTTTTCTTTGGCTGCAGCCTCAGGCCTCAGAGCCTCACTCTGAGATCTGTAATGTGTTTTGGATGCGTTTATCACAGCCAGATGGGCTGAGGGGTCAGTTCGTTACTGCCCATTATTGCTATCAAAGGGAGTCCATCCAGAAAACAAGGCTTTGGAGCTTCGATTAGTTTGGTGACGCTGCCTTGGTTTCAGACGAGAGATGATTTGATTGGATGACTTTGTATTTTCTTTTTAAATCAACCAAAATGATACAATTGCTGTCAGGAATAGGCTTACCCATAAGTTAAGGAGGTTGCTTTCAAGATCCCAGATGACCAGGATGTCCAATCAAATGCTACTTTTTCATCTTGTTAAAATCTTTGATTTAGGGACTTTCCTGTCAGTCCAGTGCTTAGGACTCAACACTTCCGCTGCTGAAGGCCTGGGTTCAATCCCTGGCTGGGGAACTAAGATCCTACAAGTTAGGCAGCATGGGCGAAAAAAAAAAAGAGAGGAAAACCTTTGATTCAGTGCATATTTGTTGGGTTCTCATGTGCCAAGTCTGAGGATCACAGGGATAACTAAGATAGAGCAACCATTTTTAAAAAGCAAACAATTATGAATTATAGGAATTCAAAGAAGAGGAAATAAGCCAATAAACATATTATAAAATGCTCAACCTCACTGGTAATCAGGGAATGGCAAAGATTAATGCCATCCTTAAAGACCTAAACGTTGCAGGAATAGTGTTCCCTTTGTCTCTCTATTTAATTCACTGGTCTGTCCCCTACAAAAATCAGATGTACCTTGGAAGGTGACAGTGAACCCAGCAAGATCAGCCAAGTGGTAGTTCTAATGGCAGATGTGGTATCTTTCCTGGAGTACATTAATATGTTCTCCAGTACATAGTATGTAGCCACTGATGTAGCGAGTGTTTTTCTTCTTTCCACTTGGAACAGACAAAAGTATACATTTACAGTCTTGCTCCAGGGCTGTTAACTCTCGTGCTGTCTTACAATCTAGTCTTGAAAGACCAGTACCAACTAGGTATCTTGCAGAATATCACACATATCTATTGTACTAAACCCAGCAGCTAATTGAAACAGATGAGCAAGAAACAGCAAGTATATTGGAAACCTTAGTGAGACACACACATTGCAGAGAATGGGAGAAAACACTACCAAGATTCAGGAGCCTGATGTTGTTGTTGCTAAGTTGTGTCCGACTCTGCGACATCCATGGTCTGCAGTACACCGGGCTTCTCTGTCCTTCAGCATCTCCCGGTGCTTGTTCAAATTCATGTCTATTGAGTTGGTGATCCCATCTAATCATCTCATCCTCTGCCGCCCTCTTCTCTTTTTGCCCTCAATCTTTCCCAGTATTGGGATCTTTTCCAATGAGTCAGCTCTTCACATCAGGTGGCCAAAGTATTGGAGCTTCAGTTTCAGCATGTGTCCTTCCAATGAATATTCAGGGTTGATTTCCTTTAGGATTGACTGGTTTGATCTCCTTGCTGTCCAAGGGACTCTCAAGAGTCTTCTCCAGAACCACAGTTTGAAAGCATCAATTCTTCAATGCTCAATGGTCCAACTCTCACATCCATACATGACTACTAGAAAAATCATAGCTTTGACTAGATGGACCTTTGTTGGCAAAATGATGTCTCTGCTTTTTAGTGTGCTGTCTAGATTTGTCATAGCTTTTCTTCGAAGGAGCAAGCATCTTTTAATTTCGTGGCTGCAGTCACCATCCACAATGACTTTGGAGCCCAAGAAAGTAAAATCTGCCACTGTTTCCACTTTTTCCCCTTCTATTTGCCATGAAGTGATGGGACCGGATGCTATGATCTTAGTTTTTTGAATGTTGAGTTTTAAGCCAGCTGTTTCACTGTCCTCTTTCACCCACATCAAGAGACTCTTTAGTTCCTCTTCACTTTCTGCCATTAAAGTGGTATCATCTGCATATCTGACATATCAGTGAAAATTTTAGGGGCCAGTTATCGGGGATTTGCCAGACACATTCCCTCCAAAGTAAAAGACAAAAGTGTTGCATCTCCTCCTCCGTTATGAAGGAAGCTCAATGCCTCTTTGGGTTTTGGAGGAAGCCTATTCCATACCTAGGAGTACATACTGTTTCCTCCCATATATCAGATAACACAGAGGCTGCCTGTTTGGGTTTTTTTTTAATATATAATTTTATGTATTTGTTTTTTTGGCTGTGTTGGGTCTTCACGGCTGCACATGCTTTTCTCTAGTTGCAGGGAGTGGGAGCTGCTCTCTAGCTGTGGTGGGTGAACTTCTCATTAAAGTGACTTCTTTTGTTCTAGGGTTCTAGGGTACATGGACTCAGTAGTTGTGGCCCCTGGGCTCTAGAGCACAGGCTTCATAGTTGCAGCTCACGGCATGTGGGATCCTCCCAGACCAGGGATCCAGCCCAAGTCTCCTGCACTGATAGGCAGATTCTTCATCTGAGCCAGGGAAGCCCCCAAGGCTGTCTATTTAGATCGGGACCCAGAGTTTAGATCGGGATGCAGCAGCAGGTCCAGGCTGTAAGACAAGTAGCTTTGCTGTGTGGACCATATGATCTGGCAGAACCCATGGTATCTGAGGCAGCTGTAGTGGGAAAAGATGCCTGTGGAGTTTATGACAAGGCCTAGTAGGAGAATCACCATCTAGACCCCTGGGGTTCTGGAGCAGGGCCATGTCATCTCTAGCCAGGAATGACACACTTTTCAAAATACAGCTCCCGATTTGCTACCAGGTTAGATCGTCTGACTCTGCATCACAAGTTGACCACACAGCCAGGGCTGCTGATTGTGAGCTGGGTTCTATCAGATCCACCAAGTCGGAAGGTCAGATGAGGTCTGCAGGAGTTCATCATGAGACAGATGTGGTGCAGCTGGGATTGGTCACAGGACCACAGGGCAGAAGGCAGCTGCATGAACAGGTGGCCCAGACACCTTGCCACCCCCCACCTTTGCACCAGTGTCTCTTCCTCTGCTCACCTACGGCTGCCTGGAGAGCTCCTTATATCCAGCTGAAGGGGGAAAAAAAAGCCAAAATTTGTTTATGAGTGGGTAGGCTCAGTACGTGTGAGCAAGCCAAAAATAGACTGTTGCTGCACTGCAGGCCTCACATAGGGGTGTCCTTGAAAGACAGTAGAGGAGAAAATAATTCCAGTGGGCAGGGCTTTGAATAGCGCACATAGTCATCCACTCTGTGGAAAGAAAAGGGGCCCAAGGATGGAGTATTACTGGATCTCATGGGCAGCAGTGCATGGTTTGGCTGCTTGGTTGGGGATCTGGAAGGATAAGATTAGAAAACCAGGGACAAGGAGACCTGGGCTAGAGGCGTATGGATGGACCTAGGGAAATGGACACCAAGTGTGAAGGTCATTGAATTCTGTGTTAACACCAACCAGACAGCGGGAGAAGCATTAAACAATCATGTATATGCAGTCAGCCTATAAGACCATCCCAGAGTTGGCAATAGGGGTGTCAATAAACACTAACCATGGAGAGAGGGAATGTATGGGCCCATTAGCATGGGTTCCCACTCACCAAGACTCATCTAGCTATTGCTGATGCTAAGTGTTTAAGCTACCAGTAACAAAACCCCACTTTCAATCTTAGATATGTCTCCTTCCTTGAGAAAAATAGCCACTTGACAACTTGATTATGTTAAACCCCTTCTACCCTGGAAAGAGCTGCGATTCATCCTTCCTGAAATAGACATATATCCTAGGTATCTCTTTGTAGCGCTTCATCCTGCACAATTCTGCAAAGATTACAGGGTGTTTCAGCTACTGGCATGGGATCCAGCATGACTTTACGTCAGTAGGCATATAGCCGTGGAGGCAACTCATCCCTCCACACACTGCACTGTCCTTAAGCTGCCAGTTTGGAACTGTCTGTAGAAGGCATAGCTGAGCCACCAGCTCAGGAACAATACTCTGTGAGGACAGGATGCCATCCTCCTAGAAGCAGTATATCAAAGACCATTACACAGCGCTTTGTCTCCAACAGGGAGAATAAATACATGGGTCCAGGAACCAAAGATGAAAGCAGGAGTGGTCTCATACTTATCATCACTCCCCACAACTCTGGCATCTGCAGGGTTGGGGGTCTGGTTCCCAAAGAGGCAACACTTCAGCTGGGGAAACATCACGATAACTATTGAACTTTTCACCATGTCTGACATCCAGGTACTTTGAGATCCTAGTTTCCAGGGACCAGCAGGCAAGAAGCAGAGTCACCATTCTTTCAACATAATTAACCCTGATCATCGGGAAGTGATAAGGCTGCTGTTAAGCACTGGAGAGCAGAGAGGTATATCTTTCATACCCAGCTAATCCATTTGGAAATCCCTTGGCATTCCCTTGGCAGATTGTTTAGTCGCTCAGTCATGTCTGACTCTTTTTATGACCCCATGGACTGTAGCCCACCAGGCTTCTCTGTCCATGGGATTTCCCAGGCAAAAATACTGGAGTGGGTAGCCATTTCCTTCTCCAGGGGATCCTTTCCCAATACTTACAGTAAATAGACAGTGCAGGAGCCGTGGCCCAAGAAGAATCAGGTGACCACAGGCTCTCAGGCCGGAGGGTAAGATCATGCCACCACATAGGTCACTGAGCCCAGAAGAGGTGCTAGCTGAGGGTAAGGGGAATCTAGAACAGGTAACAGAAGAGGAAGATGAATATCAACTGCAGACCAGTCACAGTGGTGAGGGTGGCAGTTTGTCTCACTAACTTTTCTCTGTAAGTTTCCCGCAGGAAAAGAGGACCACCAGAATCCCGAAAGAGATGCTCCCAGAACATAAATGAGCTGGGGCTGGATGGCACAAAGTGTGGCCTCTAGAGGGTGCTGCCCTGGGTTGCCCAGACCTTGTCCCTGTGACTGACACCCCCTTTCCCCCTCAGCTAGCAACCGCTCGCTGGGAACTCCCTCGGCTGAGGAGAGTCACCTCCCCCCAGGTCAGACCCTTCCCCCAGGGCAGGTTGATTCCTGGTTATAAAGGCTTATTTCCGCTGTCCCAATTCAGCACAACTCTGAAGGACCGGAGCTTCACAGCTCTGTGGCACCAGCTGAGGTCTTACTACTCCATCCCCCAACTGATCTCTGCCTAATCTTACCCATTTCCTTCCCTCCACCCGGGAGCAACCCCTAATAAACTTCCTGTGTGCTCATCTTCATCTCAGACTCTCCTCCCAAGACCATACTCAAAAGTGATGGGAATCAAACTTTACCTCCTGGAGGAGGGTGCAGTATCTACATATATTATTTGGAATTCTTCCTAAGGAAGACTTGCCCATTCCCCCCTAGTTATTATTTATTTTATGTAAGTATGGACTCATATTTATTTTACGCTTTGAGTTGTAATCCAATCTTGGTTTTTTTCACAGTGAGTATCAACCCATGTATAAGGCAGAAACACAAGCAACCATACTGGATGAAAAACAAGTGCTGTGACTTGTGAGATTTCTTCCTCCAAAGCACTTCATGACTGCCTTTGAATTGCGTAGTCATTGGCTTGTTGCTTCAACTAACAACTTTAGACAAGCTACTTCAACTCTCCATGACTCGATTTCTACAACTCTCCATGACTCGATTTCTACATCTGCATAAGGGAATGTTTGATGAGATGGAGTCAGAGGTCAAGAAAGAGACAATTTTATATGTTTATAGGTGCACAGCTATTTTGTTACCTATTAGTAGACTTGAAGTTCTTAATGGCAAGGGTTATCTTCTCTTCTTTATGTTGGAAAATGAACCCAGAGCTAATAGCCTTTGAGAACATTGTGTAAACATAATTAATATTTATATCCCTTATCATAATGCCATATAGTTCTCCTTCCCAGCTCTTTTAAGTGGGATTTGGTTTTCCTCTTCTTCCTCATCTTTCTCTCCAGTGGCTGAAATCCACCCAAGCCCTGGCATCCAAGGCCCTGCCCTACAGGCATCTGCTGGCCACTTTGGCCTCATGCTTGTGCCTCTCATCTACCTGTAACTGTGGCCACACTGATATCCTTATCACCAAACAAAATTGCTTCCTGACCACTTCCCTCCTCTAGCCAGGTCCTGTTCTGGGTCACTGAGATGAACCAGTTAGGGGCTCACAGTCCAATGGAAGGACTGAATCACTGATCCATAGCAGTCTGACATGCCAGAGTAAAGAGTGGAAGACTGTGGGAGTATCGTGGAGGGGGACCAACTCTGCCTATTAAGTGTCTCAGTCTGGAGACAATCAGAAAGGCTTTGCAAAGATTCTAATGTTGGAGCTGGACCTTTTTTATTTTTTGCCCTTGCCACACAGCTTTCAGAATCTTAGTTCTCTGATTAGGGATTAAACCCACAGCCTCGGCAGTGAAAGTACAGAGTTCTAACTGTTGGACTGCCAGGGAATTCCCTGGAGCTGGGCTTTGATGGATGTATAGGAGTTTACCAGGTAGTGAATGGGAGAAGTGATATTCTAGGTACAAGGAAAGGTAGTGCAAGTCAGAGACATACCAGAGAACAGGGAACAGTAATGTGTCGTGTGTTATTGTTCAGTCGCTGTCATATCTGACTCTTTTGTGACTCCATGGACTGTAGCCCTCTGTCCATGGAATTTCTCAGGCAAAACTGCTGGAGTGGATTGACACTCCCTTCTGCAGGGGATCTTCCTGACCCAGGGATCAAGCTCAAATCTGCATCGGCAGGCGGATTCTTTGCCACCTAGCCACCAGGCAAGCCCCAGTATCTTGTGGCAGGAGGCAAAGGGCACGAAGGGGAAGAATGCCTGAAGTGGGACTGGAGGATGGGGTAGGGCCAGCCTATGAAGGGCCTGAACTCTGGGCTGGGAGTTTCTACTTGGAGAAGTTTAAAGGTTTTGAGATGAGGAAATACCCAAGGAAAGTTAGAGGTACCGTAGGAGGGGCTTACTACGTGGGTAGCTGTGAATCAACAGATACGGAGCACCTGTAGCGCATCAGACACTGTTTCCCCGTCCACCTTAATATGCACTCCAGGGCAGGGATTGTCAGGTTCAAAACCTCTCTGTGTGCAAGAGTCCCACCGCCTCCTGCCTAAAGCAGAGAGCTGAGGAGCCACTAAATGTTGGATTGCTTCAGAGCCAGGAAATGAATGCATGGCCCCTGGGAGGGTCGCTTCAGAGGTCAGCAGCCCACGTGGCCACTGGGGACATGATTGGCGGCCTGCCCACCGGGGAAAGTGCCCATAGCATTGTGCCTGAGCTGATCAAATATCAGCACTTTTAAAGGGTATTATTTTGGAGAAGCTGTGTGGCAAAGGAGAATCAAAATATTAATAATCAAACCCCTAGCCGTCCTGGAGGGAGCTCCCGAGGTGTGTTAGACGCTGTGCTAAGTAAACTACACTCTGGATCTTATTCACATTGTTACCCTCAAAGGGAACCCCGATCCTCACTTCTCTCCCATCTCCAGTTGCCAGAGCCTCTTATCTGTCTTCTGGGAACAGTCTTGTCCCTCCTGCAGTGGATTCTCCACCCAGCAGCCAGTGTGACATCTAAAACCACTGCAGGTCATGGCACTCAAAACCCTCCTGTGGTTCCCCTCACACAATCCTTCCACAGCCGAGAGGGTCCCCCATGTCCTACCTCTGCCACCGGTGGGCTCCTTCTCATCTCCTACCCCGGCTGCAGTGCTCTGGTTTGTGTCCTCAGACTCGCTGACAGTGGCCCTTCTTTGGGGAGTCTGCTTCTGTTGTTCCCTCTGCCTGGCACACCCGACGGGCCAGGGTGATTCACCTTCTCAACAAGGCCTCCCCTCACCCTCTCGTTAGGCCACTTTCTGACACATGAGGGCTTTTTCTCTGCATTGGATTTAACCCCATCTGAACTTACCTTAGTCACTTGTTTATTTACTTGTGTTTTTGTTTTTGCCTCTCCTAACAGAGTGCGTGGAGAAGGCAATGGCAACCCACTCCAGTACTCTTGCCTGGAAAATCCCATGGATGGGGGAGCCTGGTGGGCTGCCGTCTCTGGGGTCGCATAGAGTCGGACACGACTGAAGCGACTTAGCAGCAGCAGCAACAGAATGCATGGGAGCTCCCTTGCTTCATGAGAGCACCAGCAACCTTGTCTGGTTTCTCTCCTCCAGGTCCTCAGTGCCTGGCCCAGGGCTTGGCCCCCAGCAGGGCTTCGTATGTATGTACAAGGTAAACAGGACCTCCAGGCTGGCCCACAAGGGCCCATGAAGCCCAGCCATGGGCTCCTTGCTCCCTGGGAAGAGCGCCTCCTGAGCAGAACTGACAGATGGTGTGGAGCCCAGAGCCAAGGCGCCGCTTTTATTAGTGAGTTGCTTTAGCTCGGAATAGGATTAACATAAATACCATCCCAGGCAAGTGGATAAGGCAAAGCTCTGTTAGTTACATCAGATTTTGTTTCCCTGCCACATCCAGAACAGTCCTTTTCCAGGGTAAGTACAATTCATGGCTGAAGGTGCTGCTCAGAGAGATCAAGTGGGGTGGGCATGGGGGTCCACACAGAATCCTTCTCAGTCCCCTGTCCACACTGACCTCCAGAGTGACCTCTCATGCCTAAAATCCAACCCTACTGCACCTGGCAGAAACCTTTTACTGGCTCCCGCTGTGTCCAGATGAAGGACAAACGCCTTACAATGATGAAGATGAAGACGTGATGATGGGAGGTACCACATAATTCTCTCAAAATCCTCCCAATGGCCCTGCAAGGCAGACCACTCTCACCATCCTCATTCGTCAATTGAAAATCTGGTGGCTCAGAGAGGTTCTGCGACTTGCTCAAGGTTACTCTGCCAGTGAATGACAGAGACAGCCGCCAAGCCCAGGCCAATGGACCAACGGTTTGACGTACGTTCAAGGCCAGCCTCCTCCTCCAGTGAGGCTGCCGTGATCAGGTGGCCCAGGTGTCAGCCTAACCTTTCTTAACAAGAAGCCCAGTCAAAGGCAAGTATTTGCCCCCTGAAACTCCATGAAACTCTAGGTAAGAAGCACCCCTTGTTTGAGCATCCTCCTTTTCAGCTCCATCAAGGGTTTCATCTTTGCAGGAGGGAGTCATTTTCTACAAAGAATTCATAATAACTATACTAATATGTATAATAACTATAAGGCTAAGAGTTATGGGGTGTTATATGTCAAGACTGTGCCAAGTATTTTATATGCATTATCTCACTTTTTGAAATTCTATTAATATATCTGAAAAGGAACCCTCTACACATGATTAAAACAAAACGAGATTACAAAAAGGTATATGGTGAGCAGTAAGCCTTCCTCCCTCCTCTGCATCCCTGCCTCCCTCTTCCCCTCCCAGAGGCTACCCAGTTCCTTGGCTGTCCTGAGAGCCTATGAATGACTCTCATTTAATCCTCTCAACATCCTTGGAAGTAGATGTTATTATTCTTATATCCCATATCAGGAAACAAGTTCAGAGACAGGAAGTCACTTAACGTCACACAGCTTCAAGTGGCAGAGCTGGGATTTCTCCCCAGATGGACTGCCTCTAACCCTGTGCAACTTCAACCCCAGGCCTCTTTGCCTCCCCTAGGAAGAAAACCTGGCAGCTGAGCTGAGAACCGCCCACTGGGCAGTCAGCCGGGTGGCCTCTCTGACAGGTTTTGCCTCACTTATCGGTCTTGCAGCAAAGAATTCAGATTTGGACCTCAGTAAAATGACAAGTTATGACCTGTCAGACCTTCGAGATTATTGACTAGTGCTGGAGACCTCAAATACCTCTAGTCTTCAGTTCTTGCTGTTTCCTGTCTCCTGCTACCTTCGTGCCCTTGGTTTGCCCTCTGGCTCTGACAAGCTGACAGTATAAAGAAGGTCACATGAGACCCTGAAAGGACACAGCTGTGCACCTGGAACCCCAAACTTGTGCTCAGCTCTGCCCCTGGCCTGTAGGGCTCGGCGGGGGCGGGGATCACCTCATCTTTCTGCATCTCGGTGTCTTCACTTGTAAGTTGAATAAAAGTGAAGTCGCTCAGTCATATCCAACTCTTTGCCACCCCATAGACTGTAGCCCGCCAGCCTCCTCCATCCATGGGATTTTCCAGGCAAGAATACTGGAGTGGTTTGCCATTTCCTTCTCCAAGGCATCTTCCCAACCCAAGGATTAAACCCGGGTCTCTCGCACTGCAGGCACACTCTTTACTGTCTGAGCCACCAGGGAAGCCCAAGATGAATAATTACATCTAACTTAAAAGGTTTGAGGACCCTCAGCTGAGGTGATAAAAGCCACATGGCAGTAGCAAGGCCTCATGCAAATGCTATTCCTTTTAATAGCAATACAAGTTGGAGGCAATCTGGTAGTCTCTAGATGAAAACAGCTGGCTACTCTCACCACTGCTGTCTGTTCACTTCTTTCCATGCCTCCCACCAACCTGCATCTGTCAGATCTGCTACAGTTTAAACAATCGTTTTTGTCTCTTGTCTTATTAGTCCTTACCCGGGCCCTGAGAGGCAGAATGCGCAGGAATGACCACCCCCAGTCTTTGTTGTTGCTGTTCAGTCACTAAGTTGTGTCTGACTCTTCGTGACCCCATGGACCGCAGCATTCCAGGTTCCTCTGTCTTGCACTATCCCAGAGTTTGCTCAAATTCATGTCCATTGAGTCGGTGATGCTATCTAAGTATCTCATCCTCTGTCACTCCCTTCTCCTTTTGCCTTCAATCTTTCTCAGCATCAGGGTGTTTTGCAAAGAATCAGCTCTTCACATCAGGCGGCTAAAGTATTGGAGTTTCAGTTTCAGCATGAGTCCTTCCAATGAATATTCAGGGTTGATTTCCTTTAGGATTGGCTAGTTTGATCTCCTTGCTATCCAAGGGACTCTCAAGAGTCTTCTCCAGAACCACAGTTCAAAAGCATCAGTTCTTCAATGCTCAGCCTTCTTTATGCTCCAACTCTCACATCAGTACATGACTACTGGAAAAAAGCATAGCTTTGACTAGATGGACCTTTGCCGGCAAAATGATGTCTCTGCTTTTTAATATGCTGTCTGGGTTTGTCATAGCTTTCCTTTTCAAGAAGCAAGCATCTTTTAATTTCATGGCTGCAGTCACCATCCACAGTGATTTTGGAGCCCAAGAAAAGATAATATGTTACTGCTTTCACCTTTTCCCCTTTTATTTGCCATGAAGTGATTGGGACCGAATGCCATGGTCTTAGTTTTGGAAAACCAAGGTTCCAAGAGGGGCAGTGCCTTGCCTGAGGTCACAGAATTAGTGAGAGGTGGGTCCTCATACTTGGTTGTGTCAATGCTCTGCCCTCTCCCACAGGAGAGAGCTTGTGTTCCTTAGCTTGGCCCCCGAGCTCACTGGGATCAGGCTCCAGCTTCCTATGTCCATCTCTCAGCACACCCCATTATCTACCGAGTGTATCATCATTCCTCAAATGGCGATGGCCATTCTCAGCCCCTTGTCTTTCACCCGGTGCTCCCACCGCCCGACTACCTGGTGAGCTCCTGCCATCCTTCTTAATTCCTTCCACAGTCCCCATGCTCGGTGCCTGCCAGTCTGTTTTCACTGTTGTTGTTATGACTGCGCTGTGGACCACTTTGCACTGTGACCCAGGGCCCCGTCTCTGGAGCCAAACTTCCTGGGTTTAAATCCTGGCTCAGCCACTAACTAGCTGAGTGATGCTAGATGAGTTCCTTAACATCTCTGTGCTATATCTTCTCAACTGTCTCCTGAGGGTACCTTCTGGCACTGTTGTGAGGAGTAAATAATACATGTAGAACAATAAGCACAGGGCTGACACAGAATTCTCACCCAATATTAGTTCTCATTGTTATCATCTTTTATGGATATTCAGTAATACCTCCTCTCTCCCAGCCCCTGTGCTGAGCACACCAAGCTGACTGAGACGCACTATCTGGCTGCAGAATCCAGGGGAGGAAAGAGACATGTAGACACTCCGTGACAAAGCATTCGTTCTAACCGAGTCGCTGTTTGGCTTAAACCACCCTCTGCCCATCTTCAAGAGCTCCGAGGAGCAAACGGCATTCTGTAGCCACTCCCTCCCGGCCATGGGTGGCCTGGGTCCTGGTGCCCCACAGCCTGTGGACTGTCTAATCCACAGGGAACGGTTTTGTCGGCTCCCTTTCTCTCCATGTTAACCCGAGAGACAGGAAAGAGCCAGCCGCAGTACAATTTATCTCCCAGGGGCTGCTTCCTCAGCTGAGATTTACAACTGTGCTTGTCATGGTGACCCTGCAGGCTCAATTACAGATCTGCTTCTAGGCTAGACGTGGGGGCAGGAACCTGCCTAGATTTGCTGAACAGCCCCAAGGGAGAGCCACTGGCCCTGTCAAGTCTGGGACCTCAGAGAGCTTGGGGCTCACCCAGGTTCTCCGCTCATCACCCGTGAAGAAACTGAGGCCAGAAATGAGGGTTTACTCCGAGCTGCACTTGGGAAAATAGGCCCAGTGTGAAGTGGAATGTAGCCTCCTGAATACCATCAAGGGAACTTGTTTTACTGTACATGAGTGTATTACTTCATTATTACTCAAATAGCTTTTTTCTGTTTTAATAACGAGTTTAATTTTTATTGCTTTTTACTTTTTAAAAAAAATATTTATTTACTTATTTGACTGCATTAAGTCTTAGTTGCGGTGTTCGGGTTTCTCTCTTGCTGTGATAAGCGAGCACCAGAGCATGAAGGCTCATTAGTTGCAGCGCTCAGACTTAGTTGCAAGGCAGTATGTGGGATCTTAATACCCCGACCAGGGATCGAACCCACATCCACTGCATTGGAAGGTGGATCTTAAGCCCTGGACTACCAGGGAAATCCCTAGCTTTCTTTTTATATAATTAAAATATTTACTATGGAGCCATGCTTTAAGCCAAACTTAAACCTAAAGCAAAACATCTCTATGCTTCTATAAACAAAGGCATAGTCTGTCTACACAAACACATTAAGGGTGTATTGGACGCAGCCTAAACACTGCTCAAGTTTAATGACCTGTGATTGCAAAATGGAGTCTGATTTTTGTCCAAAGGATGATGATCCTGAGCCTCACTCTGCATACGTGGGAGTTTATCTCTCTCAGAGGGTCCCCCAGGTGTTGCTAGGAATCCTCAAGAGTAGCCACAAGCCAGCCTGTCGATGGCAGTCACCATATTGCCTGTTCTTCCTCTCCAGCTTCGGACTCTATCTTCATCAGTATCCTCAGCTAGTGACACCCTTGGAAGGAGTCCACTGCCGCCACTGTTCACGGTGCTGTCGTGGGGACAGTGCCAGGGCTTTAAATTGCCCCACACTGCCTTTGCTCTGCATGTGATAAGCACTGGGGCCAGGCCCCTGGGTTCAGGTTCCTTGACACCCAGTCCTATCGAGTGCAGGGAGTGGACCCCCTTGTGGACTGAAAGCTTATCAACTAGGGGTCCTGGGTCAGGCCACCTGCCCTCTGAACCTGAGGCATCTCAACAGAGACATAGAGGTGATAACATCCACTTGGAAGGCTTGTTGGGAGGATTACATGAGGTCTATATACATGAAGGCTGGCACATATCAGGCATTCAATAAATGGCAGTTACTGTTGTTATTGCTTCCCTGATAGCTCAGTTGGTAAAGAATCTACCTGCAATGGAGGAAAGCCTGGTTCAATTCCTGGGTCGGGAAGATCTGCTGGAGAAGGGATAGGTTACTCACTACAGTATTCCTGGGCTTCCCTTGAGGCTCAGCTGGTAAAGAATCTACCTGTAATGCAGGAGACCTGGGTGTGATCCCTGGGTTGGGAAGATCCCCTGGAGAAGGGAAAGGCTACCCACTCCAGTATTCTGACCTGGAGAATTCCATGGACTTTAGAGTCCATGGGGTTGCAAAGAGGCCTTTGCAGGAGAGGAGCTCAGGGCAGAGAGGTGAGCTGCAAGGTCCTGTCTGGTCAGCCTAGGCTCTGGTCAGGAAGCCAAAATCTGACTGATTTGGCTGAGTCCCTTCCCTCTCAGGAATGTGAGTGGCCACTCCTGGAGAATCGGCAATGACAACTTTACATCCTCACTAGCTGCACCCCCACCATGTCTCTGTTGTGATGCCTCAAGTTCAGAGGGGAGGTGGCCTGACCCAGGACCCCTAGTTGACAAGCTTTCAGTCCTCAAGGGGGTCCACTCCTTGTACTTGATAGGACTGGGTGCAAAGAGACACGACTGAGCGACTTTCACTTTCACCGTTATTATTGCACTGTCTGTGGCTGGGTTTCCCCAGGAACAGTCCCTAAAATAAGGATTTGAGACAAGAGAGAGCACCTGCAGGCATGTTGGAAGGTGAGACAAGGAAAGGAAAGAAGTGGAGGATGTTATCAAATGTGTTTTTACAAAAATTTTTTTGGTTTTAATTTATTTATTTTTGGTTGTGTGGGTTGCTGTGAAGGCTTTTCTCCAGTTGTGGCGAGTGGAAGCTAAGATCTAGTTGTGGTAAGCAGGCTTCTCACGTGGTGGCTTCTCCTGTTGCGGAGCACGGGCTCTTGGGTTTCAGTGGCTGTGGCACACCGGCTCCGTAGTTGCAACTCCTGGACTCTAGAGTGCAGATGCAATAGCTGTGGCATGTGGGCTTAGTTGCCCTGCAGCATGTGGGATCTTCCCGGATCAGGGATTGAACCCATGTCTCTTGCATTGGTAGGTGGATTCTTTGCCACTAAGCTACCCAGGAAAGCCCTCAAATAAGTTTCTGATAACCAAGGATTCCACCAAGGAATTCTGGATGATGACATAGAATGTGCCTCAAAGTCGTCCCAGTCAAGGGGTGAGGGAGCTGGAGAGTGTATCGGCCCCTCGTTGGCTGGGATCTGCCGTGCTGTGCTGTGTCCACATTGGTCTCGGTATGGCAATTTGAAGCCCTAGAATGTCAGGGCATGAGGTGGTCAAGTGGATCCATGGTAGAGATGAGAAGCAGCCCTGGAGAAGAGAAGCACTAGCCCAAGGTCACTTAGTGAAGCAGAGAGAAGCCAGATCCAAAGCCCTGGGTGTCTAGATCTCCCACCACCTATCTGGCCATCTCCTCTGAGCTAGCAGGGAATTGTGTGGGGGGGTGTCCTGTGAGCCATTTGGATGCAAGGTCAGCCCTCCCTCTAACTTTTAGTGCTCCTGGGGTCTCTCAGCCTCTCCCAGATACCTTTCCTCTTCCCATCTGATGTGCCTGGGGCTTATGAAAAACCTCAGCTTCAGAGAAAGGAGAAGAAAACTGTTATGGAACCCTGGAAATGCTGGTCGAGCAGCCAGAAGCTTCTGTTTCTCCCTTCTCCACCTATATACTTCTGAGGGCCACTTATAGACAGGGGACCCCAGGGACTTCCCTGGCAGGCCAGTGGTTAAGAATTCATCTTGCAATGCAGGGGATGTGGGTTTGCTCTCTGGTCAGGCATCTAAGATACCACATGCTGCATAGCAACTAAACCCTCACCGCCACAACTAGAGAGTCCTTGCCCAGCAACAGAGATTCTCCATACCACAACTAAGACCCAATGCAGCCAAACATTAAAAAAAAAAAAAAAGGGACTCATTAGTGTTCCCTGAGATAAGCCCTTCCCTACACAGAGCCAGGGGACCTGCAAAGTGAGGAGGTCCTAGGGAGGCTCTGGGAGGTGGAGTTACAGCTAGTGAGGATGTATAGCAGTCATTGCAGATTCTGTAGGAGTGGCCTTTCAAATGCCTGAGAGGGAAGGGACTCAGCCAAGTCACTCAGTCAGATCCTGGCTTCCTGACCAGAGCCTAGGCTGACCAGACTGGACCTTGCAGCTCACCCTCTCTGCTCCGAGCTCCTCTCCTGCAAGGCCTCTCGGGATTGTCCCTACTCTACACCACTGCAAATCTGTGTCACTTGCCTGCTTTCCTCCTTCCCAGATGGAAGGCAAGGTCATTGGTTCTTACCCAGAATAATGGCTGCAACATCGGCACTGCAGACCACTTCATCCTTGAATTCCTCTCAATTTTTCCATTACAGTCTTCTGGTTTCTCCTCTTAGGTCTCTCAGGCCTCTGTGGATTGTTTCATTCGTTCAGTGAGGATTTATGTTGCTACTTGTTTGTGTTAGTCATTGCACTTGGGCCTGGTTACTCAATGGTGAGCAAGATGGTCAGGATGAGCAGGAACTGCCTTCCAGAACCCTTGGGGTCCTGTTCTGAGCCTCCTCCCACCTGCCACCTCCCTACTTCCTCCTCATAATCTCAGCTACAAACTGATGACTGTCAAACCCCCCTCTTCTGCCCAGACTTTTTCTTGAGTTCCAGATCCACGTAGATCCACATCTCTAACCCCTTGAAGGGGGTTAGCATTTGCATCAGATGGTCTACAAGCAACTCAAATTTGCAAGGTCCAAACCAAACTCATGATCTTCTCCCAAAACTTATCTTCCCCTATAGCTTGTCTCAAGAGCAATGAACTCGGGAGACATTTTTCACTCCTCCCTCTAGCACTTACAACATCTGCCTTCTAAATCAGTGCAGCCCTTCTGTCTTCCCATGTCAGTGACCTATGCTTGCATCCATCTTCCTCATCCAGACTTGTCCCCTCCAAACAACTGCATGGACTTAGCTAGAGGGATCAAAAGTAAACCCAAACAGCCCAAAGGTTCATCAACAGATAAACAATTTGTAGTATGTACAGTTGGCTCTCTATATCCACAGGTCCTATATCTATGGATTCAACCAACTGTGGATCCAGAATATTCAGGAAAATATTGCAGAAAGTTCCAAAAAACAAAACTTGAATTTGGCAAGGGCTGGCAACAATTTACACGGTACTCACATTGTATTAACAACTATGTACTTTGTATTAGATATTATAAATAATCTAGAAATGATTTAAAGTATACTGGAAAATGTGCCATTTTATACCATGTATGGGACTTGAGCATCTGTGCATTTTGATACCCACAGGGGTCCTGGAACAGTCCCCACAGATACCAAAGGACAACTGTACATACAGTGGGATTTATTCATCCATATAAAGGAATGAGGGCTTCCCTGGTGGCTCAGGCAGTAAAAAAAATCTGCCAGCAATGCTAGAGACCTGGGTTTGACCCCTGGGTTGGGAAGATCACCTGGAGAAGGAAATGGCTACCCACTCCAGCATTCTTGCCTGGAGAATCCACATGGACAGAGGAGCCCGGCAGGCTACTGTCCATGGGGTCACAGAGAACTGGACATGACTCAGTGACTTAGCACAGCACAGCACGTAAAGGAATGAAGTACTGATAGATGACAACACAGATGAACCTCAAAACTATTAAGTAAGGGGAAAGAAACCAGACGTAGAAGGTTTCATATTGTATGGTTCTATAAATGAAAAGTCCATAAAGACAGAATGCAGATTGATTGTTGCCAGAGGCTGAGAGGAGGAAGAATGGGAAGAAACTGCTTAACAGGTAAGAGATTTTACTCTGGAGTCATGAAAATATTTTGGAATTGGTTGTTGGCTGAACAACATTATGAATGTACTTAATGCCACAGAATTGTTTGCTTTAAAATGGTTAATTTTATGTTCTGTGAATTTCATCTCAGTAAATTATTTTTTAAAATACCTTCTTACACTCATTAGGATGGCTAATATCAAAAAAGCAAAATAACCAGTATTGGCAAGAATATAAATTGGAAACTTGTGCATTGTCAGTGGGGATGTAAGACAGCACAGCTGCTGTGGAAAACAGTATGGTGGTCTCTCAAAAATTAAAACTTGCATCACCTTATAACCCAGCAAGTTTACATCTGGGCATACAGCCAAAAGAATCGGAAGCAGGGCCTCCAAGAGAGATTTGCACACCCACGTTCAAAGTGGCATGATTCACAATAGCCAAAAGGCAGGAGCAACCCACATGCTCATAGCAGGGTGAATAAATAAACAAAGTGCAGCAGATACTGAGTAATAGAATACTATTAGACCTTAAAGAAAGATGGAGCTTCTACATGTGCTGCACGGGGAGCCTTGAGGACATTGATTGAAATAAGCAAACACTGTATGATTCCATGTATATGAGGTACTTAGAGTGGTCAAAACCATACAGACAAGAAGCAGAGTGGTAGCTGCCAGGAGCTGGTGGGGAGGGGAGAATGGGGAGGTCTTGTTGAATGGGTAGAGTTTTAGATTTAAAAGATGAAAGGAGAGAGGGCAATGGATGGTGGTGTTGGCTACACAACGGCATGAATGTATTCATTGATTTATTTTTAAATCCGAGGATAGTTGCTTTACAATGTTGTGTTAGTTTCAGCTATACAACAATGTGAATCAGCTATGTGTATGTATATCCCCTCCATCTTGAACCTCCTTCCTGCCCTAACCCTCCATTCCGGGCCTCTAGGTCATCAGCGAACACAGAGCTGAGCTCCCTGGGGATATTTTTTAAAAATGCTTTATTTTTATAGGCTTTTAAAATTATTTATTTGGCTGCACAAGGTCTTAGTTGCGGTACGAAAACTCTTAGTTGTAGCATGTGGGATCTAGTTCCCTGACCAGGAATCGAACCCCAGGACCCTGCTCTGGGAGCACGGAGTCTCAGTCACCGGACCACCACAGAAAGTCCTCAACGCTGTGAATGTATTTAATACCACTGAACTGCACACTTAAAAATGACTAAGATGGTAAGTTTTATGTTATGTGTATTTTACCACAATAAAATTTTTTTTTAAGTAAATCTGACCTTGTCAGTATCTTTTCAATTCCCTGTAAAGGCCCCATTGTTCTTAGGATTAAGTTCCAGCTCCACAATCTGGTACCCAAGGCCGTCTGTAATCTGGCTCCCACCCACTTCCCAGGCCTCATGTCCTACTCCTCCCCACATACATTCTTTATTCCACAAACTAGTTACAGTTTGTCACACCAACCAACCATTCTCTCTAATGCTCTGGGCCCCCTGCATATACTATTCCTGCTGCCTGGACACTTTCTCCCACTTTTCTAGGCTCACACTTCATCCTTTAAACCATGCTGAGGAATCTTTTCTCTAAGAAGCCTTTTTCCCCCCTCCCCCACCCCTGTCCCAGGGCCTCTGGGCCCCCTCCATCGTATGACACGTCACAGTATCATCCACTTATGTGTCTGTCTTCCCCTGCCTCCCGGACTTTGTGCTGTAGGCAGATCTTTACCAGGTTCTATGCATCTCTGTGTATGAGTCAGCAGAGAAGAAAGGAGGAACATTAGCATGGAGATGACTGAGGTGGTAAGCTCTCAGCCTAGGTATGTGAGTCAGACAAGAACACAAGAAGTAGAGATGAAGGGCAGTGTATACAGAGGAGGGAGTGGTCCTGCCCTGACACTGAGCCCTGGAAGCTTCTTGGAGGCATGGGGATTTGAGAAGGCAGAATTTCTACAGAGATGGAGGCCTCCAAGGAGCATGGATAAAAGCATGGAGATGGGAACCTGCTTGGCATGGACAAGGAGCGGAGAACAGCCAGTCATATTAGGGCAGTGATTCCTCATAAAACTTTCAGAGCCACAGAAGCCTTACAAATGAAGTTTTGTGAGGACTCAACGCACAAAACATACAAGTAGATATGGTCTGGTTGAAGTAGACTTGAGTGGTCTCAAAGCCCAATTCTGTCCAAACCACGGCACATCATCTTCTCGGCCACCACACACATCACCCCCATCGCCACACACACCATGTTACCTCAACCATTACACATATCACCCTCATCAGCACACACACCATTACCTCAGCCACCACACACACCATTACCTCAATCACCACACACACCATCACCTCAACCAGCACACACACCATCACCTCAACCACCACACACACCATTATCTCAACCAGTACACACACCATCCCCACCACTACACACACCATTACCTCAACCACCATACACATCATCCCCACCACCACACACAACATCCTCACCAGCACACACACCATTACCTCAACCACCACACACACCATTATCTCAACCAGCACACACACCATCCCCACCACTACACACACCATTACCTCAACCACCACACACACCATTA